>NC_137674.1:107133430-107180930 GCF_963989245.1 Nansenia antarctica
CACACACACACACACACATCGAATCTATTAAGCCCCGGTGAGGATATCCAAGTTAAAAGACCCAACCATCACCAACACAAGTCTTTGCAGTCCCACACACACACACACACACACACACACACACACACACACACACACACACACAAACACACACACACTTTGCAGTCCCACCCAAAAGCATGTCATGCCTCCCCCCCTTTTTGGAACATATTTCCATCGCCATTCCCAAACACACACACACACACACACACACACACACACACACTCACACACACACTAACACACACACACACACACACACACACACACACACACTAACACACACACACACACACACACACTAACACACACACACACACTAACACACTAACACACGCACACACACACACACACACTAAACACAAAGAAAATGATGGAGAGGAGATGTGCAAAGAGGGAAGCCTACTGGAGCGACTGATAACAGAATTACACAAATTACATTAACTCTGTGACCATGAATCCTATTTGGTGTGTGTGTGTGTGTGTGTGTGTGCGTGTGTGTGTGTGTGTACGTGTGTGTGTGTGTGTGTGTGTGTGTGAGTGCATGTGTGTGCGCATGTGAGTGTGTGTCTGTGTGTGTGAGAGTGCATGTGCGTGCGTGTGTGTGTGTGTGTGTGTGTGTGTGTGTGTGTGTGTGCATGTATGCGGTATCAAGTGGCAAGGCTTGGCGGCTTCCACAACCACGCTCTGGACCCAGAGAGACATTTTGGAGTGTGTGTGTGTGTGTGTGTGTGTGTGTGTGTGTGTGTGTGTATGTGTATGTGTTGCCCTGTGTGTGTGTATGTGTTGCCCTGTGTGTGTGTGTGTGTGTGTGTGTGTGTGTGTGTATGTGTTGCCGTGTGTGTGTGTGTGTGTGTGTGTGTGCGTGTGTGTGTGTGTGTGTATGTGTGTGTGTGTGTGTCTGTGTGTGTCTGTGTCTGTGAGAGCGTGCCACACGAGTGAGTGGATTTTAGTTTGCATCTGCAAAAAATAAGTTGTTGCTGTTGGAAGTAATGATGACAAATGAAAGGCTTATAGAAGAGGAATAGCATGAAGTCTATTATGAAGTAGACTAATAGTTTGAGGTTTGGAAATCAAGATAAATCTGTCTAATGACAATTTGGGATATGAACCGTTAGTTAGAGGTTGATGCTGAACTACTGAAAATGTATTTTTAGAAGTATGCCAAGAGTCATTCCACGCAGGTTTAGACTAAGTTTTAGTACTGGAGTTGTGTTGTTGTTGCAACAACGCTTTGGAACCGTACAGGTTTGTGTAGAATTAGTGGCCTTGCTTCAGAAAGTTTAACTACTGTTCTTGCTCATAATTCTTTTAATCTCTTTCATCCGAATTTCCACCTGCTGGGGTCCTCCTAAAACTTTTAATCTATCCACACCAATCAAACTTTACAACGTGCAGGGACGCACACGTAACTTGTTTTGCTTGTATTCAACTTGTTTGAAACCCATTATAGGCCTACTTTTAAAAAAAAAATCCAGCTTCATACGTTGCTATGGTTACTGTAGCTGCCATGGAACTCTGAAATATTGAATGTTCTCTTAGTTGAGTTGAACAACTTTGTTCATCATTTACAAAGTTGTAATTTAAGATTAATATCATGATGTAATCATGGCAGAACAATCATTCCTTCATCATGGCAGAGGTTCTATTAGGCCATGATGGTCGCTTGCAGTAGCAAGTTAGAACCATTGTTGTCGATAACATTTAATAATAATAATTAGGCTACATGTAGTGGCTTGTACTGCACACTCTCTGCACATGTATGCTCTGGCTGGTGTTGGCACTATTATGACATCAGCGCTCCATAGAAGGAAGAGAAATGCTTCTATTGTCTGATCCGACCAATAGCCAATGTGGATGTGGGACATCTGTTCTGAATGACCATACATTTGTACCATTCTTGACCACACGGTAGTAACAGTTTATTTGATATGAACCACAACAGAACCACAGCATTTTAAATGCGTTTATATCAGCTGGAGGACAGCCTGCCCTCCACAAATCAAACTTTCAAGACGCTTAATGATAACAACCTATATGGTGAGACCATCCGTTCATCCAACCAACCAACCAGCCATCCAACCAGCCATCCAACCAACCAACCAACCAACCAGCCATCCAACCAACCAACCAACCAACCATTCATTCATTCATTCATTCATTCATTCATCCAACCAACCAACCAACCATTCATTCATTCATTCATTCATCCAACCTACCAACCAACCAACCAACCATTCATTCATCCAACCAACTAACCAACCAACCAACCATTCATCCATCCATTCATCCAACCAACCATTCATCCATTCATCCAACCAACCATTCATCCATTCATCCAACCAACCATTCATCCATTCATCCAACCAACCAACTAACTAACTAACCAACCAACCAAGCAAACCATCTTTAAACTGTACCCTCTGTACCCACAGTACAAGACTCTCTCACCTTCTTTCAACTACCCAACACATCTATCTATCAATCCAACGATCATCCAAACCATCTTTTAAACTTTTTCCCACTACCCAAATAAGACTACGCAAGCCCACAACGCTTCTTCTGGAACTTCTTTTTCTAGCTGATAAGAAAAGCATTAAAGTTTTATTTTCAGAAATATAAGAATACAATTAACATTAATTATTGAATTTAATTACTTATTGAATTACCTGAGGGGCACATTAAAGATGGATCTGGACAGATACATACAGTACATACAGTACATTTACATTCATGGCATTTAGTAGGCACCTTTATCCAAAGCGACTTACAACAAATACATTTGTCTAAGTAAGTGAATCATCTATCAATCAGTCATCATAAGAAAGAGTAATCTATGCTAAGACCAGGGGCCTTTGGCAGTTACCACAAAACCTCTAGTCAACGGTGGAGGACCTATGTGGTGGTCAGTGGCGATCACTGCCTTAAACGCCCAGCTGTAATTCAACTTGGCATGGTTGTCTTGTCAATGACAACTGACAACTGTGGGAGAAATCTTAATATCAGACAAATGTAGCCTATGATGTGTTTTTTATACAGTGAAACACAATAAGGGCTGTCTACTCAATGTGCATCGGATTCCACTTATGAGAGAGCGAGAGGAAGAAAGAAAGAAAGAGGTAAAGGAGAAAGAAAAGAAAAGAAGAGAGAGAGAGAGAGAGAGAGAGAGAGAGAGAGAGAGAGAGAGAGAGAGAGAGAGAGAGAGAGAGAGAGAGAGAGAGAGCGCACAATTGAAAATCAGTACACAGATGCCCTTCTCCCTGGAGCCCGGAGGCAGAGGTCGGTAGCCTTCTGTTCATCGTGTGGCCGTCGTACTGGATGTCTCTCCTCTGAGATGAATGCTGCCGTATCCTCGTCCACATAACCCTCTCTGCATACTTAGGTTTACATTTACATTTTTGGCATTCAAGCAGACGCCTTTATCCAAAGCGACTTACAACAAATACATTTGTCTAAGTAAGTGAATCAATCATAGCAAGAAGAAGTAATCTATGCTAGGGCCAGGGGCCATTGGCAGTCATGATGCTAGGAAAAGAAAGAATTAAGATTTAAAAAAAAAAACTTTTTTATTTATTTATTTAATTTATTTACAGTACAGGCGGGTAGTAGAGGGAATGAGGAGGTCTTAGGAGGGACAGTTAAGGTGCAGCCTGAAGAGGTGGAAGATAGGAAGATAGGTAGATAGTGCGTACTGTACATAGTGACCAGCAATGCACTGCAGTAGAGCAGTCAGTGGTTCCAACATTATGTTCATAGGGTATCAGAGGTGGCTGTTAAAGAACAGAACACTGCTTGGCTAGGCAGTTTGGGACTGTCAATCAATCTCTTGTAAAAAATCCCCGCTGTGGACAAGGTCCTCGCAATGAAAGAGTGATCAATATACTAGTCATGTCTCAGGAGTGACTCTGTGGAAAAGATAGAAGGCTTGTGCTCGTTCTAAGAGCATAATGTCAATGACTGTCTTGTTTTCCGCACAATGTTATTTGGCTTATGCACTGTTTTTTGAATATGTCAGATGTCCTATTTTCACAGTTTAAGTAGAATATCACACAGTCTTGGCACAGATACTTCTAGAAACTATTTCCCCCCCTCCTAAATGAATCCCTTTGTTGATGCCAAAGATTTAGATTGGATTTATTGTCCCCAGGGGGGAAATTCATTTTCACACCACTGTACAGTATACATATATACATACAACACCGTATAACACAGACAACAACAGACAGTACTACACATGACAAATACACAAGTACACACACTCAGCATGGTCTATTATTTAAGGCAACAATGGCTGCGGGGATCAGGCTTTTGCCAAAGCGAGCCCTTTTGCACCTTAGCGTACTGTACCTACGCCCGGATGGCAGTGGGGCGAGGTACAGATTGAGTGGGTGGGTGATGTCCTGTTCTATTGTGGTTGCGATGCGTGAGATGGCCCTGTTGTTTAGTGCTGTGAGGTTGGGTGTGGGGAGTCCAATTATCCTGGCAGCAGTGTTGGTGATGCGTGTGAGTCTGGCCAGGTTGATGACTGTGAGCATGTTGAAGAAGCAGGAGGAACAGTACATGAGGATGGGCAAAAGGATGATGCAATCATTCATCCCAAGGTATGGCTCATACTGTAAGCACTATAGTGTATGTACTGTAGAATACTGTGGAGTAATTACTTTAGAAAAGTAGTGTAACTACTTAATACAATACCACAGAAGCGTGCATGGATACTTTTATAAACCTTTAAAATGGATCTCAGCGTTGATGCCAAAGGATGATGCCATTATTGGCTCTTCACATTGTGGGCGTGTCCTCAAGGCGGGCTCATATTTCAAGAGCCAATGGGCAGTGTGGGCTGATTTTTTAATGTTGTTTTTGTTGATGTCTGTTAGCAGGAAGTTACACCACTGGGTTACCATTATGTCATCTAGCTAAATCTAATTGAGATATGGAGATGAGATTAGACATTATTGTTTGCCTGCAAAGACATTCTTCTTGAATCATATTATGCTCCATCCCAGCCAGGATACAAAAGGTACAGTTTAGTTGACCATTTTTGATACTCTTGGCTGTTGCCTGTGTGTACGTCTATCCATGGGAAAATATCTGAATATAATCAGCACATGACAGGAATAAGGAACCCTTTGAATTGCTCATGGTCGAGAAAGGCAGATGGGAAATATGTAAGTACATTTGAACGAACTGCATTTCATGTAAAAACTGCAACTGCATTTCATGTTAAAGATGGAGAGAGAGTGAGGTGACAAATGATGATTGGATGAAAAGTGTGTGTGTGTGTGTGTGTGTGTGTGTTTGTTTGTGTTTGTGTCTGTGTGAGGGGGGAGGGCAGACTGTCAAGGTAGAGGAAACATCTCCCCACTGTCATGGCAACAGAAATGTGCACGTCAGCGCATCGACCTGCACACTCACAGCAGTGATAGAGGTAAATGAATCGAAGGTATTGGCAGGGACTGAACTACTGTAGTGTACACACACACACACACACACACACACACACACACACACACACACACACACACACACACACACACACACACACACACACACACACACACACACATGCAAGCTCTAGTAGTAACCCTGATTGTAAAGGTCGAACAAGTCGGCAGCCGATCAAATGTCCAGACTTTTATTCTGAAAAATGTAAATAAATGTCAACGTTGTTGAAAATCAATGACACACTCGCTAGTCAACTAATACATCTTGTTTTGTGAGCCTGCTAACAATATAATGTAGTGTCATAGTTAACTAGGTAATAGTAGGGGATTACTCACCGAATCTATTGCATTGCAAGGTTTTGGCTTGTACAGTCTTATTAGCGGCAGACAGAAAACATCTCCTATAGCGTTCCTTAGTACATTCTCTGCTCTGCCACAGTGTCATGTAGGGGATGGGAGGGATGGGAGGGATTGTCCATGATGGCCAGGAGTTTGGTCCTCATCCTCCTATTGGCCACCTCCACCTTGTCCAGGGTGACACCGAGGACAGAATCAGCTTTCCTAATAAGCTTGTTCAGCCTCTTGGTGTCACCTTCCTTGGTGCTGCACCCCAACCCCAACCCCCCCACCCCCCCCAAAACCAAATCCTGCCGCGTACAGTATACCCCTGCCTCTGGTCACATGACCAGCATAAAGTCAGAACGCTCACAGTTAGATGTCTAAGGGGGCGGCTGTGGCTCAGCTCGGTAGAGCTCGGCGGTTCAAACCCCAGCTGGTCCGTCGAGGCACTGAACCCCTAATTGCTCCAGGGTCGACTTCTATGGCTCTGACCCCTTGCCTATAGAGCATAGATAGAATACATTTCGTTGTACTCTGTGCAATGACAAAGGTTGAACTGGGGCGGCTGTGGCGCAGGAGGTAGAGCCGTCGTCTAATGATCACAAGGTTGGCAGATCGGCGGTTTGAGCACCGGCTGGCCACATGTCGAAGTGTCCTTGGGCAAGACACTGAACCCCAGATTGCGTCCAGAGAGCGGGCCGGCGCCTTGCATGGCAGCTTACCGCCATTGGTGTGTGAATGGGTGAACGAGAGGCCGTTGTAAAGCGCTTTGGATAAAGGCGCTATATAAGTCAGTTTATTTACCATTTGAACCTTCTTTCATCTTTCTTCCTTCCTTGTCCTAAATGCACGTAGTTGACTGAGAGGGAGTGTGCTGTGGTGTAGAAGTCTGTTTGTGTTGTGCAGTGACATGTCTGTCTGTCTGTCTGTCTTATCATCGTTTGGGCTCCTCAGACAGTGTAAGGGGATTGAAGGCTGCGGACAGGACAGTATTGTTTCTCTAATCTGGGCCCAGCGGTGGTTTGTGTGAGCGGCTGATCCAGCTCTCTCTCTCTCTCTCTTTCTGTTTATCCAGTGTGTGTGCGTGTTTATGTGCATGTTTGTGTGCGTGTGTTTGAAATGTGTGTGTGTGTGTGTGTGTGTGCGCGTGTGTTTGAAATGTGTGTGTGTGTGTGTGTGTGTGTGTGTGTGTGTGTGTGTGCAGAGCTGTAGTTGCCACTTTCTTGGTCCATCTGTTCTCTCTCAATAGTGAAAAGATGATAACAGTCACGTGGACGAGACGCGACAATGTCAATGAGTAAAGTGTCTCAGAATAAGATACGTTTGTCTCCTTGGCGCACATACTGTACTCAACTTTACATATACAGCTTTACAATAACAGGTTACTGTTACACATATGATACCATAGCCTCATCTCTCCAAACTTTGATCCACAAGCAACTCGTAGCCTGGTAAGACCATTTGAATCTCAAAAATATCTATAAACAAAATCTATATTTCAGATTCAGTTATTTCTTTGGACGAATCATGGTGAGGCTCAAAATAGACACTTTCTAAGTGAAAACATTTCTTGGATATCTTCATATTTAGTTCGATTTGGAAAGCTAAAGTTTCCTCTAACTACCAACTGCTACTGGGGTATGAAAACATACAGATGTGGAAAAGGCAAAAGGAACCCTTCACCGGCTCAAATCATCCTGAACAGCGATTACACTACACACCATACAGCTGTTGTGTAGGTGTAAACAAACACATATGTTTCTCTGCCAATCAGAGACGTCTGAGGTAGTCTGTCCCCACAGCTGGAGAGACTGGCGGGATGTAGGTGAGGGAAGGACAGACATGACTGGGCACTTCCTGTCTCTGTCACTTCCTGTCTCTGTCAGGAAGTGGTGGCGCCCCATGCAGCGAGACATCCCTTGTGTGATGGAGCCCCATCCACACACACACACACACACACACACACACACACACACACATCCACCTGCTGCTGTGAGATTATATTTCATTACACTGAGTCCTTAATCAGATCTGCTCTGCTATTCAAACTCAATTCTGTCTGTCTGACTGGGGACGACACTTCCTTTGTAAGCGCCCAGTGCACGCGCACACACACACACACACACACACACACACACACACACACACACACACACACACACATTTGTGCATGTGAGCAGGAAGACTGACATCCTAAATCCTAGGACAATCCTGTCTGATTGTATGACATGTAATCTCTGAAGCCAGAATCTCGTCTTTAAATGTAGTTGGATTTAGTGAGTCTCTATGACATGCTGTGTGTGTCATAATGTATGTTTGAGTATGTAACAGATTGTGTGTGTGTGTGTGTGTGTGTGTGTGTGTGTTTGTTTGTTTGTTTGTTTGTGTCACTGTGAGAGTGTAAATCCGGTTTACACACCAAATATGTGTGTCACTCCAGTAAGCACCATTGTGTCAATTGTGCGCTTTGGGTGGAGAAATATGGATTAGATATGGATAATTACATTAGCCTATAGATTAGAGGGGTGTGGCTAATGAAAATAAATGCATTCTGATTGATATTACACACGCAAAAGTTGTGTTGATCCACTTGACTGCTTAATCCAATGTAGGACAATTAACCTCCAAGTATCAGTTTACAGAGAGGATCGTGTAGGTTATTACTATACTATTAGAGTATTATTTGTGGTAGTTTGGATTGGAAACTTCCATTCTTTAGATTGGACTTGTAATGGGTAACTGACCACTTCATCACTTTTAAAGTGAAAGGGCGGCTGTGGCGCTGGAGGTAGAGCCGCCGTCTAATGATCGCAAGGTTGGCAGATCGGCGGTTCGAGCCCCGGCTGCGCCACATGTCGAAGTGTCCTTGGGCAAGACACTGAACCCAAAATTGCTCCCAGTGAGCGGGGCCGTCGCCTTGCATGGTAGCTTTGCCGCCATTGGTGTGTGAATGTCTGTGTGAATGGGTGAATGAGAGGCCATTGCAAAGTGCTTTGGATAAAGGCGCTATATAAGTGCAGTCCATTCCAATCTCAATGATATACAGGAGAACTCTTTGCCCGTATAGATTAGATTCGATTCATATTTTCCCCGGTCGGGCAAGTACCAATTCGATTTCGATTGGCGGGCTGCCACTGTCTGCCTAGGCTGAACTTCTTATCGTGGCCTTGCGATACCATTATCGATTCACATCGCCAGTGTTTCCCCTACAATTGGATTGACTATTTCTTTTATAAATAATAATATTTTTCTCCCAGTTGTACATGGCCCAAATATGTTTATTCTGTGTCATTTGCCTAATTTAGGTGCACCCGTTTCATTTAATCTGTTTCTCACATCTGCGTTTTGCTGCCACTCTAGTCCGCTTGTCTCCTTGGAACAAACCCTCACTCATTGGAAATGTCTGTTTTTCAGTTAGAGAGAGTAAGGTCAAAATGCCATTATCTGACTGCATTGCCCACAGCAACCCAATATTCAATTAGAATGATGTTATAAATTGATATGGCCTTTTGGATATTAGGAAAGTTGATACCAGCAAAAGAGGGAGAGAGGAGGATAGAGAGGGAGAGAGAGCAGGATGGAGTTAGCACACCAGAGAGAGAGAGCAAGAACCAGGTGAGAAAGTGGACAAGTAGTCAAGTCCACATAAGTTAGGCCTATAGGGCCGGAGCCTATCTCCTGTTTCCGTAGCGTGAGGCGGCTCGATGTACAAGTACACCCCCTGGACATGACGCTGGTATGTCGCAGGGTCTTACCCCCAACCCAACACTTAATGCTGACTTATCTTCACCGGGGGGGGGGGGTCCACGGTCCATGCCCCCCCCCCCAAGGCAGCAAACCTAGGGGAAACAGGAAGCAGGAGATACTGGTGACCTTCTACCGCGGCGCAGTGGAGAGCATCCTCACCTACGGCATCTGCAACTGGTTCTCCAGCTGCACAACCACGGAGAGAAATGCGCTACAGAGAGTCGTGAGAACAGCCCAGAAGATCACCGGCGCCCCCCTCCCCTCTCTGGAAGAGCTGTACAACACACGCTGTCTCAGGAAGGCCTCCAAGATCTCCAGAGACCCAACCCACCCTGGGTACGAACACTTTACCCGGCTGCCCTCGAAAAGGCGGTACAGGACCATGGCCGCAAGGACAAACAGACTGAAGAACAGCTTCTACCCCAGGGCCATCCAGGCCCTGAACACAGCAAAGACCTAGGTTCTGGGCCCTGGACAGTCTGGACGGATTGATGGCAGCTGCTGGACTGAAAAAATCAGGTGTAGTGCTGAGGCACAAATATGTACATTTCAAGCCTGCAAACTGCGACACTTTAAATGAATGTGCAATAACACTATGTGCAATATGACAACCCTAGTCGTCTATCTGTACAGTATAGTATAGTGGATAGTGTACATAGCCTTTATTTATGTAAACCAGCTCCTTCCCTTCTTGTGTTTTTTTTGTGTGTTTTTTTCTTTCCTAACACCAGGGGAGCCACCCCTCCTAAATTTCGTTGTTTGGTACCTGTACTATAGCAATGACAATAAAGACCATTCATTCATTCAACACTGTACCGTATTACTGTATTGCACATACCTCTTTGATATAGCTTCTTTTATACCTCTGTACATGCCATACTGTACATAAGCTACCTTAACTGTACACAGCTCATAACTGTATATACCTCTAAACTACCGTACTTGCCATACTGTACCTATCACTATCAATGTCATGTTTTATGACACTATTTGCACTTCTGGTTAGATGCTAAACTGCATTTGGTTGTCTGGTACTGCCGACCGTTGCCGGCTGTGCTAACATCTAAATTCCGCTAAAATCCATTGCCTGTTGATTGTGTGTAAAACACTACAGAACACAGGTTTCTTAAAAAAACTGTATTTATTAGCTATATTACATCAATCATTATATTTAATTGTAGATGAGAATTGGTTCCAACTATTAACTTATTTGTAGCATGGACGGGTAAAAGCAATATGTCAGAAACTGAACCCATCAATCAGTAGTCATTTCAGATCAGTGAAATTACAAGTGCTATTTCAGAGTATTCAGACGGGGCCAGTTACACCCTCTGTGCCTCTCTGAACAGGTGAGCCACCTGTTTAACGCCCGCTCACAGTTCACATTAGGGGTGGGAATCACAGGGTAACTCACGATACGATACCGATGGTATTGGACGATTAGGCCTAGCCTACATCGTTCTTACTCTTAGCTTAGTGTCTCACACACACACACACTGACTGCAACTTGTCCTTGTCACATCATTCATACAAAATAAAGTGCCAAAAGGCAGAACTGCCCAGAATGCAGGAAATGTTTAAAGGAAGGACTAAAGAAGGTGAAGACTGATGTCTGTCCTATTTAGAAAAGAGGCTACAGTGCAGCCAGCAGTATCATTATGCTATATGCAAAGGTAGTATTGTAAACAGCCTTATATGGCAAGCCGCCATTATGAATGAATGAATGAATGAATGAATGAATGAATGAATGAATGGTCTTTATTGTATTGAAATAGTACAGGTACCAAACAACGACATTTGGGAGGGGGGGCTCCGCTGGTGCTAGGAAAGAAAAAAAAAACAAAAAAAAACAAGAAGGGAAAGGAGCTGGTTTACACAAATAAAGGCTATGTACACTATCCACTATGCTATACTGTACAAATAAAACACTGTGCTGTACTCTATGCTATGCTATACCTATTCTAACCTATTGCTGTACTCTATGCTATGCTATACCTATTCTAACATTTCCTATTCTCTGCAACCTTATGTACCCTAGGGTTGTCATATTGCACATAGTGTTATTGCACATTCATTTAAAGTGTCGCAGTTTGCAGGCTTGAAATGTACACATTTGTGCCTCAGCACTACACCTGATTTTCAATCCAGCAGCTGCCATCAATCCGTCCAGACTGTCCAGGGCCCAGAACCTAGGTCTTTGCTGTGTTCAGGGCCTGGATGGCCCTGGGGTAGAAGCTGAGCTTTACAGTACAGACAATCATAGTAATGAAGGTTTAACCATATCAGGGCTATGGTACTCTGAGCCTATGGTAGTAGGCTTGGGTTGCATTTGAGGACACACACATGTCAGTTGGACTGCACAGATCGTTAGATTGTTATATCATATTCAATGTGGTTCCTGGTGTTAAAAATTCATCCAGATTTTGTGAAATCTGATCATCTGTAATGTTTCGCGACCTGAAACGTGACTGAATGTGCTACTGGCAGCACTGACCTACTCTCTGAACTCTTGCTCTTGGTGTGGAAATGTTCTCCCTGCTGCGGTGAGTGTATTTCTCTCAGTAAATGGTAAATGGACTGCACTTATATAGCACCTTTATCCAAAGCGCTTTACAATGGCCTCTCATTCTCATATTCACACACACATTCACACACCGATGGCGGCAAGCTACCATGCAAGGCGCCAGCCCGCTCACTGGGAGCAATTTGGGGTTCAATGTCTTGCCCAAGGACACTTCAACATGTGGCCAGTCAGGGCTCGAACCGCCGATCTGTCAACCTTGCGATCATTAGACGGCGGCTCTACCTCCTGCGCCACAACCGCCTGTGAGTGATGTCTGTCGGTCCTGAGAGTGTCCCTATAGAATTGAATCAGTAATGCTAAAGCTCCGTTCACCAAACCATTGTTATATAATCGATTATAGCCTAGACGTAATATACATTATGTACATAATATTTAACAAACAGACCATGGCTCTGGGATAGGGTTGAGATGACTTGATAGTGACTAGACCGAACGATATGGGAGAAATTCAGTCTGGGTACACTCAGGAATATTATGAAGCATCTCAAAGACTCTCTTCAAGGTACAGCTTGTGCACATGCACATGCACTTTCAAAGAGTGTAATGACGTCTGTAGAATGTGATTCACGGGGGTGAAATACTGATTTTTTTTCTGAGACCAGCATTCTGGTTCCAACCAGATTTGTATTCTGGAGCGCCATCTTGTGGCATCTTGTAGTTATGAGCTATGTACAGTTAAGGTAGCTTAGGTTCAGTATGTAATGTACAGAGGCTATATCAAAGAGGTATGTGCAATGTGCAAAAATACGGCATGTGCAAAGGTGGTATTGTAAACAGCAGTAGTGCCTGGGTCTTGGCCTGGTGCCAGGAAGTCTGGAATCCGTATCACCTTGACAACCAGGTCAGTTAAGATAAACAGGATTAAACAGATGCCATAAAAATGAATTTCATCCTAACAGGGGGGGGGACAACATGTTTACTGTAGACCTGTTTGTTGACGTCTTTCTTTCTTTCTCTCTTTCTTTCTTTCTTTCTTTTTTTTTCTTCTTTCTTTAATTGATCAGGGTGTAGTTTGGTCTGCGTGTCTATCCATCAGCGTGCCCTGTCACCTTTGACCTTTGACCTGCCCCGACACTCTACTGATGTGAGTTCCACTCCTTTCTTTTCCCACACAGTCAAGAAGTCAACCATGTGACACATTCTAAAGCTTTGGTCCTCATATCGGGATCCGATGTAATGATCAGACTTTTCTTTCGAAAAATGTGAATACATTTACGCATGGTTGAAAATCAATGACACATCGCTAGTCAACTAACACAGTTTGTTTTGTGAGCCTGCTAACAATGTAAAGTAGTGTTATAGTTAACTAGGTAGCAGTGGGGGATTACTCACCCGATCCATTTCGTTGCGGCATTTTGGCTTGACTAGCGAGTTTGTGTTGTGATTCTCAACCATGTTGAAACGTAGTTCTGTGTTTAATAAAAAACGGAAAAGTCAGAACATTTTGATTGGTTGCCGACATGCGGACCAAATGATCAGACTGTGTCACATATAATATACCGTACTATCAAATCACAACTATCACTGGAAGAATCATGGATAGCAGCTCCACAATCACTGTACTCTAGAATACACAGTATATAGGGTATGTTGTTAATTGCCAGCGTCTTTGAGCCTCAGAAAAGCACTATATAAATGTAATGAATTATTATTATTATTATTAATTGTTGCATGGATATATAAACGTGATTTGCATGGGTACTTCCCGTGTTCTCCTCTATTGCAGGTGTTAAAGTACACTTTGGTGAACGTGAGTACCAGTTTATGAAAATGTCATGAACAATAAAGTTGTATTATTTTATATTTTATGATCCTGATTCCATAAAACCATGTCTGTGAATGTTCAGTACATCTGAACCCACTGGCGGACTCAGGAGGGGGCAGAGGGGGCGACCGCCCCCTCCTGGTGCCCCCACGGTTGAAAAACGTCTCTCTTAAGTGCCATTTTGAGTGGCAAAAATGCCATTTTGAGTGGCGAAAATAAGAGGACGTGCCCTATTAGTGCCCCTCCAATGGTCTAAACTTGACCATGTGCCCCCACAGTTGAAAAACGTTGCACTAAAGTGCCCTTTTGAGTGGCAAAATTAGAGGATGTGCCCTATTGGCTGCCCTTCCAATGGTCTAAACTTGACCATGTGCACTGATGGGGTCCCATGTTGAGCAGTAGGTGCCCTTTTTTTCTTTTCGCCCCTGCCCTTCAAACAGCCTGAGTCCGCCACTGGCTGGACCCTTTCTCAACGGTTAAAAACTTGATTCCTCACATCCTGTCCTCCTTCCTCCACTTGCTTCCTACTCCAAGCCTCAGAGGAAACGAGGCGAGTGAACGAGGAAGGAAACGAGGGTGAGAGGAAACACATGAGGAAACATAATTACTTCCTTTGGAATGTTTGGACGTTCCTTTGGTCTCTCTGAGCCCGTGTACTGGGTTTGATGATCAGGGTTCCCACGGGTCCTTGAAAGTTTGTGAATTTGAGAAAAATAAATCAAGGTCTTAAAAGTTTTTGAAAATAGACATGAGTCATTGAAAGTGCTTGAAAATATACTGTATATACAGTATATTCAAAAGTGTTTTACTTAGCTCGTCAACTAGTTCTGTCTCAAACTGTGCCGTGTTGGGTCCTTGAATTTGAGGGAATTGAGTCTTGAAAGTCCTTGAAAGGTGCTAGAAAGGTGCTTGAAAGTCCTTGAAAGGTGCTTGAATTTGATGTTTCAGAAGGTGTGGGAACCCTGGATGATGTAACTGTTTGTGTGCCTCCAGAGTTTGATGGAGAGCTGGTCGGATGACAGCTGGAACTGTTGTTATAACTGGAGGAATTCTCGCCACGGTGATACTCCTGAGTATCATAGCAGTGCTCTGTTACTGTCGACTCCAGGTAGGTGTGCGTGGGTTTATTCATTTGTTTATTTATTGGAAGGATCCCCATTAGCTATACCCATAGGCATGAGCTACTTTTAGTGGGGTCCACATTTAAAACATACATTATAGAGAACATTTAACATATAAAACATACTTTAAATTACAAATATCAAAATATATCATACATCATACAATTTTACATTTGGCATAATATAAAACACTTATATATCTAGTAGTTACCTAAAAATAGAAAAAATTACAACCATGTTAGAGAGGTGTGTGTGTGTGTGTGTGTGTGTGTGTGTATGTGCGTGTGAGTGTGTGTGTGTGTCCTGCATACTACATGTGTGACTTCTTCTAACTGCATCCTGTGCACATGATAGATAAAACTGTGACTTCATTTCCACAACGATGATGATGTCACGATGATGATGATGTCACGATGATGTCATATATTGCCTTTTTTCCTGCCACACTTGCCCAATTATATCCGTCTCCATCCCTTCATCCCATTTTCTCTTTATTTTGTTGCCCTTCATCCCTCCTCTCTGTCATGGTCTCATCTGGACACTAGGGGGCGGCAGTGACCACCTCATGAACTCAGGCACAACAGGTGCATGTTATTATTCCATTATGACCTTTTAGTTTAAGTTGTGTGTTTTGTATCTATTGTAATATAATAATATTCTATATTGTAAAGCAGCTTTCTCTTGTTTTTGTGCCCTGGTCATGGAATAACCTCCAGAACACACTGAAGCTTAGTAATCTTGTCTCCCTGAGAAAGTTCTCTGATTCTCTTGGAAATTGTGTGACAGAAATGGGCAATTGCACCTCCTAAGATTTTAGTTTTTATAATATTTATATGTTTTCTCTTGTCCCTATATTCGCCGGTTTTGTAACTTATATCTGTACTGGTGTGCTTTCTTGGCCAGGTTAATGGGGGTGAGAGTTCAGAGGTCAGAGGTCGTGATCTCTCATGGTCTAATGCTGGGTCTTAGGAACAGGTTCTCTAATGTCCTAGCTCTTTTAGTTAAGTCCTTTTGTTTATTATTTTCCAAAGTGTGTTCCTGTCCACCTTGTGGATTACTCCATTGCTCCAGGCTTTGCCTTTCAGCTGCATTCCCTCATCTGGACTCTTCACACAGCTCACACTCTCATCTTCTATGACACTGCTTAAACACGGCTGTCAATAAACAAAGGTTTAATAAATAAAACCCACTCTCTCATCCTCTCCCCCACTCTAATTTTCTCCTCCTCTCCATCACTTATGTTTCTCCCACTGCCTCAATATTTCACTCTCATTGTCACTTTCTTTTCTTCTCATTTTACATTTTTAACCAGTTAGCAGACGCTTTTATCCAAAGCGATTTACAAACAGAGATTACAGGGACACAGTCTCCCTGGAGTAACTTAGGGCTAAGTGCCTTACTCAAGGGCACACTAGTGGTGGTGTTCCCAACGTGAGATTTTGAACTCATGAACCTTCTGATCACCAGTCCAACTCACTATCCCCTAGGCCACCACTACCCCTTCCCTCCTTCCCTCCTTCCTATTCTCCTTCCCTCTCTACCCCCCCCCCCCCCCCCACTTCTCCTTTACAGCTCTCTCACTACTGTCTCTGTTTGTCCTCTTCCGTCCTCACAGTATTACTGCTGTAAGAAGAATGAGTCCGACACCGGCTCTGTCTGCCAGCAGCCCCACTTCGCCTGCAACGCCTGCAGCGCTCCCGGGCTGGACGGGGCGGCTGTTACCCCCCTCTCCCTCTCCACGGAGATCCCGTCCTCTAGCAACGCCCCCCACGCCACCACCACCACAGTGGTCCCCCGCACCTACTGCCCAACCTGCTCCCCTTACGACTCCCCCTTCTACGTCCGCACCTCAGACGAGATACGCAACGGCGGCGAGCGCATCACCTACATGCCCACGCACTACGAGAACCAGGCGCTGGCACTCGCCCTGCCCCCCTCCCAGCACGCCACCTTGCTGAGTACCAGCCAGCAGCATCAGCATCAGCAGCGCAACTCGGCGCCGGACTTCTATACTAGCACCCGGGCCATCAGTACTGAAGTGTGACCAACCACCGACCGACACCGACCCCAATTTTCTCAAGGGTGTTTCTTACTGTATGTTCATGTTCTCGGTTGATCGGCGGTGGGGGGTAACTAGGTGCTTAGTTGTAACGCCAAAAGTTGTGGGTTTGATTTCCTGCACGGGTCTCGTATATACACTGAATATATGTTCAATGGTTAGTTGCTTTGGATGAAAAGTATTTTTCGAAATTGACCTTTGAAAATTTTGTTTTTGTGAGGGCGGCGGCCACAGGCAGCACCTGTCTTTGAGTCTCTCTCTCTTTTGACCGCTAAAAAGATGACAGTTGGTGACAGTTGGACATCGCAGAGGGACGACCAACCGTCGTAGGGCCTGTGGTCATGAACCTCCTCACTTTCATCCTCTCTCTGCACTGTCTAAGCCAGCTTCCGGTTAGATTTGAGTAGACTTAAACTTAAATCTGTCTTTTTTTTAAAAAACGGAGGTAGCTATAATGTTTTGTTGTTGTTTAAAACCCCCAAGCAAAGGGCATTCAACAGTCCTCACTTGAGGGGATGAGACCGTACGGTCTGTTGAGTTGGTGCAGTGTGTGGCGTTCCTATATTTACTGTTTGAGGGCTATCTATATTGTTGTCTCACCTGCACCTACTCTTGTAATTTCCTATATCTGCCAAAAGAGAAAAATAAATAAATCTTGTATACAGTATGTTTCATTTAGGACCAGAAACTAAGGCAAACTCCATTTTGGGAATGAAGGTAAACCAGTAAGAAGAACAATCAATGTTTCTCGCCAACGGATGAGATGTAGAGTAAACCCATGAAGAGACACTACTTCAAAGCTTTCTCTATGCAGGTTCTATGCACTCAACCCCAAGAGAAAAGCCAAACCATGCAGCTGTCCATCTTGTATGTTTTCTTTCAACTGTTCTGTTGTTCATCTATAACTGTAACTTTGTTATTGAACTAGGCCTACCTGGTGACTTATTTTGGGACAATAGAAGAATTTGATTTGAAATAGGTCAGTACAAGGGCGTAGCTTTAGCTAGATCTCGTATTGAATAACCAGTTTGTCCGTGACTCAAAAAACTGGACTACCAGTTAGGTCTACTAGTCAAACTGCAGAGCACTGAAGCTGAGGTTCAAATGAACATATTGTATTTCTATTTATTGACAGTGATGCGAAACGGTGAAAATGTATATAGTGACAACATGCATAGAAAGCATTGTTATGTATTTGTTTGTCTCCTTTGATTGGCTGGCTGACTTTTGGGATTTGGCCATAATGCATTTTGATTGGACGACTGAGACGTATTAAGTCTAGTATGATTTAGATGTGCTGTACTGTAGTTTGTGTCATTTTGTGTCTGCACTCTTCTGAATCCGCTTGTTAAATAATGTGAACTGTACACGACGTCCATGTTTTTTCTTCTTCTTTAAACATAGTGTTTATTTCAACTTGTGAAAAACTTGAAGTACAATATTTATGTAATTAAAGAATACACCATTACTAGTCTATCAACCATGTTATGGCACTGATTTCAAACTATTCATTTATAGAGCATTTCTTTACACAGACATTGTTTTTTTGCCACAATGTTGTTTTGGTGTGAAAACAATTTCAAACTTATATTTGTTGAAACAGCTAAGAAAAAAATTAATAAAGATGTGTATGATGGTCTTACCACACATTTTTTAAATAGTCACCGCCCCCTTTAAACTTATACAGTATTATTATATACTGGGCAGGGATGATCTTGCCATATCCTACCTTGGTTGACAACATCAGCATTGCCATAATCATAATGATAAACAGTCTTTAATCCTTTGGCTTCTTACACTTTGAGGCAGGTCTGCAAAGCTTTTGCACTAGAGGAAATAATGAGAATTATGAGGAGATGATAGGCCTAGGAGGTAAACCAACGAGAAGACAGCAGCGGTCGACGGGAGGTTAAAAGAAGGAATATGATAAAGTTGTAAGTAAAGTATGTAAAGTTAGGCTTTGTTTGTAGTGTTATTTAAGGGTGCGCTGGTTTTGTGCATTAGTAAATCAGGTCCAAATAAGAAGTCTGCCTAAAGCAAGTTTCAATATAGAATACATACATATATTATAGTTACCTCCCTGCTAGGTAAGGATACATTTTCATCTAGCTCTTTCATTTTCGTCTTTTTAAAAAGAAACACAAGGAAAAGACAAAAGGATGAATGAAAATAGAAACTATTTCACAGTGTTACCTTTTGACAATTAAAGATTTGTAACTGCTTGAAATGCCATTGTTGTCGTTATTCTACAACGCAGTATATTCGACTACAACTTATATATATATATATATACAAGAGCTTTTTCTCTTCAGTTGTGTGTTGTATGCCAACAGTTGGTCTCTTGCTCTCTCTCTCTCTCTCTCTCTCTCTCTCTCTCTCTCTCTCTCTCTCTCTCTCTCTCTCTCTCTCTCTCTCTCACACACACACACACACACACACACACACACACACACACACACACACACACACACACACACACACACACACACACACACACACACACACACACACACACACACACACACACACACACACACACACACACACACACTACTTATAAACACAATAAGGCCATACATATTTCAAGGGTCTAGACTCCATAGAAAAAACGTAATTTTGTCTGAAGCCTACATTTACCCCCCCCCAAAAAAAAATCGGATCTAAAATGTAACAGTGCAGCATGACGTCACACAACATCTTTCCTTCCACCAGACGTCAGGATGACGCTATCGTACGGGCTCGCTCCCGCGCCTCGCAGCTGGAGCGTTGATGAGTCTCGGGAGCGCGCATAGCACCGGTGGGGTTTCGCTGCTCATCTGACAGGAGGAGGACGTCCACACTCTCACAACAAACTAGTAAGTTGTTTCTGCTTCTGAAGGTATTTATTTACCTGCGACAATTACGTGTGATATAATGGCTCACAGTCATATTGTTCTTTGTTATTACGGACTTTTCTCAGTGTCTTGTGCGCCAGGTTGCAGCAGATACATCTGGTGGCTGAACTGTTTTGACTCATTAAGCGAGGACGCTAGCTAGCATTGGGGGAAAAACTAGCATAGCAGGTCTAGCTTGTAAGGAAGGCACTTCTGGGGGGTTATTCCATTAACGTCGCTAAAGGAAAAATCTAGGCTTATTTTGACAAGTCTCGCGAGAGTTCTAGAAAACCCCCCAGCTTATTTGGATAAATCTCGCGAGATTTAGCCAAAAATACGCCTGGTTTTTCCCCTTTAGCGACGTTGATGGAACACCCCCCCTGTGTCCAGTCTGTCTCAGTGGCTTGGACATGTTCGTTATGTCGTGACAGCCCCGTCTTTACCTGAATTAGGTTTGACAGATTAACATCCCAAAGCAACGGTGTGATTTCGTTCGATATATGTGATTTTAAACTCGTATGCTAGCCTGCAAGCTAACATGTTTCTGTCATGTTTCTTTGACGAAGCTAGCTCGCTAAGTTGGCTAGCTAGTTTCCTTCCTGTGCATCTGGGAGGTGATTCGTCATGACAGTTTATTATTGTGCTGTGCACACACACACACACACACACACACACACACACACACACACACACACACACACACACACACACACACACACACACACACACACACACACACACACACACACACACACACACACACACACACACACACGACTTATAACACAATAAGGCCATATTTCAAGGGTCTAGACTCCATAGAAAAAACATAATGTTGTCTGAAGCCTACATTCACCCCCAAAAAAATCTGATCTAAAATGTAACAGTGAAGCATGATGTCACACAACAGCTAGGTAACGTTTCCATAAGTGAGACACTTATATAGGCAGCTGCTGCCCATGACAGAGGTGGGGGAAAGGTTCTCTGTCTGACCTGGAGCTGCCTAGCCAAATACTGCCCATGGCTTGTTTCATACCACTTACAACATAGTTCTCTGTTTGCTAGTAGCCAGCGTGTTTTCTTGTGACAGACAGCTGAGACGTGTTGCTAATAGGCCTTTCTAGGCTCAAAGTGGACAACCCAACCCGATCATTTGTCAGTAGCAGCTTGTGTCGAAAGGTTTGCCTTGTTGCCACACCTTCTTCCTCCCCTGTTCAACAGAATTAACGTACTTTACTTGGGCCCCCTTACACATTTACAGTAGGGCCGGACCTTAACACCTGGCTGTTAGCTACAATACTGGATGATCTAGGTTTGGCAAGTGGGTCCTCCTGTCTTTTAATTGGCGTGACGTAGGGATGGACGGTTTCCAATTATTGAAACCGAAAAACCGTCAGAGAGTAAAACCGCGGTTTTCCGGTTAACCGAAAAATACAGTAAAAAAAAGTTAAATTTTTTTTTTTCAAATAATTGAGCCCTACTGCTACAATACACTCATGTCGAACACCATTAAAACATCGTAAGCACAGTCGCAACACATTTAGGCTACTTAGTTTCACAAAGTGGAAAGGCAGACTTTTGTAAGCTACACCATACATGAAAACACATGAACACTTAACACACCAGCTCTGCTGATCCAGGGTGCACGCCTGCACGGAAGATCATCTCTTGGAACAGCGTCTTCATTGAATGAACTGCTTTCTCAATATCTTGGTTCTTAGACAAAGTTTCAGCTGCTGCTCAATGTATTTAAATATTTGAATACTGCTCAATAATCACTGAAATATTAGACTTAGAATTATGCAGTGAACATACTTAAAGCTTTTCATAAAAACCACATGCCGCGAGACTGACTCGTCCTGAACTGTCGTAAGTCAATCAACAAAGAATGCCCCATCAAAATAAAAGTGCCCATGGTAGAGCTGTCAAAATCGAGCTTTCAAAATAAATGTACTAATACAGATAGAGATAAATACAGAACTACCTTTGCGTCACTAAGTGACCGCGTATCTTCTGAGACATGCGTTCTGTCATCACTTTCAGTAGCGCCTTCACACACAGTGGCGCTTTGCACAAACACTCTTGATCCGTATAGCTCTTGTTTTATTATATTGTGGTTTAGTAAATACTGCACTTGGAGTTACATTCAATGCATGATTTGTGCTATAGAACATAAATAAAGTTTGATTGATTGATTGATATCAAATCAAATCACATTTTATTTCTATAGCGCATTTCTCACAAAAGTGACCCAATGCGCTTTACAGAGAGCAGCGAAAATGATCTTATTAAATGTAAGCGAGTAATTGTAAAAAACCTTTCCTATCTACCAATAACTGAAGGCAACTATCTTTCCCATAGAGTGATTCGTTACCCTTAAATATAATCCCAATTAGATATTAATCCTCAGTTATTCTTCACAACTGACCAAACCTCTCACTCATTGCGCGGCAGATTCAGACTGTATCATTGTTATTTTCACACACGACAAACATGTGACATGTTCCAGTTTTATTCTTATTCTATTTTATTCTTCAAAAAAAAAAAAAAAAAAAAAATCCGGTTTCAGACGGTTTTGATAAAAAACCGTTTCTATTTTTAGAAACCCCGGTTTTCGGTTTAACCGAAAAACCGTCCATCCCTAGCGTGACGGAGAAAATGTCTAATGTCTACAGTATTGAGTATAGCCTATGCCAGTCCAACCTGTAAAACATGTATATCTTGCAGGACAATCGTCATTAAGACCAGGTGAATCAGGGCACATAATAGAAAGTAAATATGCAGCACACCCCAGACTGTTTCAGGTCAAATCAAGCTCTCCAGTGGACTTGCGCCAGGGGAGCAGTTGCAGTAGTGTTGATTGATTCATACCCATCAAGTGTTGTACAACGTTTTAGCTACTGTGACTCGGCCTAGACTTGCTTTGTTGACGTTTTAAGGATTGTCCATATGTGCAAAAACAGACTCTCTTTCTCTCTCTCTCTCTCTCTCTCTCTCTCTTTCTCTCTCTCTCTCTCTCTCTCTCTCACTCACTCATTCACTCATTCACACACACACACTCACGCGCACGCCCTCGCACTCGCACTCGCACTCGCACACACACACACACACACACACACACACACACACACACACACACACACACTCGCACACACACACACACACACACACACACACACACACACACACACACACACACACTCACACTCACACTCACACTCACACTCACACTCACACTCACACTCACACACAGACACACACACACAGAATGATCTTTATTGCTTGGACATCTAGCTCATTATGGATGTCCTACTGCATAATATGCAGTTGACAAAGGAAGCACACCTGAGTAAATCTTTGGTTTCTCGTCCTTTGACTGCATCGTATAGTAGATGGGGGAAGGTAAGCCACAGCAGTGACAGGCCTGTATACAGTAGGCCTAGATATAGTAAGGTTAGCCACAGCAGTCACAGGGGCCTGTATATATATGGCCTAGATATAGTAAGGTTAGCCACAGCAGTCACAGTGGCCTATATATATATGGCTGGGCCAGGTGTGCTGGTGGTGGGTCGGGTCGGGTGTGTGGGGGGCCGCTGCTGTGCTCTGGTAGGCAAACTGGTAGTAGTCACTCTATGAGTAGAGGGCTGCAAGTGAATTTTCATGGCTGCACAGTGTACAGGTTTTTTACCTTTGCCTGCTTGCGGCTCTGTAATCATGTGAAGTCACATCTTGTGAGAAATGCGCTAGGGCCTATACAAATAAAACTTGATTTGATTTGATTTGATGTATACAGTAGATATAGTCAGGTTAGCCACAGCAGTGACAGGGGCATGTATGTGCCCCAGCATACTGAGATCAGATGTCTCTACCAGAGGGAGGCCAGAGGAAAGATGCTGTCACCACCACCACCAGCAGTAACCAAGCAGTTATCCATGCTCTCCACAGGAACTTAAGAGTGAAGTCATGGCCCAGATATATACCCAGTACTCTCGGAGACTGTCTCGTAAAAAAATAAAGTCTGAGAACCTACCATGGGAAATAATGGCACTTTTCATCTTACCTTCCCTCCTTACTTTCAACACAGACAATTTTTGTAAAAAAAAAAAAAATCATCATAAAACTAGTTTTTTCACTGTTTTGGCTGCTGACCTGACTGTGTGTGGACAAGTGGGAGTGCAGGGAGAGTCCTTGGGCTAGGCTGTGATACAGCTGTAGACTAGACAGGCATTCTTCCGTCATGGTGTCAACTGGAAGGGGATGCCAGGCAAGGAAGAATGCATGGAAGCGCCTCCTTCATGACTGGCTGCAGTGGTGCAAGTGGCAACCCTGGATCTTAATGCTGCGTTGCTGCTGCGTTGTGCCTCTGATGCCACACTGTCGTATCCTCTGTGTCTGGCGCTAACAACGCTTAGGTTGGGGGTTCGTTTCCCTCTGGGACCATATGTACTGAAAAATGTAATGTAGGCTATGTGTTACATGTGGGAATACGGTACATGTGGGAAAACTAGGGTTAGGGATAGGTTTGATTGATTGATTGAAAACTTTATTAGAATGTTTGTAGAAGTAGGTACATGAAAGTACATATTACATACAAGGTCAACTAAAAGGATAAAAACCCAAGAAAGCCACTGGCTTATTTCAATTGGGGTCCTTGATTTTCAATTCATCGTTACATGTAAGACAGACATAAGAAAAAAAACTAGTACTATCTACAAGATAATACAGACAAATAACTATTACTATCTACAAGATAAACGTACATCCATCATGGGAAGAACAATACAACAAAACATAAGGTATCGGGTAGGACAGGTGGGGACATACACCACAGGTGGGGGCGGGGGACAAAACACAAAGTATGTACAGTGGGTAGTTCGGGTCTTTTAATCTGATTTTTGTTTTTGTTTTTGTTGTTTTAGAGGGTCCAGTTACGGATTGCAGCCTCCTGTAAATATTTTTTGAGAGTGGTTTTGAAGGTGGGCAGTGTTTTGCACTCCTTTAAGATTATAGGAAGGGCGTTCCACATTTTTACTGCATAGTTTGCAAACGAGTTTAACCCCTTGTTTGTGGTGCAACGCGGTTGAACGTGGTTCGTGGAGCTTCCTCTGGTGTTGTATGTGTGGACGTTGTTCACTTTTTGGAAGTATGTTGACAGGTACTTGGGTGTCTTTGTGGTGTAGCATATCTTGAAGACCAGGCCCAGTGCAAGCTGCTGCACTCTGTCAACTACTCGTAGCCAATCAAGGCTCAAAAAATGAGCAGCGGTTAGATGTGTCCTAGGGTTGAGGCCTAGCAGAAGCCTAACCAGTTTATTTTGGGCTGTCTGGAGTCTTGTTTTATGGGCCTTTGTGGTTCTATAGTACCATGATGTTACGGCATAGTCGAAGTGACATTGAATGAGAGCTCCTGATAGGGTCCTCAGTGTGTTTTTACTGACAAGTGAGGATATCCTGTACAAGAATCTAGTTCTATGGTTCACTTTTTTGATTACTTTTGCTGCCATTTTATCTCCGGAAAGATTTGCCTCTAAGATGGAGCCCAGGTATGTAATATCTAGGGATGCTCCGATCTGGATTTTTGGGGCCGATACCGATCACCGATTTGTTTCCTCAAGATCAACCGATACCGATACCGATTTTTTTTAAAATACATAACTGACTGGATAGCCTAAATATTTTTTGCTTTTTAGACAAAAGTTTTGATCCATTAGGCATCAAGCAAACGCAGACCCATTTTTATGGCATAGTAAAGGTCTGGCCTATCACCCAGTTAGGGCCTGAAGCCCAAGTCAGTCGATATGGCTGTATAAAAGACATCATAAACGTGGCCTTCATGGTTTACATACTGTTACGTCCTCCTATGTTTTCTGTTCAGTTATCTGTCTTCGCCAGGAAAAGAAAAGAAAAAAAAAAAAGAAAAAAAAAGATCGGTTTTTGCGATCGGCCATTTTTGCCGATCACCGATCGAGTCATTTGGAGTGAAATCGGCCGATTTAAATCGGTGGCCGATAAATCGGAGCATCCCTAGTAATATCCTCTTTTCTTGTGATATTAATGTTACCCACTTTTATTTTAAAATTTTCAGCCTTTCTGAGTTTAGATGGGGATCCGTATAGGATGGTTTCAGTTTTACCTAGGTGTATTGATAGTTTATTGTCAGCTAGCCAGATGCAGATTCTACTCAGTTCAGTGCTTAGCGCTTTTTCCACCTGCAATATGTCCCTGTCAGAGACCAGCAGAGCCGAGTCATCCGCGAACAGGAACAAATTGCAATCACATGCTGATGACATGTCATTCACATATATTAGGAACAGTAAAGGTCCCAATATGCTTCCTTGTGGAACGCCGCAGGTCACTGGGAGGGGGGGGGACAGTGTTCCGTTCACACTAACCACCTGTTCCCTCCCCTCTAAGTAGGATTGCATCCAGCTCACCGATGTTCTATCGAACCCAATTGCTTTCAGTTTATCTAACAATATGTGGTGATCTACTGTGTCGAAGGCCTTCTGGAGGTCCAGCATGACCATGCCGCAGTACTTGCCCGAGTCCACCTCATGGTTGATGTGGTCGTTCAAATAGAGAAGGCATGTGTCAGTGGAATGGGATGTTCTGAATCCTGATTGAAATTCATACATCAGATTTTTTTCGGTAAGGTACCTATCAACCTGTTCATAAACTATTTTTTCCATAAGTTTCGAGATGGAATTAAGAATAGAAACAGGTCGGTAGTTGCCTGGGTCTAATTCGCTTCCTTTTTTATACAGTGGGGTTACCCTTGCTATTTTAAAGTCAAGGGGGACGTGTCCCTGTTTGATGGAGAGGTTTATTATGTGGGTGATGATTGGGGTAATGGAGGCAGCTGAGTCTTTTAGAAATCTGGCTGGAATATTGTCATGGCCCGTGGCCTTTTCTGAGTGTAGAGCGCCCAGCTTTTTAAACACCTCATCGTTTGACACCATGGTGAGTTTAAAATCATCATTGCGTACACCCAGTTTATTGTAGAACGCACGGATGTGCTCTACACCATAGCGCCCTGAGTGGGGTGGTAGATTGTTAACTAATTTAGTGGCTATGGTTGTAAAGAAAGTGTTTAAGCACTTAGCCACATCCAGCTTGTCTGTAAGGAGAGAATCACCAGATTTTATGCTGATGTTTGTAGACCTGGTTTTGAGTTTTTGACTGCAACCTAGTTGGCTATTAAGTAGCTTCCAAAGGTCACGTGGTTTGTTTAAGTTTTCTTCGATTTTGTTATCGAGGTATTCTTTCTTAGCAGATTTGGTCATGGTAATTACCTGATTGCATAGTTTGTTGCATTGTTTTTTAATTTTCTCAAACTGGGTTTTGTGATCTTCGTTTAAGTGTTTCACTAATTTTGATTTGCATTTTTGATAGTGATGCTCCGATCTGATCGGCGCCGATCGGTATCGGCCGATATGGCCTTGATCGGTTTTGATCGGAGTTCTCAAAACGGCCGATCAAACACGACCGATCAGTTTACAAAATGGCGTCGCCAGTCTGGAAATATTACACAGTGTCGGAAAGAGACAACAAATATGCCGTTTGTAATGTCTGCTCAAAAGAAATACCTTGCGGAGGGACGCACGCAAGGTCTTTCAATACCACGAATATCATACGGCATTTGCTGCGTTCGTCGATTCGCTCAGAGAGCGCCGAAGCGCACACTGGGCTCGACGTCATAAAGGGACCGAGTGCTTTGATTGGACGAGAGGCGTTCCACGAGTGCTGGTCAGAGTTCCAGCGCGACTTCACGAGCGTAGTGTAGGTAGTGGTTCGTCGATTCGCTCAGAGAGCGCCGAAGCGCACACTGGGCTCGACGTCATAAAGGGACCGAGTGCTTTGATTGGACGAGAGGCGTTCCACGAGTGCTGGTCAGAGTTCCAGCGCGACTTCACGAGCGTAGTGTAGGTAGTGTTCAGCGACGTCATGTGACCCCGCGAGCAGGAAGTCACTTGGCCCATAGCAACAACTATTAGCGCGTGAGTTTTAGGTCTTCCTCTGTGCACCTTGCACAAGTGTAGATAGCGAGCGACTTTTCAGCATAGCAGGACATATTTTAGATGATAAGAGGAACAGGCTGAGTGCCAAACACGCTGAGATGCTTGTATTTCTCAAGGCTAATCTGCCAGTGATGCTGCTTAATCAGAAGTAAGGTTTGAGTCTGAAATCTCCTTAGGTGCAATGTTTTGTTTTTTTGTTTTATTGATTATTGCTGACTTGCTGTCTTATCTCCTCCTAAATATGACTTGAAACTGACTGACTTGAAACAGTATTTTATATTTGGCTATAGCCTGTTTATGTTGCAGTTTAGTTTGGGTATGTTTATTGTTCCTCAGGAAAGCTACAGTATAAGCAAGTTCTCTAAGAGCCCCTAGTTCCTCTCATTCGAGTGGAATGTTGCACATTTGATGTGACAGTGTACATTTTATTTATTATGATTTTTATTTTCACATTTTATTTGTTTTTCCTGAAGTAAGCTACAGGTGGTTGTGAATTCAATAAAACAGATGGTCGTCAATTCATGATACTTTCTCATCTCCTAATTTCATTTGAATACTTAATATACAATGTCAATGGTGTTAAGAATAATTAAAAACATAAATAATGCTACACAATAAATAGAATGCTTCAATTGCCATTTTCGACGCTGTGATCGGTGATCGGTGATATCGGATCGGCAGATCACTGATTCCAGTGATCGGTGATCGGCACCAAAAACCCTGATCGGAGCATCTCTAATTGTTGAACTTCAGAGCATTTTAGGTCTCTGACTTTCATAGCATTTAGAATGTCCGAATTCATCCATGGTTCCGATCGGGCTTTAACCCTGGTGGTTCTCATGGGGGCTATACTGTCAATAATATTTAGGAATTTGGTTTTGAAACCTAGTAGCCATGCCTCTTCAACCTGTGTGCATTTTAGTTCATCTAACCAGTCTTGATTCTCCAGTTTATGGTTTAAGGCCTCACTAGAATAGGATTTAAGGGATCTAGTGGTTACAGTTTTATGACCGCCAGCCTTGGGTTTATGTTTTTTACGAGTGCAAAAGATCATGTAATGATCACTTAGCCCACATACAATAACCCCACTCTTGGAGATTTTGGACTCATCCGATGTTAGAATGAGATCTCTGGTGGTTTGAGTAGAAATACACACCCTAGTGGGTTTGGTAATTTGTTGACGGAGACCGTGTAATTCAGAAAACCTAGTGAAGGATTTGAAAACGGATGCTTCATTTCTGAGCATGTCCGTGTTCAAATCCCCAATAAGAATCTTTTCCACACTGGCCGCTAGTGCATGCTGCCCACCGGGGCCGGGGTTCGTATCCCGGCTCGCCAGATCCAGATATGGCCGAGGCACACGGGAAGCGGCATATTGGCCGGCCGCTTCCGAGGGCGGTATAGGAGTATTTCTGGACTAGGATCCGTCGCGCAACACCGCCCCCTGGGCGCCGGAATAACGGTACTGGGCTCGAGGAGCCAGTCAGCCTAGTCTGCCTGGCGGCCTCCTCTGGGACTGCCGGCCACGGGGTCGTGCGGCGGATCCTATGCAATAGGCAGGGGATAATTGGATGCTACGTTGGGTTAAATTGGCTACCAAATTGGGTGAAAAAGGGATAAAATCTGAAAAAACAAACAAAAAAAAGAATCTTTTCCACACATTCAACGTCATCCAAGCACCCCTCAAGAATATCATAGAAATCATTCTGATCGGGAGGTCTGTAGATAGTACCAACCAGCACCGGTTTTGCTTTGTTAAAGATAATTTCAACCCAAACAGATTCTAATTTGTCACGATTCAGGTCATCCCGGGTGTTAAAGATAATATCGTTGTGAATGTACATGCAGACACCACCCCCATACCTGTTTCTGTCGTTTCTGATGACTGTGTAGTTAACTATTTCAATCTCTGCATAGTTGTTCTCTGGCTAAACGTGTAGCTTGCCTGGTTGAGACTGGTCCGGGATTCAGCTGAATGTCTCCCGAGAGAAGTAGATAGAGCCATATCATGGTCCTTCGGTCCATTCTACCTGTCGGGGGTTTGTTCCTTCGCGTCCGGTCCGCAGTCAGCGTCGTGTGGATAGTTGCAGCCCCGAAGCCCAAACATTTCTTTGCGGCGTGGAGATAAAAGTCGCTATGGGTCTCACCTTTTCCAACAAAGTTTGTCTCCTTCTCCATAAGATGCAAGTTCTGTGGTGATTTGATGTACAAATCCGTAAACCCCAGAAGGAACAGAAGAAAATGTGGGATAATCCTCGCCGTTGCATTGCCGTCGAAGCAGCGGCAGGAGCGTTGATAGATGCGACTACTCATGATGACGTGCAAGTTTCATGAGTGCTAGGTGCTATCCCTAACCCTAACCGTAGCACCCTAGCACCTAATCCTAACCCTAGTTTTCCCACATGTACTGTGTTCCCACCCTACCGTAACATATGCACTCACTGCAAGTAATTCTTTTTCTGAGTGGGGCAGTCCCACTCATATTTTTCTTTTTAATGTGATAGAGATAGTAGAGTTTTGACAGGAAGGATGGGTGAGAGAGAGAAGGGATGACATGCAGGATATGTCAAATAGAGATGAATTAGAGCTTAAACCTGTAGCTTGATGGTTGATTTGGTTTTAAGATGAGTCTACGTCATCTATGTTAAAGTGGAACTTTATACAAACAAAGCATATATTTCTAGATTTCTCATCATCAGCCTTTATTAACAAGGTCCTGAAACATAATTAAAGCCTCATAGATACCCTAATACCATGCTTAGATTCAGGGCTGGGCCTACATCCCGGAATAGTCTCATAGTAGTGTTTTGACACAAAACAATCGCTATGAGACTATTCCAGGAAGTAGGCTAAATCTCAACTCTGAGCTCAACTATGAGGTTTCTATGCACAAAGTAATTGTATTTTGGGACTATATCAACAATAGTGGGCTGATTATGCTGATGAAATTATGCTTTAAAAACAAATTTAGCCTAACTCTCACATAGCCTGATGATACGTGTGATGAGACAACCTGATAAAAGGGAAACTGTACTGTATGAGACTAGAGTGTAAACTGTGTGTGCATTGAGCAATGCCAGCGAGCCAGTTTCACCTGTAATGTAACAGACCAACCTCTGCCTGCCTGCCCTGCACACCGCCTTACAAATGTAACATCTTTGTGTCGGGACTGGTGAGAGTGTGCTCATTAGCTCTCACCACTCCCCTACCTAAATATAGGCTGTAGGCACTGTTGGAGATATAGCCTATAGCATTGGTACCGCAGTTACAGGAGGCTTACCTGGGTCCCACTTGTAGATAGGTCACCAGTAATCATCAGGCTACTCAGTGGTGTGTGGTTATCAGTTCTAATGGAACAGCGTTGAATGTTGTTGACCCAGATGGTATGAGACAACAACATTCAACAACATAACCACACAGACAAGTAAATGGTAAATGTACTGCACTTATACAGCGCCTTTATCCAAAGAGCTTTACAACGGCCTCTCATTCACACACCGATGGCGGCAAGCTACCATGCAAGGCGCCGGCCCGCTCATTGGGAGCAATTTGGGGTTCAGTGTCTTGCCCAAAGGACACTTCGACATGTGGCCAGCCGGGGCTCGAACCGCCGATCTGCCAACCTTGCGATCATTAGACGCCGTCTCTACCTCCTGCGCCACAGCCGCCCCCACAAGTAGCAATAGCAAGAAGCCATTTAGTTAGACTGCTTTGATAGCAGGACTGAAGGAACAGGGGTAGTAGGCTGTACACTTACTTTATTAGGGAGAGAAGATAGGGAGGAAACTGCTACACACCGTGGCTGTGTTCCAATATGCGGTCTTGCACTCTATCTACCAGGTACGCTAGCTATACGCTGTAGATAGAGTGCAACAATGCATTTAGGAACACAGCCCATGTCTCTCTCAAAATAATGAAGTTCTATGGCATTTCCTTTAAAGATAATAGTTCACAACATTCAGGGAACTAATAATTAAATCAATAGAGATAGCCAACACTCACACATACTATCCTTTCTGGTATTGTGTTTTGCATACGGAGGGGGAACTGTGGCAAGATAAGAAGACCCAACTGTTTTAAGTTTCCAGGGTGGGTTGAAAGAGCTATAGGCTTAGGCTTAGAGCCTGTATTTTTCTTTCCAATTAAATTGTAAGTCATTGAGTGAGTCAGCCCACAGTTTGGCCTATTGCCCCCAATAACCATGGCTTAACTTTCTCATAAATATATCGGCTAATGTACAAACCGTTGTAAAACAGGTTTGGAAAGGTCTAGAAGACCTAACCAGCTATAGGCTGTCTAGGCCCATACCTTTCCTTTTATGCCTGTTCCTTAATGACTGTATCATTAAGCTGTACTCTGTTGAGCACTTGAGAAAAACAGTTCAAGTGTTTTATTTCACTGATGTGGTCTGACTCTGAACCCAGGTTATATGGTCCTGTGTGGCTCAGTTGGTAGAACGCATCACAAGCTAAGCCAAGGTTGTGGTTTCAATTCCCAGCAGGACCATATAAGCTAACTACCCCTTGTACAGTTTCTCTACTATAAAAAAAATACTACTTCCTTCTTCTAGTATTGTAATTGCTAATGGCTCCTGGTCATACTTTTTCTTATGATGACTGATGACGGAGAGATGATTCACTTAGACAGATTTGTTGTTAGTCTCTTTGGATAAAGGCGTTTGCTAAATGGCAAAAATGTAAATAATAAATGTATCCACTCACTGTAAGCCACTACTGTAAGTCACTAAAGACTTTCCACCTGCTAACAACTGCTGATGACTGCCCCTCTAATCTGTGTGTGTGTGTGTGTGTGTGTGTGTGTGTGTGTGTGTGTGTGTGTGTGTGTGTGTGTGTGTGTGTGTGTGTGTGTGTGTGATCTGCCCTGAGAGCTGTTCTGTTGGGCCGCTCAGAGACCGTGACCAGGAGACTGGTACCATCTACACACACACACACACACACACACACACACACACACACACACACACACACACACACACACACACACACACACACACACACACACACACACACATGGTGTATTTATATATGGCCTATAGGCCTATATCATCACATGCCACAACGCTGCCCTCGTCCCCTGAGGTTAGGAGTCTACTGCAGGTGTTTGGGTGTCTGGCAAGACAAGACTTGTCCTTACGAGAGCATGGTCTCTGTGCCAACACCATACTATTTGCACAGCTGTTTGTGTGTGTGTACTGTATGTGTGTACTGTGTGTGTGTGTGTGTACGTGTACTGTATGTGTGTGTGTGTGTGTACTGTGTGTGTGTGTGTGTGTGTGTGTGTACTGTATGAGTGTATTGTATGTTTGTGTGTACTGTGTGTGTACTGTATGTGTGTGTGTGTGTGTGTGTGTGTGTTAGGGATGGACGGTTTCCAATTATTGAAACCGAAAAACCGTCAAAGACTAAAACCGGGGTTTTCCGGTTAACCGAAAAATAAATAATAATAAAAAAAAAAACTACTGCTACAATACACTCATGTCGAACACCATTAAAACACCGTAAGCACAGTCGCAACACATTTAGGCTACTTAGTTTCACAAATATAAGTGGAAAGGCAGACTTTTGTAAGCTACACCATACATGAAAACACATGAACACTTAACACACCAGCTCCGCTGATCCAGGGTGCACGCCTGCACGGAAGATCATCTCTTGGAACAGCGTCTTCATTGAATGAACTGCTTTCTCAATATCTTGGTTCTTAGACAAAGTTTCAGCTGCTGCTCAATGTATTTAAATATTTGAATACTGCTCAATAATCACTGAAATATTAGACTTAGAATTATGCAGTGAACATACTTAAAGCTTTTCATAAAAACCACATGCCGCGAGACTGACTCGTCCTGAACTGTCGTAAGTCAATCAACAAAGAATGCCCCATCAAAATAAAAGTGCCCATGGTAGAGCTGTCAAAATAGAGCTTTCAAAATAAATGTACTAATACAGATAGAGATAAATACAGAACTACCTTTGCGTCACTAAGTGACCGCGTATCTTCTGAGACATGCGTTCTGTCATCACTTTCAGTAGCGCCTTCACACAGTGGCGCTGTGCACAAACACTCTTGATCCGTATATTGTTTTATTATATTGTGGTTTAGTAAATACTGCACTTGGAGTTACATTCAATCTATATATTTATATTCTTCACAACTGACCAAACCTCTCACTCATTGCGCGGCAGATTCAGACTGTATCAGTTATTTTCACACACGACAAACATGTGACATGTTCCAGTTTTATTCTTATTCTATTTTATTCTTCTAAAAAAAAAAAAAAAAAAAAAAATCCGGTTTCAGACGGTTTCGATAAAAAAACGTTTCTATTTTTATAAACCCCGGTTTTCGGTATAACCGAAAAACCGTCCATCCCTAGTGTGTGTGTGTGTGTGTGTGTGTGTGTGTGAGATCTGCCCTGAGAGCTGTTCTGTTGGGCCGCTCAGAGACCTTGACCAGGAGACTGGTACCATCTACACACACACACACACACACACACACACACACACACACACACACACACACATGGTGTATTTATATATGGCCTATAGGCCTATATCATCACATGCCACAACGCTGCCCTCGTTCCCTGAGGTTAGGAGTCTACTGCAGGTGTTTGGGTGTCTGGCAAGACTAGACTTGTCCTTACGAGAGCATGGTCTCTGTGCCAACACCATACCATTTGCACAGCTGTTTGTGTGTGGGTACTGTGTGTGTGTGTACTGTGTGTGTGTACTGTATGTGTGTACTGTATGTGTGTACTGTGTGTGTGTGTGTGTGTGTACGTGTACTGTATGTGTGTGTGTACACGTGTACTGTGTGTGTGTGTGTTAGGGATGGACGGTTTTTCGGTTATACCGAAAACCGGGGTTTATAAAAATAGAAACGTTTTTTAATTATTATTTTTTTTTTACATTTTATCAAAATATCATAGATTGCTATATAATACATGCCTAGAGTGTGTTCAAGAGTGTGTCGTTGAAGATGCTATAAAAGTGATTTTGTAAACACTAACTTTGTTATAACTTGTCAAATAAATGACATGTCTAAAAAGACGGGTCACGTGACAGCTTCTCTTCAGAGCAGAGAGTGAGGAGAAAAAAAACAATGGCTAGCGTGAACGAGCGCGAACGTTTTCTATTCTATTGTATATTCTATGTTGTTCAAAGAATAAAACTGGAACATGTCACATGTTTGTCGTGTGTGAAAATAACAATGATACAGTCTGAATCTGCCGCGCAATGAGTGAGAGGTTTGGTCAGTTGTGAAGAATAACTGAGGATTAATATCTAATTGGGATTATATTTAAGGGTAACGAATCACTCTATGGGAAAGATAGTTGCCTTCAGTTATTGGTAGATAGGAAAGTTTTTTTTACAATTACTCGCTTACATTTAATAAGATCATTTTCGCTGCTCTCTGTAAAGCGCATTGGGTCACTTTTGTGAGAAATGCGCTATAGAAATAAAATGTGATTTGATTTGATATCAATCAATCAATCAAACTTTATTTGTGTTCTATAGCACAAATCATGCATTGAATGTAACTCCAAGTGCAGTATTTACTAAACCACAATATAATAAAACAAGAGCTATACGGATCAAGAGTGTTTGTGCACAGCGCCACTGTGTGTGAAGGCGCTACTGAAAGTGATGACAGAACGCATGTCTCAGAAGATACGCGGTCTTAGTGACGCAAAGGTAGTTCTGTATTTATCTCTATCTGTATTAGTACATTTATTTTGAAAGCTCTATTTTGACAGCTCTACCATGGGCACTTTTATTTTGATGGGGCATTCTTTGTTGATTGACTTACGACAGTTCAGGACGAGTCAGTCTCGCGGCATGTGGTTTTTATGAAAAGCTTTAAGTATGTTCACTGCATAATTCTAAGTCTAATATTTCAGTGATTATTGAGCAGTATTCAAATATTTAAATACATTGAGCAGCAGCTGAAACTTTGTCTAAGAACCAAGATATTGAGAAAGCAGTTCATTCAATGAAGACGCTGTTCCAAGAGATGATCTTCCGTGCAGGCGTGCACCCTGGATCAGCGGAGCTGGTGTGTTAAGTGTTCATGTGTTTTCATGTATGGTGTAGCTTACAAAAGTCTGCCTTTCCACTTATATTTGTGAAACTAAGTAGCCTAAATGTGTTGCGACTGTGCTTACGGTGTTTTAATGGTGTTCGACATGAGTGTATTGTAGCAGTAGGGCTCAATTATTTGAAATTGGCGCTCTTGTTATTTTTTTTTTTTTTTTTTTTTTAAATTTTATTTATTTATTTTAATTTCGGTTAACCGGAAAACCCCGGTTTTAGTCTTTGACGGTTTTTCGGTTTCAATAATTGGAAACCGTCCATCCCTAGTGTGTGTGTGTACTGTATGAGTGTATTGTATGTTTGTGTGTACTGTGTGTGTACTGTATGTGTGTGTGTACGTGTACTGTATGTATGTATGTGTGTGTGTGTGTGTGTGCTGCTGTGTCCTGTACCTAGTGTACGGCAAAATAATGTGCAACTACAGTTGCTTCTAGAAGTATGAGAAGATTGAGAACAATCCTAGTCTTGGTACGTTAGCAGCCGGTCACTGGGACCATTCATGTTCCTGTCCCCCCCTCAGCAGCTTGTAATGGACGTAATTGAATGAGTGTGATAGAAGCACATGATTCCGCTGTCTCGGTTGGACACAGTGGCCCAACAGGCCATGCTGTGTGTGTGTGTGTGTGTGTGTGTGTGTGACTGTAACTGTGTGTGTGTGTGGGTGTGTGTGTGTGTGTGTGTGACTGTAACTGTGTGGACTCTTTCACCGACAAGGGGTCAAAGACCTCTATGCTCTACTACACGACCTACATCCTCCATCCACGTGTTTCACATTGACGGCGTTTTAGCGTAGGTGGCTAGCAAGTGTTAGCAAGCAACTCTTTAGATAGATAGATAGATAGAGAGGTGCTTTGTTGATCCCTGAGGGGATATTCAGGCGCTACAGCATTTCAGACCACAAACCACAACAACAAACTATCCCGAGCCTCGAGGGGGAACAGGACTAGCTGCTCCCAGCTGCTTCTGTTCGCTGCTGCAGCAGACATACAGACAGACGCTTCTGCAGAGTTTCAAGGTAAATTAGTCTTTAAAACAAGGTATTTGTATATTCAGATAGATAGATAGATCTTTATTTAGTCAGGACAGTGCACTGCACATTAATGAACAGTCACTTATACAAAGTATGGTGACAGTAAATAAGCCGGATTTAGCTGTGAGCTCATTTGCATCCGTAGTCCTCATGACATAAAATGGTACAATAGATTAAAAACAACAAGAATAATGGACAACATCACAACAGAATACAATAGGACATACAACACTGAGTATGTGACCATAAGGACAGACATTGGTGCAGTAGAAAATTAAGTGCACAGGTTAAAAATGCAAAATAAGACAGAAAATAAGGTAGTGCGATGGTACTGAGGGAAAGGTAGCTGGACAGTCTATAGTGCAACAAGGGGATGCCCAGGGAGAGTTATGGGTGGTTATGGTTACAGAGAGAGTTATGGGTGCCGTGGTTATGGTTACAGTATTGGTTTGTTTAATGCCACTTCTTAAGGTTTGCGTTAAAGGTTGGATATGTGGGGCCCTATTCCCTTACTGTAACTGCTTACTGTAACTGGGAGACAGTTTGTAGGATAAAGCTAGGCTGTATTCATTCACTGTGACAGGTCTCAGTAACCCTAATCCTAACCCTAACCACTAGGCTATCTTTAAAGGGGAGACATCTCAGATTGGTACATCAGTTGTTTAAATGAATGATATGTAGGCCTTGCTATTGATTCTTGAAGAATATAACATATAATTGTTTCATCGTGTGGTCAGTTAACTGTCTTAGCCCATCAGATTCCGAAATGTAAGCGTTTTTCTACATGGTTTAAAAACATTGTAACTGTAAAAAAACGTTATAGCTTCAAAACATTCAATACTCAAAGAAATCTATAATTTTGACATAATGGATGGTCAGTCCATTAGTTAGATCCATAATTACGATGTAGGAAATCCATTAAGGTCACTGCATATATCCTCTATATGTGCTTTCCCCTTGAATGAATGAATGAATGAATGAATGAATGAATCGTTTAATGACCACTAGTGCTGTCCCAAACGACTATTTTTCTAACGATTAATCTAGCGATTATTTTATCGATTATTCGATTAGTCTAACGACTAATTTATCGATAAGTCTAACGATAATTTTTGTACTGTAAAAAAATAAAAAAAATATAGTATTTGTCTCCACCTCACTGCTATGTTTAGCCAACTTGAATGCCAACATGGCCATTTAGAAGTCTGTCCATCACCACAACACATAGCTAGCTAACGTTACTCTCGCTGCTATGTTATGATTAGCTAAATTGATGCTAACGTAGCATGCGAGCTACGAGCTAGATAACGTACAGTAGGTGCTCGCACCACAATGACAATAGGCTACCGTAGCTAGCCAGCTACATAGCTAACGTTACTAACACCAGAAGACAAGACATACGAACTGTGGTGAGCTACATTGCTTGTGTAACATTAGCTAGTAGCTATCCATTTTTCACTCATACACTTAATTGTCTCGCCTGGTAAAATAAAGCTAAAAAAAAAAAAAAAAAAAAAACAACGCCATTTTGTTTATTTACGACTAACCGACGCATATTACGCTAACCGACGTATTGACGTAGTCGGTGACGTCGACGACGTCGAATAATCGTAACAGCCCTAATGACCACACGACCAAGGTCGGTGGAATTCTTTGTCGGTACAGATGGAAAAGCTCAATACAGCAGTGTCAAATACATCAAACATACAAACATTCCACACATTCCACATGACTATCACATATGGACATGTACACACATAACCACAAGACAAAATCATAGTCAATATTTACAACGTATAAAGTAGTGCAGTACATCTGGCAGGGTTAGTGCAGTGAGTCAGGTGTTGAGAGTCCTTATGGCTTTATTGTTTTAGCAGCAGGATGATGCAGTGCTGTATCTGCATGTTCGGCCCTGTGTTTGTATTTCTGTGTGCTTCTCGTATCGGTAACCAGGTGTGCAAGGCAGCTCATTCGGCAGAGGTCTACCTGTTCTCCTATGCTTCCTGTTTGACAACCCAGTGCTCGAGTTTGATTGGCTGAGCCCTGCTCGTGACTGCCCTATAGACAAGACTGTCATAGACAAGAGGAGTGAATACTGAGCATGTTCAGTGGGCGGACACACCAACATGGTGATGAGGAAGTAGAAGCATGCGTTAAATGTGTAGTTTTCGCTGGGTGGATTAGCAACACAAGCTATTGAAATGAATCGGGTGACGTCAGACTTGAATGTGTCCGTTCGTTTACAGTCGTTGACTCGTTGTGTTCAACAGAAAGTCCTCGTATGGGAGGGAGATGGTTGTCATCTTCAACCACTCAGAGACTCACCCTCACTCTCCACGTTTAAATCCCACCTCAAAACCTACCTATTCTCCCATGCATACAACCTCCCCTACCCCTAACCATCTCCCCTAACCCCCTGGACATTGCTGCATTACTGTGTTCCCAGTTCGTTAACTCTGTGTTTTATGTGCTCATGTTATCTGTTGCTTGTTGTTTCTGTTTGTTCTGTTTTTCCCTTATTATCAGCGTCTTTGAGCCTCGGAAAAGCGCTATATAAATACAATGAATTATTATTATTAATCTTGAGAGTTGTTGTACCGTAAATTGGCAATTTGGGACATCAGGACTGATCAGGGTATTCAGAGGAATATATCTTGACTCGGGGGTCATTTTAAAATGTGAATGTGTCTCCTATTGACTATTGACTATTGAAAACTACAAAGAGGGGAAAAAAATCTACTTTAAGGTCATTCTCACATGAAAATCCGAATCATGAGCCGGAGCAAGTGGATGAGATTGCAACATTGTTGCATAAATTATTTATCTATAATTTTTATTATAATTTAATAATTTTATCTGATTTGCCTTCTCACAGCCCTTTATGTAAACGAAGTAACATACGCAATCGAAGCAACAGACGTGGTACAGGGCTTGACGCTTACCTTTTCCCCAGGTAGCACTGTGCTACCATGTTGAAAAATTTAGTAGCACACCAAGAATTTCAGTAGCACAATGAAAATTGCGCAATTTTCTTCAACAACGACAACAAATTATCATAATCATAACATATCAAAATGATCATAACCGGCTCTTGGCCGTAATAAAAATGGAGACTCACACAATGTAAAGGGGAAGTAAGAATATTAATTTCAGTTGGCCCACGGTTCGGTATGAACCTCGGTTTTTGGGTCACGGTTCACGGTTCATTCTTAAAAAATGCTACTATTTATTTACAAACTGTTACTTTATTTTGCTTATACTTATGGAACTTTAACATTTAGACACATTCCAGAATATGACTGGTAAATTGTATAATATAAATATATATAAACAAAACACTTTCAAATGTAAAAAAATTACATAAACACTTTCAAATGTGACGTGTTGTGGATTGGAACTACGGATCATAAGCTTTGAAATTATGTGTCATACATTGAAATCCGAAAAAAGATGAAGTTAGAGTCATTTGAATGTTAGACGTCAGGCACATATAGGGTTAACCTCTTTGTAATGAAACCGGAAGCAGACGCTGCTAGCAGCTAGCGGCTAACAAAACACAGCGCTACGAACTATGAGAGCTGTATCCCATATACCCATTATGCGCATTTTAAGCGCATATAGGACTCGCGTGAAGCATTTCTGCGACACGCGTTTCTGTTCACTGTTTTCATTCCCTCATCGCTTATACACATAAGTTTGACTGCGCATGACAGTAGTTCAGCAGTCTTTTAGTCGCACTGGTGCTATTGAATGTATTTCCAAGTCGCACAGAAATATATTCACTCGCAAATGCGGCCAAAACAGTCGCCCTGTGGTAGTTGATTAGTCCGAAAAATTTAAAATTGTCCGTCGTCCCACTCTTATCCAGATCAACACGCATGAGCTGTTGTTTTCCTATGGACAGCCTCGACGCGTCGTTTCTAATCGGAGCGAAACCACCCTTTTCAAGCGGAGCATGCGTCGGTTGTTTGCTCCGGGAGCGACTTCGAATGCGCGTTCTCACAGCTCCAAACGACGCAGAGCAAAGCGAATTCTATCCTAAACTCTGATTCCAAGTGAAGCAAATGTTCTAGAGAGAGTCAAATTGGCAAAACTTGTAGTAGGCTAGATTCAGACTCATATTCTAAACAAAGTGCAGAGCAGAGGCCTGTTTTGTGTTCTGAGCTGTTCAGCACAAGCTGGGCCTGAGCGTAATTTGACTGATGAATCGAAGGAATATCCATTTCAGATGACGTGGTGGTAATGGAGGCTGGGTGTAATGTCTGGGCTGGCAGCTTTCTGGGCACTGCTGTCAACTCAGTCTGAACGCCCTCCTCACTGCAGTCTCACAGGTTAGAATGAGGCTATGATGACATGGCACAGCTCTGGTCTCTAGGGCCACACACACCCTAAATAGTTACCCTGTTTTGTGTGTTGCTTCTCTATGTTGCTTCTTTTTTTTGTCATTACTGACTGTGTTTTCATACTTGCTGTAATTTTCACATTCTCTTTATATATAATGTTAAGAGTGTTATTAACTCAAATAAACTAAGGTATTATTACTTATAGGTATAAACTAAGTTATTATATTCAAATTAGAATATATATTTTAAAAAGATTATATTTTAAAAAGATTAGCAACATAACTTTTCTTGTTGACTAGTCTATTACTTTGACACACCACACAATCTCCGTTCCCACACCCTAGCCCAACCAATAATACACAAATTGTAAGCAAGTTTCAAGTTTCAGTTTCAGTTTCTAGTTTATTGTTAATCTACATCCCATTATACAAGTATAGAAGATAGGGATATCCCGATCCGATACTGATATCGGATATCGCCCCGATATTGGACCTGAATGCTGGATCGCGGATCGCACCAGAAAAAAAAAGGCTCAGATCCGATCCTACTGTCATGCGCAGTCAAACTTATGTGTATAAGCGATGAGGGAATGAAAACAGTGAACAGAAACGCGTGTCGCAGAAATGCTTCACGCGAGTCCTATATGCGCTTAAAATGCGCATAGCGCTGTGTGCTTCCGGTTTCATTACAAAGAGGTTAACCCTATATGTGCCTGACGTCTAACAACATTCAAATGACTCTAACTTCATATTTTTTCGGATTTCAATGTATGACACATCATTTGAAAGCTTATGATCCGTAGTTCCAATCCACAACACGTCGCATTTGTTGCTTTAATAAAGGCTGGCAGTCTTTAATTTAACTGTTGTTGGTGTGGACTATATACTGGGGAGGTATTTGTTATTATTCAGGGGTCAAAACATTTATACAAATATCGGATCGGTATCGGTATCGCAGATACCCGAAGCCCAGGTATCAGTATCGGTATCGGTAGTGAAAAAGTGGGATCGGGACATCCCTAATAGAAGAGTACAATTCTTAGGCTTCAGTTCCTCGACATTGCAGCAACAAGAGAAATAAAGTGTCTGGTTATAAGAGACAAGTAAAACAAATCAGACAAGAGACAAGTTGAGCAATACATTAGTGGTAGTAAGACAAATCTTATAAAAAGCAGTATTGCACTCAGTGGCATTGGATGGTAGAGGTAGGCTGAGTATTTGAATAAAAATGACGGTGTGCTTATGGGTAGGTTGTCCGTGTGCGTGGGGTGTGCTTACGATAATAGTCACTTGCCCACACATATGCCCATGTTGACATGGGTTCGAATCCTGCCCATGCCCTGCTGACTTGCCCTCATGCCCTTCTTCTCCTTACTTTCCTGTCTGTCTTCACTACATCTGTCTAAATATGAGTGGGACTGACCCTGAAAAAATAACTTGGTAAAAAATTAAATAACGTGGTATCGGTGCATCTATAACAGACTATAAGACAGTGATGTGACCAGAGGCCTGTGTGTGTTTTGTGTTGTCCAGGTGTGTCCAGGTGTGTCCAGGTGTCTGCTGCAACAGGGGCCAGAAGGCTGCGCTGCGCTGTGAGGGCGGGGGAGAGCACCTGCCCCAGGGCACCCTGGGTAACCATGGATGACAACTCCTCTCTGGGCAAAGTGAGCGGCTCCACCGAATCCGTGGCCACCGTCACCAGCGAGGAGTTTGTGCTGGTGCAGCCCTCCGCCGGAGGATCCCCCTCAGGCTCCGAGGGCAAGCCCCGCCTCAAGGTGAGAGACAGACAGACCGACAGACCAACAGACAGACAGACAGACAGACAGACTATATACTTATACATTATATACATTAGACTCAAGGTGAGGGACAGACAGACAGACAGACAGACAGACAGAGATAGTCTGTCAGACAGTCTATATACTTACATTAGACTCAAGGTGAGAGTCAGTCAGTCAGACAGACAGACAGACAGTCAGTCTATATACTTTATTATTACTATATACATTATACATTAAGTCAGTCAGTCATGTCATTAGTTTATATAATCTCACTCACTCGAGTATTCATTAATTTATTCACTCACTCACTCACTCACTCACTCACTCACTCATCCATCTGTTGCTCATCCATCTGTTATTTCCCTCTCACCCTCTCCACCATCCCTCTCTCAGATGTCCTGGAACGGTAACGAGCAGCTGGAGAGAGCGATGGAGGAGGTGTTGGACGACGACGTCGGGAAGGAAGAGAAAGGTGAGGTGGAGAGAAGAGAAACGCTCCAGGACCCAGAGCTCTCCTCCTCCTCCTCCTCCTCCTCCACTGCGCCTCCTGACCCAAAGACCCAGACCCCGGGCCTCACGCTGGACCCCCTGTCCTCAGGTACCCAACACCGCTCATGCATTTTACCTTTTTGGCATTTAGCAGACGCCTTATTCCAAAGCGACTTACAATCAATACATTTGACTAAGGAAGTGAATCATCAATTCACCAGTTCTAGCAGGAGGCGTAATCTAGCTCAGGCCAGGGGCCACTGGCAGTCCTTGTGAAAGTCTTTTTTTGGGGGGAGAGACAGTACAATGGGGACACTGAAGTGACATTACAAGGGGGGCAGTAGAGTCTTAGGAGGCATAGGATAGGGGGAAAACAGGTGTCTCAGGAGACGTAGTGCTGGGGGGTGGTAATGTCTCAGGAGGAGCAGTTAAGGTGTAGCCTGAAGAGATGGGTCTTCAGTCTCCGTCTTACCTCACGTCGAGCCGACGTCTAGCTATAGAAGCATGTCTGACGAAACGGCGAAAACACACATACGTTAACATGGGCGCCGAAATGAAACACACATGCGCTGCTGAGGTTGACGCGTGCTGTGTGTTTTCGCCGTACGTTTTGCTCACACCCTTGTACACTTTTGGGAAGGGGAAAGGTTTAAGTTGTGTGAGTATTGAATCTCATAGTAAGATATGAGCCCATGTCTTACGAATGCTATATAAACAAGTCCTGCTGACCTCTCATGTATAAATACATCTTATCTACCTTCTTATCAGATATCTGAAAACTGTCTAACTAACTAATGCATTACTGTACGGAAAATCTATAAAGAATGTAATCTGGTTCAGAGTGTAGGTAATGAGATATCTGCATGCCCTTGGAGAGACTGTTTGTCCGATCCAAACATACAGTAGAGCTCTGCTACAAACATGCTAGAACTAGCGAGGACTCAGAATTAAGGATCTACTCACAGAATTCGTAGGCTATCTACAAACCTAATAATAATAATAATAATAATAATAATAATAATGATAATAATAATAATAATAATAATAATAATACATTAGACTTATATAGCGCTTTTCTAGACACTCAAAGACGCTTTACACACTGAAAAGATCAAGTAGTAATAAAAAATCAAATAAATAAATAAAAGAAACTAAGTGTAGGGGCCTAATTAATAGTGCTGGGGACACATGGGAAGGGGAGGGGGCGAGGGTTAACTGGTGAAGGCAAGCTTGAAGAGGTGGGTTTTGAGGACCTGTAACTTAAGCCTACACCATTGGCTTTACTCATACAATTTGTTTTATGACTCATTAAAATAAATGGTCCGAACATATAAGCAACAAAGGAGAAAATATGATCTATATATATTTCACAAAGGAGAGATATGCATGCTCTTTGGCCCAGAATCTCTATGATAAGTATGAAGAATGCACATTAATGTTTTACTTTACTAATCTGCCAGTGTCAGTGTTGTTAGCGATTGTGCAAGTCAGCAGTGTACTTCCAGGTGTCGCTCTCTCATTGTTCTACTTCCTGTTGTTGAGTGAGAAAGTCCGACACCACAGGTCATGTTAGTTACCACTTCCTACACCAAGAAGCTACTTCCTCTTTCTCATAAGTCATAACTAGCTTGCTCAGCTGTCCAGGGTTGTTTTAGGACAGTCCTAATTGCAGGTTACATGCCAACGGTAACGTGGTTTGTCTAAACAGCATTGTTGAAACTACATTTACATTTTTACCATTAAGCAGATGCTTTTATCCAAAGCACTTACAATTAGAGATTACAGGGACAGTCTCTCCCTGGAGTAACGTAGGGCTAAGTGCCTTACTCAAGGGCACATTAGTGGTGGTGTTCCCTGGTGGGATTTGAACTCATGACCTGCACTACAAATGTATATATCGAATAACAGTTTGGATCCTGGTTAGTTCCATCCCAGTTCAAGTGAGGAATTGTACTCAAGGGCGACCGTGGCTCAGGAGGTAGAGCTCAGGGGTGTCTAATGATCGCAAGGTCGGCGGTTCGATCCCCGGCTCCTCCTGTCCACATGTCGAGGTGTCCTTGGGCAAGACACTGACTGAACCCCAAATTAGCTTGCCGCCATTTGTGTATGAATGGGTGAATGAGAGGCCATTGTAAAGCGCTTTGGAATAAGGCGCTATATAAGTGCAGTCCATTTACCATTTACCATCAAGCACTGGGCTTGAATTTGAGAATGACCTTTTGTCTGTATGAGTATCCATTTTCCCTCCATATTATAGTTGAACAAATTAAAAAGCGTGAGCCCCAACCTAGAATTGTTATGGTACAGTAACAGTTAATGCTGATGCTAATGCACATACTGTACCTTGAACTGTGATATTACACAGATAACAATTTAACAGAGCGAGTCGGCCAAGACCGCTTGCATACAGTGGTCTTGGCATAAGGCGCTATCTAAGTGCAGTCCATTTACCATTTATCTCTTCATGTGAAAGATAGACCAGACATTGGTATTAACTCAGTAAACCTACACAGCCAAACATCTTTGATGTTGATGTTGAATACTTATTCCCCCCCACCACTCTATGTAAAACAAATGAAAAGCACACTTGCTTGACCAGTGACCCCCCAGCAGGAATGACCTTTGCCCTTTGCCCTGTGTGTCCTGTCCTCAGAGCAGGGTTCCCACAGGTCCTTGAAATCCTTGAAAGTCTGTGAATTTCAGAGAAATAAATCAAGGTCTTAAAAGTTTTTGAAAATAGACATGGGTCATTGAAAGTGCTTGAATTCCCCTCTCTCTCTCTCTCTCTCTCTCTCTCTCTCTCTCTCTCTCTCTCTCTCTCTCTCTCTCTCTCTCTCTCTCTCTCTCTCTAAAAAAATAAAATAAATATATATTCAAAAATGAATAAACTAGTTCTGTCTCAAACTATGCCGTGTTGGGTCTTTGAATTTGAGGGAATTAACTAAGTCTTGAAAGTCCTTGAAAGGTGCTTGAAAGGTGCTTGAAAGGTGCTTGAATTGGATGTTTCAGGTGAAGGTGTGGGAGCCCAGTCCGAGGCGTCTGCGTGTCCGGTGGTGGGCAGCAGCCTCCCGGTGCAGGAGGAGGAGGACAGCGTCCAGTTCAGTAAGCTGTCCTACCTGGGCTGCACCTGGGTGAAGGCCCCGCGCAGCGAGCCCGAGGCGCTGAGGGCCATGACCACCCTGAGGGCCGAGAGCGCCATCCCCATCCCCGTCACCCTCCACGTACCCAACGTACCTGAGGGCTGCGTCAGGTCAGTCTCATGCTGGGGGTGTGGGTGGGTGTGTGTGGGTGGGTGTGTGTCTGGCTTTTGTTTGTGTACCATGTACTGCAGTTGAATCCTACTTCACACTTGCAATATCAAGGACTACTGTTGCCTCTGCATAAATGATGTGTGTATATAAGATCTGTGTGGAGAGACACAGAGAGAGGGGGGTAGTGGTGGTCTAGTGGATAGTGAGTTGGACTTGGGATCGGAAGGTTGTGAGTTCAAATCCCGCCTGAAGCCACACCACTACTAGTGTGCCCTTGGGTAAGGCACTTAGCCCTCAGTTACTCCAGGGGGAATGTCCCTGTAATTCGTAATTGTAAGTCGCTTTGGATAAAAGCGTCTGCTAAATGGCAAAATTATTAATTAATTAAATTAGAGACACAGACAGACAGACAGACAGACAGACAGATGTGGAGCACCTGTACATGTAGTGCAACATTACTAAACTAAACGAAAGGAAAGGTACAGCATATTTAGCTGTATGCCTG
>NC_137674.1:107185930-107195930 GCF_963989245.1 Nansenia antarctica
ACACTAGCAATCCCAGAGGCTTATTGATGTAGACGCCATGTGTTTGTATTTATGTGCTTCCTTTTTAAAATTGGGGGTGGCTGTGGCGCAGGAGGTAGAGCCGGCGTCTAATGATCGCAAGGTCGGCAGATCCGCGGCTCGAACCCCGGCTGGCCACATGTCGAGGTGTCCCCCGGCAAGACACTGAACCCCAAGGTACTTCCAATGAGCGGTGCCGGCGCCTTGCATGGTAGCTTAGCTTGCCGCCATTGGTGTGTGACTGTGTGTGTGAATGGGTGAATGAGAGGCCGTTGTAAAGCGCTTTGGAATAAGGCGCTGTATAAGTGCAGTCCATTTACCGTTTACCATTTAAAATGGTCAAATAAACCAAAGTAAACATACTGAAATGCCTGTTACCTGTTGGAGAAATGTTTGACTATTGCAATTTTAATTAGATTTTTTATGTCTTTTTATTCTACCGCTAGAGAGTCTCTCAGCAAAGACCTTTATAAGGCAAGTTTATTTGTATAGCACATTTCATACAACAGGGGCAATTCAAAGTGCTTTACATACATTATTTAAAATTACAGCAAGAGGAGCATAAGAAAATAAAAATTACAATGAATAAAAGCAAATATAAGAAGTAAATAGATAAAACATTTAAAAAGACAATAGTTAATGGAAAAAAGACATTGATTGAAGTGTTTGTGTTTAATCATAACTGGTGCAAATATTTAAGGGTTTGGGCCTGTTTGATTTCTTCAGGGAGTTTGTTCCAGGAGCATGCAGCAGCGTGACTGAAAGCTGCTGCACCGTGTTTTGTTTTTACTCTTGGAATTATTCGCTGATTTGTCTCAGCTGATCTTAGGGACCTTGCGGGAATATATATATATATTATATATCTTATATATAAGATAAAAAAACGAATCCTGCGGCGTGTAAGTGGCGTAGCACACTAAGGTGCATGCCGGATCATCACAAGGTCCTTGGTTCGACTCCCTTGGCCATCGACATATCCTGCATAGCATCCTCTCTCTGTCTCTCCCATCCTTCCTGTCAATCCCTACTGTCTCTATCCTCCTCTCCCTCACCCATCCTTCCTGTCAATCTCTACTGTCTCTATCCTCCTCTCTCTCACCCATCCTTCCTGTCAATCTCTACTGTCTCTATCCTCCTCTCTCTCACCCATCCTTCCTCTCAATCTCTACTGTCTCTATCCTCCTCTCTCACCCATCCTTCCCGTCAATCTCTACTGTCTCTATCCTCCTCTCTCACACCCATCCTTCCTGTCAATCTCTACTGTCTCTATCCTCCTCTCTCTCACCCATCCTTCCTGTCAATCTCTACTGTCTCTATCCTCCTCTCTCTCACCCATCCTTCCTGTCAGTCTCTACTGTCTCTATCCTCCTCTCTCTCACCCATCCTTCCTCTCAATCTCTACTGTCTCTATCCTCCTCTCGCTCACCCATCCTTCCTGTCAATCTCTACTGTCTCTATCCTCCTCTCTCTCTCTCACCCATCCTTCCTCTCAATCTCTACTGTCTCTATCCTCCTCTCTCTCACCCATCCTTCCTGTCAATCTCTACTGTCTCTATCCTCCTCTCTCTCTCACACCCATCCTTCCTGTCAATCTCTACTGTCTCTATCCTCCTCTCTCTCTCTCACCCATCCTTCCTCTCAATCTCTACTGTCTCTATCCTCCTCTCTCTCACCCATCCTTCCTGTCAATCTCTACTGTCTCTATCCTCCTCTCTCTCTCTCACCCATCCTTCCTCTCAATCTCTACTGTCTCTATCCTCCTCTCTCTCACCCATCCTTCCTGTCAATCTCTACTGTCTCTATCCTCCTCTCTCTCTCTCACCCATCCTTCCCGTCAATCTCTACTGTCTCTATCCTCCTCTCTCACACCCATCCTTCCTGTCAATCTCTACTGTCTCTATCCTCCTCTCTCTCACCCATCCTTCCTGTCAATCTCTACTGTCTCTATCCTCCTCTCTCTCACCCATCCTTCCTGTCAGTCTCTACTGTCTCTATCCTCCTCTCTCTCACCCATCCTTCCTCTCAATCTCTACTGTCTCTATCCTCCTCTCTCTCACCCATCCTTCCTGTCAATCTCTACTGTCTCTATCCTCCTCTCTCTCTCACCCATCCTTCCTGTCAATCTCTATTGTCTCTATCCTCCTCTCTCTCACCCATCCTTCCTGTCAATCTCTATTGTCTCTATCCTCCTCTCTCTCACCCATCCTTCCTGTCAATCTCTACTGTCTCTATCCTCCTCTCTCTCTCTCACCCATCCTTCCTCTCAATCTCTACTGTCTCTATCCTCCTCTCTCTCTCTCACCCATCCTTCCTCTCAATCTCTACTGTCTCTATCCTCCTCTCTCTCACCCATCCTTCCTGTCAATCTCTACTGTCTCTATCCTCCTCTCTCTCTCACCCATCCTTCCTGTCAATCTCTATTGTCTCTATCCTCCTCTCTCTCACCCATCCTTCCTGTCAGTCTCTACTGTCTCTATCCTCCTCTCTCTCACCCATCCTTCCTGTCAATCTCTATTGTCTCTATCCTCCTCTCTCTCTCACCGATTCTTCCTGTTAATCTCTATTGTCTCTATCCCAATAAAGCAGAAATGCTCTAAACATTAAAATAAATAAATAAATATATATATATGACCATATAAAAAGGTAAATTGCAGTGGCCATTGAGCCATTGTTCCTGACCTGGGTTTTTTTCCATCAACATTGCTAAAGATAGAGATAAATCAAGATAAATCTTTGCCAGTCTTAATACAAAAATAAGCCTGGATTTTCCTTTAGCGACGTTGATGGAATTCCCCCCTGTCCCCGTCTCCCCCAGGTGTTTTGGGATGTTGCTGAGCCCAGGGCAGAAGGTGCGGAACAGTGACATGCACCTGCTAGACATGGTAAGCTCTCAGGGTGGCTGGATGAACAGTGACATGCACCTGCTGGACATGGTAAGCTCTCAGGGTGGCTGGATGAACAGTGACATGCACCTGCTAGACATGGTAAGCTCTCAGGGTGGCTGGATGAACAGTGACATGCAGCTGCTAGACATGGTAAGCTCTCAGGGTGGCTGGATGAACAGTGACATGCACCTGCTAGACATGGTAAGCTCTCAGGGTGGCTGGATGAACAGTGACATGCACCTGCTAGACATGGTAAGCTCTCAGGGTGGCTGGATGAACAGTGACATGCACCTGCTAGACATGGTAAGCTCTCAGGGTGGCTGGATGAACAGTGACATGCACCTGCTAGACATGGTAAGCTCTCAGGGTGGCTGGAGGAACAGTGACATGCACCTGCTAGACATGGTAAGCTCTCAGGGTGGCTGGATGAACAGTGACATGCACCTGCTAGACATGGTAAGCTCTCAGGGTGGCTGGATGAACAGTGACATGCACCTGCTCGACATGGTAAGCTCTCAGGAACAGTGACATGCACCTGCTCGACATGGTAAGCTCTCAGGGTGGCTGGATGAACAGTGACATGCACCTGCTAGACATGGTAAGCTCTCAGGGTGGCTGGATGAACAGTGACATGCACCTGCTAGACATGGTAAGCTCTCAGGGTGGCTGGATGAACAGTGACATGCACCTGCTAGACATGGTAAGCTCTCAGGGTGGCTGGATGAACAGTGACATGCACCTGCTAGACATGGTAAGCTCTCAGGGTGGCTGGATGAACAGTGACATGCACCTGCTAGACATGGTAAGCTCTCAGGGTGGCTGGAGGAACAGTGACATGCACCTGCTAGACATGGTAAGCTCTCAGGGTGGCTGGATGAACAGTGACATGCACCTGCTGGACATGGTAAGCTCTCAGGGTGGCTGGAGGAACAGTGACATGCACCTGCTAGACATGGTAAGCTCTCAGGGTGGCTGGAGGAACAGTGACATGCACCTGCTAGACATGGTAAGCTCTCAGGGTGGCTGGATGAACAGTGACATGCACCTGCTAGACATGGTAAGCTCTCAGGGTGGCTGGATGAACAGTGACATGCACCTGCTAGACATGGTAAGCTCTCAGGGTGGCTGGATGAACAGTGACATGCACCTGCTAGACATGGTAAGCTCTCAGGGTGGCTGGATGAACAGTGACATGCACCTGCTAGACACGGTAAGCTCTCAGGGTGGCTGGATGAACAGTGACATGCACCTGCTAGACATGGTAAGCTCTCAGGGTGGCTGGATGAACAGTGACATGCACCTGCTAGACATGGTAAGCTCTCAGGGTGGCTGGATGAACAGTGACATGCACCTGCTAGACATGGTAAGCTCTCAGGGTGGCTGGAGGAACAGTGACATGCACCTGCTAGACATGGTAAGCTCTCAGGGTGGCTGGATGAACAGTGACATGCACCTGCTAGACATGGTAAGCTCTCAGGGTGGCTGGATGAACAGTGACATGCACCTGCTCGACATGGTAAGCTCTCAGGAACAGTGACATGCACCTGCTCGACATGGTAAGCTCTCAGGGTGGCTGGATGAACAGTGACATGCACCTGCTAGACATGGTAAGCTCTCAGGGTGGCTGGATGAACAGTGACATGCACCTGCTAGACATGGTAAGCTCTCAGGGTGGCTGGATGAACAGTGACATGCACCTGCTAGACATGGTAAGCTCTCAGGGTGGCTGGATGAACAGTGACATGCACCTGCTAGACATGGTAAGCTCTCAGGGTGGCTGGATGAACAGTGACATGCACCTGCTAGACATGGTAAGCTCTCAGGGTGGCTGGAGGAACAGTGACATGCACCTGCTAGACATGGTAAGCTCTCAGGGTGGCTGGATGAACAGTGACATGCACCTGCTGGACATGGTAAGCTCTCAGGGTGGCTGGAGGAACAGTGACATGCACCTGCTAGACATGGTAAGCTCTCAGGGTGGCTGGAGGAACAGTGACATGCACCTGCTAGACATGGTAAGCTCTCAGGGTGGCTGGATGAACAGTGACATGCACCTGCTAGACATGGTAAGCTCTCAGGGTGGCTGGATGAACAGTGACATGCACCTGCTAGACATGGTAAGCTCTCAGGGTGGCTGGATGAACAGTGACATGCACCTGCTAGACATGGTAAGCTCTCAGGGTGGCTGGATGAACAGTGACATGCACCTGCTAGACACGGTAAGCTCTCAGGGTGGCTGGATGAACAGTGACATGCACCTGCTAGACATGGTAAGCTCTCAGGGTGGCTGGATGAACAGTGACATGCACCTGCTAGACATGGTAAGCTCTCAGGGTGGCTGGATGAACAGTGACATGCACCTGCTAGACATGGTAAGCCCTCAGGGTGGCTGGATGAACTCTGTCTATTAGCCCACATGAGTATAGCGTTGTCTATATTAGTCAAATATTGTCTATATTAGTTAGATATTGTATATACAATATATCGTAAATATTGCTCTTCTTTCTTTCTTTCCTCCGTGCACGGTGTGGTACACACAGACACACAACACGAAGGTTCAACTAATGTCTGTACTCTAGAAGATCTATGATAAACATGGGTTATTTTGATCTTTTCTGTTTTATTGCCATAGTGCTGCACTCTACATAATGTGAGGGACCTAACCGTTGCTTAGAGTTATTATTGACATGAATTGTTCCCTTGTTGACCATAAGCAGTGATGGACGCAGGATGTGACATATTAAGTCTCATATTTGCTGTCATACACTCGAGTCTGGGTCCAATGTACACAATGTAAAATCCTTATTATGAGTAGAATCAATACTCCTCCTGTTTTATTCATACTACGATACTTTTCAGTATTCTACTGTGATATTTACAAGTGTGTAGTTAAAGCGTTGAGTTAAGTTAGCATTTAGCAGCAGAGGTTTATGTGGGGTGTGTAAATTGTGTGTGTTACGTCTGCTCTTGTTAAGGAGTCCATGGGGAAGAGCTCGGATGGAAAGGCATACTTGATCACCGGCACCTGGAACCCCAACCTGCCTGCTTTCCAGGTGCTGAACGAGGACACCCCTAAAGGTAGGCAGAACACCCCGCTCTGTCACCAGCTTTGGATTCAGCTTAGCTTTAGCTTAACTTTTAGCTTAACTTTTAGCCTAGCGTTTAGCCTAGCGTTTAGCCTAGCGTTTAGCCTAGCGTTTAGCCTAGAGTTTAGCTTAACATTTAGCTTAACATTTAGCCTAGTGTTTAGCTTAACGTTTAGATTAACATTTAGCTTAGCGTTTAGCTTAACGTTTAGCTTAACGTTTAGCTTAACATTTAGCCTAGCCTTTAGCTTAACATTTAGCTTAACATTTAGCTTAACATACACTGTGGAGCTTTATAAGGAAGTCCTTCCGTGCCGTCCTATGGATACAGTATTTATCCAATCTATTGCAAGGTGCAAAGCATAGCTCAGGGACGTTGCTGGTTCTTTCAATTCCATCCCCTTATTTCCACAAATCTGAGCGAATGCCACTGAAAATTATATTATTTGATGTTGTTATAGTCTTGTATGATGTTGATTAATTATATTTTCATAAAGGCTAGAGGAAGGCACTTGGTTATCAGGAACAGAGGAAGGGGAATGATTGAGTTTTAGTTTTCCATGTTGTAATTCTGGCTAGCGGTCGTGTCTAGTTGGTCCCAAGTTAAAACTGTAGACTAGAGCACCTTCCCCTGTTTTGTAAAAATCCCTTTTTACAATATTCACAACACTATAAATAGCATCAATTGCAGTTAATTGTGGTTACTTGTGTTTCTACAGTCAAATTGTGTGCTTTTTTGAGGGGTAGTAAATAAATAAAAATTTCACTGGTAACCAAACAGAGGTAGCCAGCCAACTTGAATATTGGTACATGTTGGTGTTGTCCACATGGTTTTAGTGTAACAGTAAGACATTTCAGCGCAGCGCGAGTGTGAGACCTCGCCCCACTGAACCTATTATATCAAACAAATTAGTCGAGCTGCCAACTTGCTGACTCGGAAAAGTCAGGAGAGTTTGACTCGAGCCTATGAGGCAGGTTGTCAAAGCAACCCAGCTCAGGGGAGTTAGTTAGGTCGCTACAGAACTACAACAACCAACACTTACACACATAATAACAGACCAGACTTGGATACCTTTCAACATGAGAAGAAAATATAAGTAAAAGGCTTTGATTACTGATTGGTTGGCTAACATAACGTAGACCTATGAAGTTTATATTTGTTTCCATACAAATTGTCAGCCAGATTACAGATTAGATGTTCTTGATACAACAATTCATTTTTGGTATAGTTGTTATATAATAGAGTAGGATTTACACAGTAGGTCTTTTTTTTATGTTTAAGGGATAGATCAACTTTGAAAAATATTAATTTTTATTCTATCCGATAACATTGCTTACATAATTTCTAGCCTGTTATTTTCCCCCTCCCCTAATTGGAGGACATGAAAAGGAAATGATAATTATATGTTGCTGTTTAGGTATGAAAGCATCTGACAAACATTGTTTTGGGAGTGAGCTTTCCCTTTCTTCTAATCCAACACAATTTAAAATAGAACAAGTTTAGTCGTCTCAACTAAACAAACCCTTTTGGGCCAGGGAGTATAAGATCCTGAGGGTCTTCTGAAGCTTGAAGGGATGCCGTTACCCTAAAACATCTTTCCAAATCAACATTTTTATGCTTGACTTTATCGTAATTGGAATCTTTTTTTAGACACATTTCTTAGAATGGCGGCGGGTGTTGTCGTCTTTTCTCAAGTTAATTGTGATAATAAAACCTTTCCACTGTGAAATGGGTTATTTTCCTTTTGTTTCACAGTTTGGTGATCGCTATCCGCTCTTCTTTATCCTCCTCCATCATTATACGTTACACTTTTTCCCCCCAAAAGGGGAAACGATAAGATTAAACTGGCCAAACTTCCAGTTGAAGGTCTTCTGCCGTAAGCTTTGCATCTCATTTTTTGTCCAGACCAACAACCCTTGTCTCCTGTTGTGAATTCCAGATGCTTCGTTGTTGTACGTAGCACAGTGTGTTGTGTTTGTTACAACCGTGTGTGTAAATGCATAGAGATGAGATTTTCCAGATTGGTCCAAAGACCTCTCACCTGTTCTACAGATATGAATGTGGATGCATTATGCTACCCCCCCCCCCCCCCCCCCCTTTCAGTTGACTTATTCATCCTCTATGCTTTGTAAAGATTAATGATATTTATGCAACAAAGAACACACTACAGTCTCCCCCCACTGTATCAACAAAAGGTTTCGACTGCACCTTCACATCCACTTATACTCTGTCAGTCCACAACAGCCTCTTTGACTGGGGCAGTTACACTGACTGTATGCATTTTACTGGAGTCCCTGTTGATACTGCAAACACCAACTCAGCATAAAGCTTTCCTTCGACGCCCGCCGGCTACTTACCCCCCCACTATGTTCTCTGTGTGATGGTTTCCAGACAAGCAGGTGTATATGACTGTGGCTGTGGACCTGGTGGTGACGGAGGTGGTGGAGCCGGTGAGGTTCCTGCTGGAGACCCTGGTGCGGGTCTACCCCGCCAACGAACGCTTCTGGTACTTCAGCCGCAAGGCCTTCAGCGAGACCTTCTACCTCAAACTCAAACAGGTACGGAGGGTTCACTAAGACCTTCTACCTCAAACTCAAACAGGTACGGAGGGCTCACTAAGACCTTCTACCTCAAACTCAAACAGGTACGGAGGGCTCACTAAGACCTTCTACCTCAAACTCAAACAGGTACGGAGGGTTCACTAAGACGACCCTCACTGTACTGTACTATAAACATGCAGCCTTCAGCTCAGGACCTCAAGACCGATAGATGTATGTTTATGTCCCTCTGACTAGTCCACATGGATATGGACCGGGACAGACACCGGTAACGTTTGCTCTAAGACGGGGGGGCGTCAGCCACGCTTTTGTCTTGTCCAACGAGCGCGGTAGATAATACCAGTAAGGCATCACTTACTTTGCAAAACAAAACCACTTGAAAGTATCAAAACCTACCCCATTGTCATATCAGATCAACTGTGTGTATGTACACCCAGCCACGCCCGAAAACACTTGACCCTGCTGCAACATAATCCCCCAACAGACCTCCTCTGTCTGATTCAAAACCGTCACGGAACAAAAAAGGTACATTGAGTTACCAGATTTGAACACAGGTGCTAGGAGGAGGAGGAGGAAGTCCAGTCGTTTCGGCAGGTGCTTAAAAAGCCAAATCAGGGGGCTTGAGACGACGGAAACACAAAACACAACCCCCCCCCCTCGCCCCCCCTCCGCCCTCCCTTTTCTTATATTTTTCTGAAAGGCAAATCTCCTTTCCTGTGCTCGGGGACTCTGTGAAGCAGCAAACCGGAGGCTTTGTATCAGTCGAGCTAATAAGCGGCTTCGTCTCTCATTATAGCGCTATAGCAATTAGCGGCAGCGCCTGAGTCTCTGCCTGATTGCCTCTCTAGTTATCTCATCAGCGGCAGGAAGAATGGCGTCGCTGTAGTTAAAAGCTAATTAAAAGATAATATTGTCGTGGTTCTTGCACAAGATTCTAATCCGTCCGTATTATTTTATTCTTATTTATTTGTTCCGGAGGGGCTCCTCTCATTAGGCTGTGTGTAATTCAAGTCGTTATTGTCATCACTCTCTCTCTCAGAGAGGAGTGTGTTTCGTGTCGTGTGCGTGTGTGAGAAAATGGAGGATAATTTGGTGACATTTAAAGGTGCAATCGTAAAAAAAAAAAAAAAAAAGAAGAAAAACGTCTGTCTTGCCCGCCACCTCTTCTGGTATAAAGTTGAGAGATGGGGGGGGGGGGCACTCTGAAATTCATGAACAGAGCTCTCCATGCAAGGACTAACAGGCCTTGACCTAACAGGCCTTGACCTAACAGACCGTTCATAAAGACATGGTTTATAAACCTTTAAGTTAAACAATTGTAATAAGCTAATTAGAATCAATGGGTGTCATGTATTGAGATGACTGATTGTGCCTTAAAGGAGAATCTCTACGTAAGCGTTGCCCAACAACTACAACAAACGTTTGTTATTCTAACACCCCTAATCTGTACGA
>NC_137674.1:107200930-107203430 GCF_963989245.1 Nansenia antarctica
TTCCGCATGACTGCAGGACGGTTTGGTCGGTTCCCACAGGCACCGCTAACAGCACAGCTAGCCGTGACCACAGCATCAGGTGCTGGTAGCTCTGGCACTGGCGGGTTAGAGAGTTAAGAACGGGGAACGGCTTTTCCAACAGGGTTCCCCCGTATTTAACACCAGAACAGCCATGGTGGGGTCACGGTGACCCTGTGAGTAATTTAAAAAAAAAATATCTTTGCACTCGGTTAAATTTCAGGAATGTCTTTTCATGACTTTTCCTAGATATGTGCTTTCTACCACCCAGTATCCTTACATTTTCAAAATCACATCAGGATAAGCTAGTTAGTATAAAGCTATTTTGCAGTTTTTCTGTGTAGGAGGCAGACTAAACGACAAGAAGCGCCCTCTAGTGATCTTTGTGTGTAAGTTAGCAGATTACCATTGTAAAGAGGGTCTATTTGACCCCCGAGGCGGCTCTAATAGTAGGTAAAATAGGCACGGCTGTTCTAGTAATTGCGTTTTAGTCCTTCAGCAGAATCTCTCATCCATAGCAGAATACTAACCAGCATAATAGCACCATCACAACCACTCCTCCTCCTCCTCAGAACTGAATGTAACAACACAATACCAGACTTGAATTCAAACTAAAAAAGAAAAACATAAAAAACAAAAAAACAAAAAAAGGAGCGATGAAGTTTCTTCATCTGAGATGTGTGTGTGTGTGACTATTTGTTCGGTTTAAATCTCACTAAAAGCATCTCCTAAACAACGCTTTAGCTTTCTCCTCTCTCCTCACAGCCTCTCTCACATTGACACCTGTGCGTTTCTGAGAACCATGTTGTCACTTTTTTTTCCGAGAGATGGAGGAGAGGGTTTTTTTTGTCTTCCCAAGGCTGCCGTCGTGTTAAAAAGCACTGCGGCTTCTGCCAGCGCTGAGAGAAAAGGCATTCAGAGGCATTTCTAAAGCATCCGCCTGCCCTGCTGTCAGTGGAGGCTGGTGAAAAGAGAGGCATTGAAGGGCTCTAGCTGGAGGTCAACCTCATTGTCAACGGAGCTGAATGCTTTCCCAGTGTGAACCGCCGCCTGCCGAGTCCCCCCAAGTTATGCACACGTGCCTGTGTTTTGTGTTCCCGTCAGTCGCCATGCAGAGAGCCGACCACAATGTCTCCTCTGCTCAATTCTGTGTCCGTCCTCTCATCCACATGAAAGGCGAGGGACACGCGAACGCACGCACGCACGCACGCACAGACACACAGACACAGACACACAGACACAGACACACATACAGACACACACAGACATACAGACACAGACACAGACACAGACACACACACACACACACACACACACACACACACCCCCAAACCGTATCACATGCTTACTGCTTACATGCTTTCACATCAATCTGTACTAGGGCTGTCAGTCGATCAAAAGTAAAACAAACATTTGTTAATTAATCTTTTCCTATTAATTGGAAATTAACTAAAAAATTAAAAAATGTAACCTACTGATTTAATCTAATGTGGAAATGTGATTGAAAAAACGTCATATTTTTCACCTGGAAATGTAGGCATATTTATTTGCATATATATTGCATATTATATTAAAAAAGTCCTAGACAAGAAACCCAAAGTGGTGTTTAAACAATGAGTGGGGGAGTAATTAAAAATCAAAGGTGTGAATTTTCCCATTTTCATTCTCATAGATGACGACTAAAGGTGCTAATTGGTTGAAACGGAGCTTCTCTCTCCTACAACACTTCTTCTCTACTTGGTGACATGTCACTCACTTCTGCTTTAACTTCCTGTCCTTGTGCTGATATATAAAAATCAGCGCAAGTTAATTAATCTGTACCGCCCTAGGCTGTACGCATACGTGCACATTCACGCCCCACACTCTCTCACACCCATCCTTCCTGTCAGTCTCTACTGTCTCTATCCTCCTCTCTCTCTCTCACCCATCCTTCCTGTCAGTCTCTACTGTCTCTATCCTCCTCTCTCTCACCCATCCATCCTGTCAGTCTCTACTGTCTCTATCCTCCTCTCTCTCTCTCTCACCCATCCTTCCTGTCAGTCTCTACTGTCTCTATCCTCCTCTCTCTCTCACCCATCCTTCCTGTCAGTCTCTACTGTCTCTATCCTCCTCTCTCTCACCCATCCTTCCTGTCAGTCTCTACTGTCTCTATCCTCCTCTCTCTCTCACCCATCCTTCCTGTCAGTCTCTACTGTCTCTATCCTCCTCTCTCTCACACCCATCCTTCCTGTCAGTCTCTACTGTCTCTATCCTCCTCTCTCTCACCCATCCTTCCTGTCAGTCTCTACTGTCTCTATCCTCCTCTCTCTCACCCATCCTTCCTGTCAGTCTCTACTGTCTCTATCCTCCTCTCTCTCTCACCCATCCTTCCTGTCAGTCTCTACTGTCTCTATCCTCCTCTCTCTCTCACCCATCCTTCCTGTCAGTCTCTACTGTCTCTATCCTCCTCTCACACACCCATCCTTCCTGTCAGTCTCTACTG
>NC_137674.1:107205930-107208430 GCF_963989245.1 Nansenia antarctica
GGCAGGCCCAAGTAGCTCAAACACCAACAAGAGTCGAGAGAGAACCTCTGGGAAGAAAGAGACAGGAGAAGGGTTGGTGGAGAAGACAGGACAGGCTCAGAAGGTGCAGGAGGAGGGGTTAGACCTGGTGGAGAAGACAGGACAGGCTCAGAAGGTGCAGGAGGAGGGGATAGACCTGGTGGAGGAGACAGAACAAGGTCAGAAGGTGCAGGAGGAGGGGATAGACCTGGTGGAGGAGACAGAACAAGGTCAGAAGGTGCAGGAGGAGAGGAGAGGCCTAGGCCTGGTGGAGGAGACAGGGGGGGGTGAGCAGGAGGAGGGGATAGACCTGGTAGAGGGGGCAGAACAGGGTGAGCAGGTGCAGGAGAAAAGGGGAGGTTTGGTAGTGGAGGCAGGAAAAACGGGAAAGGGGAAGAGGAAGCCGAAGGCTGTTGAGAAGGCCACTGTGGTCGAGGAGGGTGAAGAAGTGGGAGCTCAGAAGACAGGGGTCGGAAGTGAAGAAAGAATCAGACTGGGCAAACGGGCTGGTCTAGCTACTGGAGAAGTAGAGGATAACGCAAATGAGGAGGAAATGGAACTTAATGCTGATGGTATCAAAACTACACAAAAAAGGAAAACTGAGGTCAGTCAATCTGACTCCAGAGCAAAAAAGTGCCAACCAGAGCGGGAGGCAGTCATTGACAGTGAGGACTCTGACGTAGGGGATGATGTGGAGTCTCTGCCTCCCACTCAGCCTCAGGCTGACAGGAGGGATGGGTATTCTTTGAATAGAATAAAAACTTTTCTACAGGATACGAAAGGCACAAGGGCAGTTAAGGTGGAAACTTTTTTTCCTGACATTAAGTTATTTGTTGAGTCCGCTAAATGGCTAATGAAACGCAATGACATGAACGATGAAGGTTTCTCTGAGCAGGAGATTTATCGGTTAAAGAAAATTGTCCAAAAGGCAAGAACAAAAATCTCCAATGAGGGTTAAGTTATCTGGTCTCTTTTTAATACTTTATGTCCTGCAGGTTGGGTATTTTATCATGGCAGAATTCAAAATAGGTACTCTAAATCTAAATGGGGCAAGGGATGATGCAAAGAGGGCATCTCTCTATAAATTAATGGAATTAAAGGGTATTGATGTGATGCTTATCCAAGAGACACACAGCACTGAGGACAACACAGTGGCCTGGAAAAGAGAATGGAAGGGGGAAATAGTTTTAAGCCACAACACCAGTAATAGTGGTGGAGTGGGGATTTTATTTTCCAGTCATTTTTTACCACAGTCATGTGAGATTGAGGAGGTGGTAAAGGGACGTCTTTTAAAAGTAAGAGTTTTATATGAGAAGGTGAAAATTGTATTTATTGTTGTTTATGCCCCAAATGTTGGTTTGGAAAGAGTGTGTTTTTTAGACTCTTTGGCTGATGTTATTAAGGGGTGTGATAATGAAGAATTCTTATTTCTGGGAGGGGATTTTAACTGTACTGTAAACCCTGTTTTAGATAGGAATCACCAAGAGCCTCACTCTGCATCTCGTAGTCGTCTCTCTAGGGTAATTGAGACGTATGAACTGTGTGATGTGTGGAGGCGGATGCATCAAAAGAAAAAGCAATACACTTGGGTTCATACTAGGGATGATGTTTTATCAATGGCCAGACTTGATCGGTTTTATTGTTTTAAACACCATTTCAGTGCTTTTAAAAGTTGCTATATAACTCCTGTTGGTTTTACTGATCATTCTCTTGTGTACTGCTCTGTTTTTATCAAGTGTGTGAAACCACAAAGTGCTTATTGGCATTTTAATACGTCTCTTTTAACTGATAAAAATTTTAGGAACGCTCTTACCTATTTATGGAAGGTTCATAAGCAGACAGAGGACAGTTTTACCTCAATACAGCAGTGGTGGGATGTGGGGAAGTGCAAGATTAAGCAGTTTTGCCAACAGTACACTCAAAATGTTACTAGAGATATAGCCAGATCTATGAAGGCTCTAGAGATTGATGTGGAGGAGCTTCAAGAGCTCGCAGAATCCACAGGAGATCGAGGCCATATTGGGGCTCTCAAAGCTAAAAAGTCTGCTCTGGCTGACCTGTTAGGTATCTCAGCACAGGGTGCTCTGGTGAGGTCACGTTTTAGAAACATTTCGGAGATGGATGCATCTTCCCGTTTCTTTTTTGGTCTGGAGCACAAGAATGGTCAGAAGAGGCTCATCCACAGCATGCGCTCAGACACAGGTCATATACTGTCTGAGTCCACTGACATCAGGAGGCATGCTGTTGGTTTTTATAGTAGCCTCTTCCAGTCTGAACTTGGAGAGGAGCAGGAGGTATCGCATGACTTTTATGAAGGTCTACCAAAAGTAGAAAAAGAGTCCAGCGCAGAGCTGGAGGCGGATGTGTCTCTTGATGAGCTCCATACTGCCCTGCAGAGCATGGAAAATGGGAAAGCTCCAGGTATAGATGGGTTGCCTGTGGAGTTTTATAAGAGAATGTGGTCAGTGATGGGGGAGGATCT
>NC_137674.1:107218430-107250930 GCF_963989245.1 Nansenia antarctica
GCGCTGTACTACTGTAAAAGTTGGAAAATGCTGTTTGAGATTTGGCGCAACTTTTTTTTTTAAGTTGGCAATCCCACTCATATTTTCATTTTTATTGTGACAGAGACAGTAGAGATTATGACAGGAAGGATGGGTGAGAGAGAGAGAAGGGATGACATGCGGGATATGTCCGCGGCCGGAATCGAACTGGGAACCCTGCGTTACATGGTCAGCGCTTAGTCCGCTACGCCACCTAAGCGCCCCCAAGCGACTTTGACTAAACCGATGCCACAGAGACACGTGAGGTTGTCCCTGACAACAGAACAGGACATTACCTAACTTCGATCCTCATTACCTAACTTCAAGATGGCCCCCTACTACGTCCGCCTCGGTGTGTTGGTGCGTAATTGTTTTTACTTTTATATTGTTGTTTATTACATTGTTGTTTTTTTATTATATTGTTGTGTTTATCTTTATGTCTTGTGCACCAACCACACACAAGTAAATTTCCTGTATGTGCGAATATACTTGGCAATGAAAAGAATTCTGATTCTGATTCTGATTCTGTTTGTTTGTTTGTTTGTTTGTTTGGTATCAGTATAGTGGTATCTTGGTCAAACGTACTTTATTCCTAATTTCATCTCATTGCAAGTACAAAATTGCCGGCGCCTTGCATGGTAGCTTGCCGCTAGGGGTGGGCAAACGATCAACATTTTTTGTTCGATAATCGTAACGAATTAACGATCAATTATCGATTAATCAATAAGGTTTTTTTTCATAAAAAAAAAAAAAAAACTAGGGCAGAAATAACAAACATGTTTTCCTTGGGGAAAAAACTTTATTTGTGTTGCTATTGCAGAATTGCACAATGCACACATTCATTCATTCACATTAACTAGACACTACAGTCAGATAACAATCCTCTTAAACAAGGCAGTGAGTAGCCTAAATTGTTTAACTTAAAAACACATTTTACATTATAAATAAAAATATAGAAAATAAGTAACTCACCATAGGAGCAGTAAAAAAAACAGTTACTCACAAATAGGAGGATGACTGAAAACGTTAGTGTCCTTAAGAGCGTCCAACTCAGTGAAGATGGAAGGCCCTATCCCACTGGCTGGAGGAGATGAGGCCATGCCGCCCGACTCTGAGGAGGACGAAGGAGCCCCAGCAGGAGCACCTGCTCCGGTCAGCGCCATGGCACAGCTCCTCGGGGAGCAATACGTAGCGCATTTCGATGCGCCTGGTTATAGAACGTCGCGATGGAACAGGATATGCTGGCTCGACTATTTGCATCAGCGCACGAAATCCTCTACCCTCGACAAAACTGAGCGGCAGAATATCTGTTTCAATTAATTTGCTGATGGCCATCGTTATTTTCTCTTCTCGTTGTGCATCACACTTCCCGCGTATAAGATGAGGCATGATGGAGGGCTGAGAAGTACAAGGTAGCGATAGCGAAGGAGCAGTCAGGGTCGGGTGTGCGGCTTGCAGGTGGTATTTCATCGGGGTCGTCGTCGTATTATATTTATAGGTCACTGCGCAGTGTTTGCAATGAACGAGGTCGCCTTTCAGATCAAAATGCTCCCACACCAAGCTTCGTTTCGCTCGCTTCGCCATTTTCCAAGCAGTGTGTGTTTTACCGCACAGCTGATTAATCAATTGAACATGCAAGGTGCCTTTCAGGAAGTAGTGGAGATCGCGCACCTATTACTGGAGGTCAGGTTACACTAACGTACGGGAACTTCCGTCATGCCGTACTGCGTTGTGAAATTCAATGCGAAGGCAAATGCAAAGTTCATTTCTCACACATAACGTGGACAAACTAATTTCCATTATTATTATTATTATTAAAAAAAAATAAAAAAAATAATATATATTAACGATTATCGAGCAAAATATTTTGTGATCGACCAAGACCTTATCGATCAATTAATCGATCATCGATCATCGATGCCCACCCCTACTTGCCGCCATCGGTGTGTGAATGGGTGAATGAGAGGCCGTTGTAAAGCGCTTTGGAATAAGGCGCTATGTAAGTGCAGTCCATTCATCACGTGTGTGTGGAGATGAGGCAGAGGCAGGGCTGGTTAACCTACAACAACGCTTCGGTTGTGGGTTAAATTCCTGCTGGGACCATATATACAGAAAAAATTACAAATGTATGCACTCACTGCAATGTAAGTCGCTTTGGATAAAAAGGGTCAGCTAAATGGCATCTATTATTATTATTATTATTATTATTATTATTAGCAGCTTACCCCTAGTAAGTAAGTAAGTAACGTTTATTTCTATAGCACTTATCCCAGACCAGGGGTCACAAAGTGCTTTCCATATATAAAAACATAATAAAAGAACAAAAGTTATCGCAGGTTAAAAGAAATAGGTAAACAAGTAAAAATAATAACAAGAAACAAACAACAAATAATAACAGGACACAAAAAGACAGTAAGCCACGGTCCAATTCATCCCAACCGAAACGGTGAAATACAATATGACAAATGTGAAAACACAACACAATATGACATATACGGCCCAAAAAAAATGTATGAAATCCAACACGATGTGCAGATACAGCTGTCGCCTGTTTGACGATAACGTCGCCGATCGCTTGAGATGATCTGGAGGCTGACAGACAGCGAGCTACGCAAGGGCCTCAGGTTTATGGGTAATACGACACCCGCGCCCCCGAGGAGAAACAGGCTTGAAATACAATACGGTAATCAATGGCTAGAGAAGACGGTGAGGGGGAGAAAATGGCCCCATAAACAAAAGCTGGCTTGGGATGGAGAGAAGAAAAAAAAAAAAGAAAAGAAAAGGCCAACGAGAGAGGCAGAATGAAAAATGAAAGAATGAAGCAGAGAGGAGGTGGGCAGCATGTTGTATTTATGTACGCTTGTTGCCTCACCAGGCGGTGTAAATTCCCCCCCCCCTCTCCTCCTCCTCCTCCTCCTCCTCCTCCTCGCTTCTTTAACCCAGAGTCTCGCTCTTCCCCCCCCCTCTCTCTCTCTCTCTCTCTCTCTCTCTCTCCCTCTCTCCCCTCTCTCTCTCCCCCTCTCTCCTCTCTCTTTCTCTCCTCCCTCTCTCTCTCTGTCTCCCTCTCTCTCCCTCTCTCTTTCTCTCCTCCCTCTCTCTCTCTGTCTCCCTCTCTCTCTCCCTCTCACTCTCACTCTCTCTCCCTCTCTCTCTCTCTCCCCCTCCTTCCCTCTCTCTCTCCCCCTCCTTCCCTCTCTCTCTCCCCCCCTCTCTCTCTCTGTCTCCCTCTCTCCCTCTCTCTCTCCCTCTCACTCTCACTCTCTCTCCCTCTCTCTCTCTCCCCCTCCTTCCCTCTCTCTCTCCCCCCCTCCCTCTCCCCTCCCCTCTCTCTCTCCCTCCTTCCCCCCGCCCCTCTCTCTCTCCCTCTCTCTCCCCCCCTCTCTCTCTCCCTCCTTCCCCCCGCCCCTCTCTCTCTCCCTCTCTTTCCCCCCCTCCCTCTCCCCCCCCCTCTCTCTCTCCCTCCTTCCCCCCGCCCCTCTCTCTCTCCCTCTCTCTCTCTCTGCCTCCCACAGAGATAGGAATAGCAGCCAGCCCAGATGAGCAGCTAAATATACCTCACACAGCTAGCTTGCGTAAGTCAGGTTATGTGACACGGAGGAGGAGAGAGAACAGAGAAGCTCACTCATTCATTTTAATTTGTTGAGTGGGTTCCCCCCCCGTCTTATTGAAATAATGATATCGATATATACGGGCTATTAATAACAGCGAAAAACAGGGGTGGGGGCGGGTGGGGGGGGGGGGTAGGGAGCGGGCGGGCGGGCGACAGGGGGGCTGCTGGGGGGCCTTGGTGATGTCAACGTTATTAATGGCTTTCTGTCTCGACTCGATGATGATTGTAATGCTGATTGAATCCTAAGTTATTGTGCCGTGGCTGGTTATGGGGGTATTGATGTCGTCAATCAGGGCACATTTCACTCAGCCCGGCTTCTCGCCTGCGACGACGGGCGTCGGGATAATTACACCTGGCAACTTGGACACACGGCGGCGTGTGGCGGCGTCGTGCGAGGAGACATCGATAGGGGATATAGGGGCGGCTGTGGCTGTGTGTCCCCCCCCCGCTCCGTCTTTTGGTGTCATACAGAGTTATTTTGTCAAGGCTCGGGGATGGATTTGTGGTTGTTGTTGTTTTGAGCTGATTTTGTTCTGATATAGTAGTAGCTGTTCCTAATGTGTGAGGCGTGATATATGGGGGCGGCCGTGGCGCAGAAGGTAGAGCCGCCGTCTAAATGATCGCAAGGTTGGCAGATCGGCGGTTCGAGCCCTGGCTGGCCACATGTCAAAGTGTCCTTGGGGCAAGACACTGAACCCCAAATTGCTCCCAGTGAGCGGGCCGGCGCCTTGCATGGTAGCTTGCCGCCATTGGTGTGTGAATGTGTGTGTGAACGGGTGAATGAGAGGCAGCGCTTTGGATAAAGGCGCTATATAAGTGCAGTCCGTTTCCATTATTTACTATTATAGAACAGCGTCATTGTTCTGTCATGGCTGTATCGAATCTAACGTGCTGTACCGCTGGCAGATGTAACTGTACAATAACAACACACACACACACACACACACACACACACACACACACACACACACACACACACCCTTTGTGTGTCAGACATGAGATTAAGTGCTAACTTGCAGATATCTTGTTTCCCGTTCTGTGTGCCGCTTTTCCGGAGGGAAGCGTGAAACTGACATTTTCACAACCTTATACTCGCCTGGCGTGATCTGCCAAAGGTGTGCCACGGCTTTAAAAAAAAAAGGAAAGAAAGAAAGGAAGAAAAAAAGCACTAAAAGCTATTTTGAGCTATTGTTCGTCTAAAGAACAATTCCACAGCGACGGCCGCTGCCAATTCACTCTCTCTGAGTTCTCCTCTGACTGGATCAATCAGGGGCGGCGAGAGAGGTTTGATGGCTCCCATTGGAGGTCGAAAAAACACTGGCGTGTACGTGCAGACTGTATAGGCCCGTGTATACTAAATTGAATGTCCTTGAACGAAAAGATTGATCTGGACTATCCCGTCCAAGGATTTCACTTCATTTGGAATTGTCTCACATCTACAGTATGGACAGTAAGAAGACCTAATAATAATAATAATAATTGTTTTATAATTCGTTGTATTTATATAGCGCTTTTCCGAGGCTCAAAGACGCTGACAATATGGGGAAAACGGAAAACACAGAAACCACAAGCAACAGATAACATGAGCACATTGAACCGGAGGGGGGTGGCAGGGTTAGGTTAGGTTGTATGCGTGTCCAGGGGTGGGGGGGGTGGCGGGGTTAGGGTAGATGGTTAGGGGTAGGGGAGGTTGTACGCATGGGAGAACAGGTAGGTTTTGACCTTTCACCACTGTGATCCTGCACACGAAAGGGTTACATTTTCAGTATCTGTATTTTGTGGATGAAACCTGAGGCTATAAGTATAATAGACACGGACTGATTGTATTAGTGAGCTAAAACGTTCCTTTTAAAATGTCCTCAGAGGCTGTGTGGTACAGAGGTACTCTACTTTTTCAATTCTCACCTGAATCTGGCTAATGCTGTGTTTCTCACCCTGGCCCGTAATGAACTCAATTTCAATCTTTATGAAGCATGTAATTAAATCTGAGATGGGGGGGGGGGGAGGGGGCGGGGGGGATCTTTTATTTTTTGGTCTCTCTGAAGGTGCTTTACGTTTTAATGTCCTGTCATATTTGGGCCACCCTCCAGCTTTGTGGTGGCATTTAGCACAAGTGATAGTCTGCAATCAGAGGTGGCGTCGGCTGCGGTGTCAGGGTAGAATTAATAAGCCTCCCACGCGTTCTAACCCACAGACAATACAGTACGATGTACACAGGACGCGCTGCCATGGAAACCTGCTTGGATTTATGAAGTTCTCTCTGCTCGTAATACTCTCTCTCTCTCTCTCTCTGTGTGTGCCAGTTCTGGTCGTGGTCTCTGGGGTGTCTGCTTTAGGTCCTCCTCAATCATACTCCAGGGGGGTGTGCCATCAACGTTGCTAAAGGGAAAACCCAGGCTTATTTTTGATAAATCTCGCTGTATCAAAATATATATATAATTTTTTTCATCACAATAAGCCTGTTTTTTTTCCTTTAGTGACGTCGATGGAATACCCCCCAGGATATATACGTTGTCAGTTCCGTTGCTTTCGCTATGCAGTTAGTTAAGACATTGTTTGTGTCATTAGATGTGATTAGATTAGATTTATTCGTTTATTGTCATTGCACAAAGTACAAGTAACCGAGGCAACACAATGTCGTTTGGCATCTAACCAAAAGTATCTGGTTACATATCTTCGCCCTTGTCTGTACAGATCACACTGTACATATATCTGTCCACACTTTTATGGCTTATGCAGAATTGCTGGCTAGATGCCCGAATGCATTTCGTCGTCTTTGTACTCGTACTACTCTGGAGTGCAAATAGAGGCATGATGCAACAGACATGATAATGTAGACATAAAAATATAAATAAAAAACATATACAGTGGAGTAAATAAGTATTCAACACATCAACAACATTCTTTAAAAATTCAACATATTTCCATTGCAGCGATTCATATTATGACGTTCAGACCAGACGTTTTGGGTTTTAACTCAATGAAACTACACAGCTAAAGAAACCGTAGCACTCCGATCCATTAAAGAAATGATGTGCTATAAAGGGGGGGACGGGGGGGAACACAGGGAAAAAAGTATTGAACTTAATAAGAACTAAAGCGGCTGAGGCCGTTAATGAGTTCCCCTGCCTGAGCTCATTAGAGTCAGCTGGGTTAGTGCACGGTGGTGGGTGCTGCCTCGTTTTGGGAACATTTTCCCATTGATTTGCTGTGCTTAAAGCAATAGAGCTGTTTGTTTGTTTTTGGTGTTTTTGTTTTACTTGAACATGATCTTCCACTTACCTCTTGGTTAATAGACCACAGCCCAGGGTATGTGTAAACATGAAGTGCACTAATATCCTTGAATACGCTATTAAAATACATATTTATGGTTAGTTAGCTACTGCTTGTATTTATTTTAGCTAGCAATCGTAGCGCTAGATACCGGTCTGTAATTATCTTTCCATTCTGCAGTATGTGACATGTGAGAGAGAGAGAGAGAGAGAGAGAGAGAGAGAGAGAGAGAGATTGATTGGTTGATTGATTGATTGATAGGTACGTTATTGATCCCTGAGGGGAAATTCAGGTGTGACAGCAGCTCAGACCACAAAACAACCACAAAAATAAAGTGACAATTGAATAAATAGGCTCAAATAAAACAGATACAAAATAAAGATATTTGGACTTTTATAGTGTACTTTATAGCACCAATAGATTATCCTTCACGTGTCACTTATTGAGCCTGTGGAGATGACGACAGATAACAAAAATAAAATATTTTAAAAATCGTATAATTGATAACCTAGATATATTCTGTAATTCCTCGATTCTATTAAATTCCAAGCTGCCATCCTTTTCTGCATGACAAGTGTCCTTGGACTCCGTGACTGTCTGTCACTCCACCCCCCCCCTCCCGCTACAGTGTCCCCAAGCCAGCTGCACTGCTGAACCCCCCCCCACCACCACCACCACCACCCCCTCCCCCTCCCTCACAATGCACTCCTGTTCCCAACCCCCCCAAGCCCTACACAGACCTTAATGCAACTCTACGTCATTTACTCCATTCGACTCTCATTCACACGGCCCAGGCCCTCCATTAACAGTACCCGCCATGCTCTCCCCCTCTCTTCCCCTGGAATAATCAATACATCCGGAGGACAAACTAAAATAAATCTGATTTGTGATTTGTGAGCGTTTGTTATGTTCGCGTTTGGCCTTTTGACACGAAATAAAGTGAGAGAGAAACTAGATGTGACATTTATAAACTTTTTCGCGTCTGGGGATTATGGGGTGGGATTTTTATTGTTGTTGTGTCCATTTGCAGCCCCCTTTGAGTTTATATGCTCGCTCTTCTTCTGTCGGTGAGGGGTTGTGTGTGTGTGTGTGTGTGTATGTGTATGTGTATGTGTATGTGTATGTGTGTCTGTGTCTCTGTGTCTCTGTGTGTGTGTGTGTGTGTGTGTGTCTCTGTGTGTATATGTGTATGTGTCTGTGTCTCTGTGTGTGTGTGTGTGTGTGTGTGTGTGTGTGTGTCTCTGTGTGTCTCTGTGTGTGTGTGTGTGTGTGTGTGTGTGTGTGTATGTGTATGTGTATGTGTATGTGTATGTGTATGTGTCTCTGTGTCTCTGTGTGTGTATATGTGTGTATATGTGTGTATATGTGTATGTGTATGTGTGTCTGTGTCTGTGTCTCTGTGTCTCTGTGTGTGTGTGTGTGTGTGTGTGTGTTCATGTGGCTGCACTGTGGACCAGTGCTGTGCTCGATGCTTCTGACAAAGAAAATTACAGTTTTTAAATTACTGTATGAAACACCCCAAAGCCAACTCCTCTGGTAAGGTGTGAAGTTCCTTATCATCTCTCCCCCTCTTTCTCTCTCTCCCTCCCTCCCTCCCTCACAAACTGATGTGTAAGGGCCTAAGGGCACAACTGGGAATGCGACGAGCTTTTCCGTCGCGCGCTGTAATGTATACAGTAACTCGATCCAAACAGTTCACAGGTTACGCGTTTGCGTTTCTCCCAAACAGAAAACAGCTCATGCAAGAATCGGTAACGTCGGGGTAATATGTTGTTAGTGTTAAAACCGTTGAATAAATTAGGCTATGATTACACTATTACCCACTGTAGTAATTATACCCCGATTTTTCAAAAGCATGCACTATGTTTGCTGATATCTGTGGTATACCCTATATTAATTATATCACTGTAACCTATAATTAACCTTCCGTCTATAAAACCAATTTGTTGTAATTGAAACCCCCCCCCCACCACCACCTTTCTTCTCAGCCCTATTGTAGTGAGTCATCCAGATAGGTTATCTTGGGGCTCTGTTCTGTGTCCCGGCGCTACTACAACAGGTTTGGTTTTAGCGATACATTGTTAGCGATACTTGTATCGAGCGGCGCCCGACAATGATCTCAGCCGTGTTCACCCCAGGGGCAGTCTCTGGGTGTCAGTGTTAGTGCAAGCTACAGCGCTCTAGTCTACAGTAGCCCAGCCTTTATTTACCCAACCGTGACAAAGAGCCAGGATAGCGGGCTGCCTGCTTGTCCCAACACACAGCCATAGTGGCTGGGATCAAAAGCCTCGGGGGCCGGGGTGGGGTGGCGGTGGCGGTGGCGGTGGTGGCGGTGGTGGGGGACAGGGAAAGGGAAAGGGGGATTATTACTTTTTTTTTTTGCTGTCCCTCCTTGTTTCTCCCTTTCTTTTTTTACCCCTCTCATATAAATTATTAACATAGCCATCTGGAGTTTATTATTTTTTTAACCAGCCTCTCTGCGTGTCGGTAAAGAACAGCAGGTAGTCAGCTTCCTCCTATTCAGCGTGTCCTTCTCATCTCTCTCCTGTCTCCTGTTGTTTCGTTGCGCTACCGGAAAAAAAAACGTTCTACAAGCCGGTGGAAATATGCTTTTAATTGTATTTGTTTAGTGGGGGACCATTGTGCTTCCTGGAGGTTGTAGTGGCTTAGTGTTAAGCCTGACTCGGTGGGGTAGTATTAGCACAGACCTTCAACTGACACAGACCGACCCCTCCTGCCGCCCCAATTTGCTGCTGCTTGTTAGACTTTGTCGCCTGTCAGCGAGGTATGGTCCCAACTAACTGAAATGCCTGGCAACTGTAACTATGGGGCAGTCATAGCTGGGCTTGGTCATTGGTCAGTGCAACTGACTGAGGGCAAAGAGAGAGAGAGAGACAGCGAGAGAGAAAGAGAAAAAGGGGGGTGGGGGGGAGGGAGGGAGGGGGGGGGGGAATGGGGGAGGGGGCTCAGCCTAGTAATTTCGGGAATAGGAAACATACCGTAGTCTAAATTTAGCTCTCAGAAAAAGAGATGGAGAGAATGAGGAGGAACACATTAGGAGAGAGAGAGAGACAGAATAATGTGACTGGAACCTCAGGTGCAGCCAAAATGGGAGGGGAGAGAGAGAGAGAGAGAGTGAGAGAGAGAGAGAGAGCAACAGCGAGACAGAAAGAAAGAGGGAGGGTTTATGGGAGGGAGGGAGGGAGGGAGAGAGAGTGTGCCGGCGAGAGAGAGAGAGAGAGAGGGGGGGGGGGGGCGGCGGCACTGTAACCCAGTCACAGCATCTCTTCTCACTGCACCAGCGGTGAGGGGACAGCTCATCTACTTGCCTCTCTTTCAAAGGTTTCCATCTATTTTTTTCTCCCTGTACAAGTGCCGCAGCTTCTGCTTTACCGGACTACCGGCTTCTGGTGGATGAAACGGCGTTCGTCTGTCTGTCTGTTTTTCAATTCAGTCGCCGCCGCCGGTTTTCTTTATCTGGACTAAGCTCAGGTGGACCGGGTTGGATGAATGGGGATTCAAAAGGGAATACGCTCACAGTGGAACAGGACTGAACCTCGGACTTAAAAAAAAAAACTGGGACTCTCTTTCTCTAGCACTGGAGTGGAGTGCTTTCCCTTTTGTTGTGTGCCTGTTTTTTTGTTGTTGTTTAAAGGAGCGGACGTTATTGAGTGAGAAAACAGGAACCAAAGGATAGCCGGTGCCCTGTTTGCCGGTGCCCTGTTTGCCTCACACACACACACAAACAAAACAACAGCCTCCCTGAACAAAAAAACAACAACTGAATGTGAATAGAAGCCGGGGCGTGTATAAGTAATAATATCAATAGTGGAAAAACAAAGCGCTCCGACCACAGGCGAGGCTTGATTATAAACAACTTTCACCCTGGGCTGTCAAAAAGAAATGTCACTGGGCTGAAACACTGAACCACAAACAAGTTGATGGGATAAACAAGCAGAATGCAGATGGCTGATCTCCCCCCCCACACACACACACACACCCGTGGTCGCCGGCACCTTGAATAGGATCTCAACGGAGACCTGCTGAGAGGCAGCACCGAGACACTCTGTCCTCTCTCTCTCTCTCCCGGCTCCAGTGTCCGTTAACCTGCTTCTGTTGAGAAGACATAAAACCCTCTTATTCTCTGCTTCAACAACTCGCCGCCTTTGCCTTTGGTCTCACAAACCCTGAACCAGGAAAAGTTGCTGAAGTAATTGGATTGGTTGGTGGTGGCGGGGGGGGACTACTACCAGAGACGAAGCCCTCTTTTGTGGCTACACAGAGACACACACACACACACACACACACACACACACACACATACCACAGGATCTGGACATTTTGATGCGCTTGGTTTCGTCCCTCGCGCTCACTGTGGTGCGCTGTAAACACAATTCCCCCGGCACTCTGTGGAACAAGAGCTGTGACATTAACTCCCGCGGAGATCCCTGTGTTTTTCTAGCGTGCGTCTGTGTTTTGATTTGGACAATAGCGGGGCGTACATGGGGACCAGACACTCTGTGCTCCCAACATCAGATCCATACTACGAGAACTAACTGGTACTGATGGCACTCTGTAAAGGGACTCGATATCGGAGGTACGAACACACAAATACAGAGACTAATATGGATGTAATTTTCTTGTATCGTACGAGGTTGGCTGGTATTTTCTGAGTAGATTCTGAAAGCACGCTCTTTCTTTTCTCTTCTTTTTTGTTTTTTCTTCTTTTTTTTTCTCTTTCCAAGGCATCAGCAGCACTTGCAATACTACTACTGCTATTTTTAAACCCAATAAACATGACAGAGTGATGGTTAAATTCCCCCCCTTGTGACAATTTGTAACTTGTATCTCTAAGAATTAAAACCAGAGTCACATGCTGCTGCCGCCTGGCTAATCTGCAGTAGGGATCTGCAGAGGGAAAGCGGGTTGGGTGGGTCGTCTGCCTCATGCTTCTCCCCCACGCGCTGGCTGCCTGTGCCCTCCATCTCCTCAGCCTTTTTTGCCCTTGTGAGGGCAGCTTCCTGCCCTCAGCCCCCCAGCGGCAGTCCTCTCAGTACCAGTACCAGAACCAGAAGGAGATGATGTGGCCGCGGACTGGCACGGGGAGCGGTGGGAAACCCTGCCACTGGTCCAGATGCCTTGAGTAGCGCTCAAGCCTCTCTTTTATTTTTTTGTTTTCTGTCTGACTGTTATATTACCCCCCCCCGCCCCCCCCCCCCCCCCCCATCTCCCCTATACCTCCTCTAAGCATGACTGATTGGAAAAGGAGAGCCGAGTCGGCAGTCGTACTTTCCTGCAGGCTGTATTGATTTTTCCTCCAGTCCTTGTTCATTTGATCGAGACCCAGCTATGTGAGAGTGAGTGAGTGTGAGAGAGAGAGAGAGAGAGAGAGAGCTAGAGAGAGAGAGAGAGAGAGAGAGAGAGAGAGAGAGAGAGAGAGAGAGGATTGAGCTCCGTTTGCTGAGAGAGACGAGTGCTACAGACAGACACCTCGGGGGCAGACAGGGTCTCCGGTTACAGGGCCTCTCTACTGTACCATCTGCATCATCACGGGGGGTTGGGCAAGCAAGCGCAACAAAAAAAAAAACTGACCCACCTGGACCGTGCCCAGAACAATGAACCAGTCCGGGCTGACGACAGACCTGGTGCCCACCGCCAACGGCAGCAGCCTCCTCGGCCTCGGCCCCCCCGGGCCCTCCGTTGGCGTGGCGGCGGCGGCCTCCGCCAACCACTCCTGCCCCCTGGGGTGGGGCCAGAACGAGGGCCTGGAGGCCTGCGTCCTGGAGACGGCCGTCATCGTGCTGCTGACGGTGCTCATCATCGCCGGCAACCTGACGGTGATCTTCGTGTTCCACTGCGCCCCGCTGTTGCACCACTACACCACCAGCTACTTCATCCAGACCATGGCCTACGCCGACCTGCTGGTGGGCCTCAGCTGCCTGGTGCCCACGCTGTCCCTGCTGCACTACCCGGCGGGCGTCCAGGAGCCAATCACCTGCCAGGTGTTCAGCTACGTCATCTCCGTGCTCAAGAGCGTCTCCATGGCCTGCCTGGCGTGCATCAGCGTGGACCGCTACCTGGCCATCACCAAGCCGCTGTCCTACAACCAGCTGGTGACGCCGTGCCGCCTGCGCGGCTGCATCGCCCTGATCTGGGTCTACTCCAGCCTGGTGTTCCTGCCCTCCTTCTTCGGCTGGGGCAAGCCGGGCTACCACGGGGACATCTTCGAGTGGTGCGCCCACTCCTGGCCCACCTCGGCCCTGTTCACGGGCTTCGTGGTGTGCCTGCTGTACGCGCCCGCCGCGCTGGTGGTGTGCTTCACCTACTTCCACATCTTCCGCATCTGCCAGCAGCACAACCGGGAGATCAGCGAGAGGCGGGCGCGCTTCCCCAGCCAGGAGATGGAGGCCGGGGAGGGAGGAGGAGGAGGCGGAGGCGGAGGCGGCGGCGGAGGGCATCACGGGCACGGGCACGGGCACGGGCCGGACCGGCGGTACGCCATGGTACTGTTCCGCATCACCAGCGTGTTCTACATGCTGTGGTTGCCCTACATCATCTATTTCCTGCTGGAGAGCTCCCACGTGCTGGATAGCCCTGCCTTGTCCTTCGTCACCACCTGGCTAGCCATCAGCAACAGCTTCTGCAACTGCGTGATCTACAGCCTGTCCAACAGCGTGTTCCGCCTGGGCATGCGCAGGCTCTCGCAGACGATATGCTCCTTCAGCCACTGCGCAGCTGACGACAGGGACTTCGGAGAGCCCAAACCCAGGAAGAGGGCAAACTCTTGCTCCATTTGAGGTTGCGAGGGGTGACTCACATTTTTTGGCGAGGATAATGTTTATGAGGAAGTAAAGAATCAAACAAAAGGTTGAATCTCTACAAAGCTGCTGAGCATCAAGTTGACAGGGTTGTCCCAAAGACAAAGGATTCCCACCAATCTGATGGTTTATTTAAAAAAGAATACCAATGACATTGCCAAAATCGTGATTTACAGGCAAACGTTAAGATTTGCCTGTCGCGGTGTGAGACGAGAATGTTTTAAGAAGGTTTGGTTTCTGAACAAGAGGAGTTATGGGAGATTGGCACTATGTTCTGGCTTGCAACCTACTGTATGTACTTCTCTTAGGACATTCTTTTATCATGGTTATCTCAGGCTTTGACGTTTACATTTATTTTTTTTGGTCTCTTGTCAGGTAAGCAGTAGAAAAAAGACAAAAGCGGTAGCACTTTATAATAAGGGTACATGAATCGAAATGGTACTAGTAGTTAACAATAGTTAGCAGTTACTACAATGGTAGTAGTAGTTAATAATGAACAGATAGATATTTATATGTGTGTGTGTGTGTGCATACATACATACATACATGCATACATATAGCGAGAGAGAGCAGGACATTGAAATGCTGTTCATCATTAACTTGTTAACCTGTTAACTACTACTTTTTAGTTAATGTTGATTCATGTACCATTGTGATAGTGTTACTTACAGAACTATAGGTCCTTGACATGGAGAAACATTTTCCTCAAACATTTAATGTGACCTTGTGAGTTAAAAGCATCTCTGATTTCATGGTTTGTTGAATAAGAATATATTGAGTTGGACTATCAATGGCCTGTTAGCGTAGACCAGTATTATTTGTAGGATGGTTAAATTAGCATAGGCAACATCAACATGTAATCATCATTGGGGTATCTGGGTGCAAATGGTTGACTATACATTCACTGTATACTGTATATACACACACACGACAGGAACAATGGTGGCAAGCATCACATTGATCTTAGATAACAGCAGATGGCCTGTGGCCTTGACATATTTAACATCATTTTGAAGAGTTTGTAAAAGGTTTTGTTAGCAGACACAACATTGAGCATGCAAAGACTTTCGGGTCAGCCCTAAACAGAAACAGAAGGGCACTAGAACCGAAGAGTTACATAAACTGCACAGAAGAAAAAACCCACTGCTGGTTAAAGTAGACTCTAAAATAGATAGAGATATTTCTCTATTTTGACGTGAACTTTTTTGAAACTTTGAAACTTTTTTTTTTTTTTTTTTTTTTTTTTCTCCCCACAATGCCTCCTCAGATATGACTGTTTAGGTGGGCAGACTAATGGGTGTATGATTCTGTCCACAAGTGAATATTCCTTAATTCCTTCTTTATGGCTGCTCATCGGAGTTAAGACGTTTTTTGTCTACTCCATTCTCCTTAAATTAAGGACCTGGGTCATACATACTGTATGTCTCTGTCCCATCAGTTTATCCATGCTGTCCCATCACTTAAATCCATGCTGTCCCATCACTTTTCATCCATGCTGATCGCAGACTGTTCCCCCGTTTTGGGCCTTTATTCGTAACACATTGCAAACCGGCACGTTGCTGTAGCTGCACCACAAAGACTGCCTTTTGGTTGGGCGTTTTGCTTTTCGAGACAGCACCCCGTGTGGTCGTTTTCCTAACCCGTTCTCCCTCTCTCTCTTGTACATTCCTAAACCCACCTGTTTCTATAGTTACCACGTCAGAAAGAATTCTCGGACGTGAGCGATTTTCCCAACAACGAGTTCTTGTGAGATTCCCCCCTTTTTCGATTTTTGTGGTGTAGGCTATTTGTAATTAGACCTTTAAATGACTGTTGTATCCTTGACGACCGTGTGAGAAACAACCAAGCAAACACAGCGAACCCCAACCTTCTACCCCAACCTTCTACCCCAACCTTCTACCTTCAACCTTCTACCTTCAACCTTCTACCTTCTACCTTCTACCTTCTACCTTCAACCTTCTACCTTCTACCTTCTACCTTCTACCTTCAAACTTCTACCTTCTACCTTCAACCTTCTACCTTCAACCTTCTACCTTCAACCTTCTACCTTCTACCTTCTACCTTCTACCTTCTACCTTCTACCTTCAACCTTCTACCTTCAACCTTCTACCTTCAACCTTCTACCTTCTACCTTCTACCTTCTACCTTCTACCTTCTACCTTCAACCTTCTACCTTCTACCTTCAACCTTCTACCTTCTACCTTCTACCTTCTACCTTCTACCTTCTACCTTCAACCTTCTACCTTCAACCTTCTACCTTCTACCTTCAACCTTCTACCTTCTACCTTCAACCTTCAACCTTCAACCTTCAACCTTCTACCTTCTACCTTCAACCTTCTACCTTCTACCTTCTACCTTCTACCTTCTACCTTCAACCTTCTACCTTCTACCTTCTACCTTCTACCTTCTACCTTCTACCTTCTACCTTCTACCTTCAACCTTCTACCTTCAACCTTCTACCTTCTACCTTCAACCTTCTACCTTCAACCTTCTACCTTCTACCTTCTACCTTCTACCTTCTACCTTCTACCTTCTACCTTCAACCTTCTACCTTCAACCTTCTACCTTCAACCTTCTACCTTCAACCTTCTACCTTCAACCTTCTACCTTCTACCTTCTACCTTCTACCTTCTACCTTCAACCTTCTACCTTCAACCTTCTACCTTCTACCTTCTACCTTCAACCTTCTACCTTCTACCTTCTACCTTCTACCTTCAACCTTCTACCTTCTACCTTCTACCTTCAACCTTCAACCTTCTACCTTCTACCTTCTACCTTCTACCTTCAACCTTCTACCTTCAACCTTCTACCTTCTACCTTCTACCTTCTACCTTCAACCTTCTACCTTCTACCTTCTACCTTCTACCTTCTACCTTCTACCTTCTACCTTCTACCTTCTACCTTCTACCTTCAACCTTCTACCTTCTACCTTCAACCTTCTACCTTCTACCTTCTACCTTCTACCTTCAACCTTCTACCTTCAACCTTCTACCTTCTACCTTCAACCTTCTACCTTCTACAGCCTTCTACCTTCAACCTTCTACCTTCAACCTTCTACCTTCTACCTTCAACCTTCTACCTTCTACCTTCTACCTTCTACCTTCAACCTTCTACCTTCAACCTTCTACCTTCAACCTTCTACCTTCTACAGCCTTCTACCTTCAACCTTCTACCTTCTACCTTCTACCTTCTACCTTCTACCTTCTACCTTCTACCTTCAACCTTCTACCTTCAACCTTCTACCTTCTACCTTCTACCTTCAACCTTCTACCTTCTACCTTCAACCTTCAACCTTCTACCTTCTACCTTCTACCTTCAACCTTCTACCTTCTACCTTCAACCTTCTACCTTCAACCTTCTACCTTCAACCTTCAACCTTCTACCTTCAACCTTCTACCTTCTACCTTCAACCTTCTACCCCAACCTTCTACCTTCTATATCGTGACTGTTGTTCAAACTTAATGCTGCTTAACAGTAACCCCCTGTGTTAGTCACTACCCCCCTACACTTTGCATTACAGATTGTTCTGTATATGTGCCTAGAGATGTATATTTTAAAGAAAGAATCAAAGAAGGGAAAAAAAGGCAATGGTGAGTGTGTTACCTGGATAGTTTATTTAAAAACCTTAAAGAGTTGGCTAAATTAATTTGTTCATTCTTTTGATATGGTTCATTTCTTTGCAGGTTGTTATGTGAACTGTATACGTATTTTTTATTTTATTTTTTATACTCATCCACCACTGAGTATTCATTTAAAATTGTTTTGACTTATGTATTATAATGACCAAACTGGTTTCCTCTGAAGAGAGGGAAATACAAACATGAAAGAAAAAAAAAAAGAAGACAAAAATCAAGTGCATTGGTTAGGGTTTTGCATCTTTTAAAGATTAGATCGACACAGTATAAAGTCTATTTATTTATTTTATTATTTCCAAATGGATACGCTACTTGTTGAATAGCATTATGTATAGTATGTGTATCTGTTTCTACCCTGCTGTACAGCATATCTGTTTAAAAAAAAAAAAAAACTTATGACGAAATCTCTGACCATTGATGGCACAACATATATTTGTGTTAACTCAACTAGGCTGCTGTGACTATGATGTTTTTGATTAGGAGAGAAATCGGTTAATTACACAGTATCTATTTTTTTATTTCTGAGATTTTGTCAAAGGCTATGGTTTTTTGCTGTTGCTGCCAATCCAATTAAAAAGAAATGGAAATTTAAAAAACGCATTACTGTTTGTTGCCTTTGTGAGCACTGCCTAGTGTTCTTCATGTAAAGAAGTAACATGTCGCTGTGTCTAGTGATGAAGTACGCAACTGTTTTACATTTACATTTGACATTTTTGGCATTTAGCCGACGCCTTTATCCAAAGCGACTTACAACAAATACATTTGTCTAAGTAAGTGAATCGTCTATCCCGTCAGTCATCATAAGATGATTTATTTATTATTATTAATTTATAGTAGAGAAACTGTACAGGGGGGAAGTGGGGATGCAATTTAAGTCGTATTAAAAGCATCAGCGAGCATCAAAAGTTGGATAAAAGCATCAGCTAAATGGCATATATTAACTTGCTGATCATAAATAAATCGTGCACACTTCTAATGATAGAAATGATCAATTACACATAATACACGCTTACCTTGATGTTATGTAATGCGTGACGATGAGGATCTATTCCTCAAAAATATTGTAGAGAAGTAGATTTTCCGATCAAAACAACTGTGTTGTTTCTCCCTTTCAATTGACTCATTGATTGACCAAGACAGAGACTGTAGGTGTAGACGGTGTCTTGGTCACTCAATGAGTCAATAATACAGTACAGTTGTCTGCACAACTTACACAACCTATTAACAACGTTACACTGCCCATCATACACAGCACAGTTAAAGAACCAAAACCGATCTTTTCAGTTTGTAAAGCGTCTTTGTGTGTCTAGAGAAGCGCTATATAAGTCTAATCATAATGTATGATTATTATTATTATTATTATTATTATTACAAACTGAACACAGTACAGTCCGCATTAAGAGTAGCGTTACTGGGGGGGGGGTTTGTCTCTGGCTTGACTATAGCCGTTTAGGGCTTCGTTCGCTAAAGTGCAGCTGGTTAACGTGGTTAGCTTTACCTCAGCCGTTCAACTGACCATTAGTCTTCAATAACGTTGCTGCACACACACAGCGGGCCGTGATCACTGCAGCTGGATCTCCAAAGGTTACCTAGCGCGCTGGCCTCGGAGGAGGAGAGAGATCGGTGCCATTAGAGAGGGGGGGGGGAAATAAAGTGACCTTTTCCCCCCCTACATCTAATGAGCACATCAAATGTTTGTCTGATCATGCAGTTCTCTCTTTGGACTTTTTGGCGAGAATAACATGAATAAAGTATGTGTGGGGTCTGATGCCCTTCGCTTGGCTAGAGACCTTGTGGTGCGGCTGTAGCGCAGGAGGTAGAGCCGCCGTCTTATGATCGCAAGGTTGGCAGATCGGCGGTTCGAGCCCTGGCTGGCCACATGTCGAAGTGTCCTTGGGCAAGACACTGAACCCCAAATTGCTCCCAGTGAGCGGGGCCGGCGCCTTGCCTCCATTGGTGTGTGAATGGGTGAATGAGAGGCCGTCGTAAAGCGCTTTGGATAAAGGCACTATATAAGTCAGTTCATTAGTCCATTAGTTGGACTGTTGGCCTTGGACTGTATGTGGGAACTGTGATGGTGGTTTTAAATGGTTCTTTATGTATGAATTTGCATATCTCTTTTGCAGATATGTGTAGTATGTAGGCTACTAACCAAATCGAGTATCATCCACTCACCTGTACCGTATAATGGGGGCGGCTGTGGCTCAGGAGGTAGAGTTAGGACTTAAGAGGCATCTAATGATCGCAAGGTCGGTGAGTCGGCGGTTCGATCCCCGGCTCCACGTATCGAGGTGTCCTTGGGCAAGACACTGAAACCCAAATTGCTCCCGATGAGCGGGCCGCCGGTGCCTTGCATGGTAGCTTGCCGCCATTGGTGTGCGAAAGTGTGTGTGAATGGGTGAATGTTGTAAAACCACTTTGGAATAAGGCGCTATATAAGTGCAGTCCATTTACCGTTTAATTACCTTTCTCATTCAGGATTTGATAGAGCTGGGGTGGGGGTGGTGGGGGGCTGACCGGGGGGGGGGGGGGGGGGGGGGCTGTTGTGGGACCGCGGCTACTGGGGATGCAGCTACCGTACCCTTTCCTGACATTGGAGCTAATGCATGTTGTGTCGCAGTCTCTCCCAGCCACCGAGAGGGGCTCGTTATTTGGCAGACATTATCCGGACAACGCCATAGAGAGGGGCTCGTTATTTGGCAGACATTATCCCGACAACGCAAATGCAGGCTGCCCGGTCTGGTTTCACTGAGGGGAAGCTGAGGATGGGTGACATTGACTGAAGACCCATCTCTTTAGGCTACACCTTAACTGTCCCTCCCGAGACATCTACTACCCCCCTGTACTGTCCCTCCTGAGATATCTACTACCCCCCTGTACTGTTTCTCCTGAGACATCTACTACCCCCCTGTACTGTGCCTCCTGAGACATCTACTACCCCCCTGTACTGTGCCTCCTGAGACATCTACTACCCCCCTGTACTGTGCCTCCTGAGACATCTACTACCCCCTGTACTGTTTCTCCTGAGACATCTACTATCCCCCTGTACTGTCTCTCCTGAGACATCTACTACCCCCCTGTACTGTTTCTCCTGAGACATCTACTACCCCCTGTACTGTCCCTCCTGAGATATCTACTACCCCCCTGTACTGTTTCTCCTGAGACATCTAATACCCCCCTGTACTGTGCCTCCTGAGACATCTACTACCCCCCTGTACTGTGCCTCCTGAGACATCTACTACCCCCTGTACTGTTTCTCCTGAGACATCTACTACCCCCCTGTACTGTCTCTCCTGAGACATCTAATACCCAGGGCTTAAAGTACTCCGGCACAGTGCCGGATTTCCGGCGCAGGAGAATAAAAAAAAAAAAAAAAAAACTGCAATTGCGGCATTGCGCCGACGTGGTGGCGGGGGCGCTGTTTCACAAACTTAGCTTTCGTGTTTGCTAGCGAAACAGCTGATAGTTGATGTTGACTGCTCAAGGAGAATACATATTTGAAAGTACAGAATGCCTGAGAGCCTTATATTGCATTATATTACATTATATTTTGAATGGCCATCTGGTGCCTGAATATTGTTTTTTCCTTTACATATATAATGACATTTCCACCATAAATTGATGGCGAAAGGGCACAAATTGGTGCATATCAATTCACCAGAATGCAAGAAATTAAGTGTTTGATGCTCGTTTAAGGACCCCCAGACAGCCCTGCTTCATGGGTCCCCCCCGATGTCAAACACCACTGGTACCACCTCCGCCTCATTTTGAGCCAGGAAAAACCCTGAGTAGTGACGGGAAGCCTTATGGGACGTGGTGCCAAGAAGGAGAATATAAGTGATAGTGGCTTAATAAGTAATCAGTTTGTTCTTTTAAAGACATGTATATATTTTATTCTGTATTGTTATAGTGATAGTGGCTTAATAAGTGATGCAATCAGTTTGGCCTTTTAAAGACATCTATTTATTTTTATTTTTTATTAAGTATAAAACAGTATTATGAATGAATGGTCTTTATTGTCATTACAGTTTTTCCCAATTGCTAAAACACAAAAGCCAATTCTCTAAACCAAATGACCAGTTCTCTAAACACATTTAATAAAACTAGCTCCCATTTGCCAAAACCATAAACACATTTCACATGAAGACACAATTCACAAAACCCAATCCTCCTTTTCTCATAAATCTAAACACATTTTGTCTTGCTAAAACACAAGTTGCAAAAAACTCTGCTCAAAATGTCAAATTCTCAAATTAAAGCTCATGTGATGCAAAATGCTTGCCACAGTCAGCAACATTTTAACACAATGAACACACCTGGCTTCATTCATTAAACATAACGACTCAAAATTTAAGACACTTGTTGCAAATGATTGTGGTGTGTGTGTGTGTGTGTGTGTGTGTGTGTGTGTATAGTTCCATAAATAAATAAAAAAACATCACACCCTGAACATTGTTTTCAGTGAGTATTGTGGTGTGTAATGGATCCTCTGTAGTGTTTGCATTGAGTTGTGATACAGTACAGTATTGTACATGTTACGGTACATGTGGGAATACGGTAACATATTTCAAACCTTTATTTACGTAAAACTCGATAGGACAACAGTGCAACAACTTCGCGGCTGAACTTTAGTAAAATTTCGGACATCATATGCCATTTAAAAGGGGGAAATAGATATCTAAAAATGCATGACTATCATGCAAAATCAGCCTTACTGTAATGTAAAATATGTAATGTTAGATATAACGTTAGACAGGTTTATTTTTATGCATGACTATCATACATGTGGGAAAACTAGGGTTAGGGTTAGGTGCTAGGGTTACAGTAAGGTTAGGATTAGGGGTAGGGTTTGAGTTTGAGTTTTGAAGAGAGAAGGTGTGGTTTTGCTTATGTAGCTTTAGAAAAGTGTGTTGTGTTTAGAGTTTTGGGAAAATGGAGGAAAGTTTTGTGAAATGTGTTTTAGCAATTGAGAAAAACTGTAATACAGTACAGGTACCATACAACGAAATTTAGGGGGGGGGGCTCCCCTGGTGCTTGGAAAAAGACTAAAAACACGAGGGCCAAGGGTAAAATAAAAAAGGGAAAAGAGCTGGTTTACATAAATAAAGGCTATGTACACTATCTACTATACTACTATACTATACAATAAAACACTGTGCTGTACTCTATGCTATGCTATAAATATCCTAACTTTTCCTATATCTGAACCTTATGTACACAAGGGTTGTCATATTGCACATAGTATTGTTGCACATTCATTTAAAGTATTAATGCATTTTAACATTGAGACATATATTTTGTATTGACTATAAAATAGTATTAATGCATTTAAACATTGAGACAAGAAGCTGTCTTCTGTACCCGCTCTCCCAATATCTCAAACTGTGACCCCCCTCCCAAGAAAAAGTTTCAGGCACAGGATTTTTTCCCACTTTAAGCCCTGAATACCCCCCTGTACTGTTTCTCCTGAGACATCTACTACCCCCTGTACTGTTTCTCCTGAGACATCTACTACCCCCCTATACTGTTTCTCCTGAGACATCTACTACCCCCCTGTACTGTTTCTCCTGAGACATCTACTACCCCCCTGTACTGTTTCTCCTGAGACATCTACTACCCCCCTGTACTGTCTCTCCTGTGTCATATAATCATATAATTTAATCCTTCTTCTAGCATGATGACTGACAATGGCCCCTGGATCGAGCATAGATTACTTTTTCCTGCTAAGACTGGTGGATAGATATTTCACTTTCTTTCTTAGTCAAGTCATTTCACTTAGCCTTATTCCAAAGCGACTTACAAACAAATACATTTAATGTATTTGTTTGTAAGTCGCTTTGGAATAAGGCGTAGACCTGATAAATGCCGTAAATGTAATGTGATGTAAATTGCCTGGTGAAGTCCAAACATTCACCAGCCGTGTTCGTGCAATCACCCCTCCTCAGCTGGGTTCTGATTAACCGGGCAGTGAACCAAGTCGGTTAATTTAGGGAAACGGTTAAACACCTTGTGACTGTGGGGTTTCTTTCAAATCGCTCCTTTCAGACTATTACTGAGAGCTGTTATTGGCAGACATTTTGATGAGCTCTTCACAAGTCTGTTGTTATTGTTGTATTCAGCTAACAGACAGACCCTGGGGATTCATTTCTCACTTTCAAATTATAGCAAACAAAAAAAAAAAAAAAACTATGATGTAGCTAAAACAAGGAAACAACAAAGATAATAATATACAATATATTGAGAACAACAATGACATTTTATGCATAAAAAGCCTGTACTTCTTTTGCCACTAAAAATAAGAAGAAAACGAATTCGAAATTTGAAGAACTGAAAATGAAATACAAGTACGCCTGAGCATGTGCAAGTACAGAAACGCACAGAGACAACCAGAGACACACAGAGACAACCAGAGACAACCAGAGACAACCAGAGACACACAGAGACACACAGAGACAACCAGAGACAACCAGAGACACACAGAGACAACCAGAGACACACAGAGACAACCAGAGACAACCAGAGACACACAGAGACACACAGAGACAACCAGAGACAACCAGAGACAACCAGAGACACACAGAGACAACCAGAGACACACAGAGACACACAGAGACACACAGAGACAACCAGAGACAACCAGAGACAACCAGAGACAACCAGAGACAACCAGAGACAACCAGAGACACACAGAGACAACCAGAGACACACAGAGACACACAGAGACAACCAGAGACAACCAGAGACAACCAGACACACAGAGACAACCAGAGACAACCAGAGACACACAGAGACAACCAGAGACACACAGAGACACACAGAGACACACAGAGACAACCAGAGACAACCAGAGACACACAGAGACACACAGAGACACACAGAGACAACCAGAGACAACCAGAGACACACAGAGACACACAGAGACACACAGAGACAACCAGAGACAACCAGAGACAACCAGAGACAACCAGAGACACACAGAGACACACAGAGACACACAGAGACACACAGAGACACACAGAGACACACAGAGACACACAGAGACAACCAGAGACAACCAGAGACACACAGAGACACACAGAGACACACAGAGACACACAGAGACAACCAGAGACACACAGAGACACACAGAGACACACAGAGACACACAGAGACAACCAGAGACACACAGAGACAACCAGAGACACACAGAGACACACAGAGACACACAGAGACAACCAGAGACACACAGAGACACACAGAGACACACAGAGACACACAGAGACACACAGAGACACACAGAGACAACCAGAGACACACAGAGACAACCAGAGACACACAGAGACACACAGAGACACACAGAGACAACCAGAGACACACAGAGACACACAGAGACACACAGAGACACACAGAGACACACAGAGACAACCAGAGACACACAGAGACACACAGAGACACACAGAGACACACAGAGACAACCAGAGACACACAGAGACAACCAGAGACACACAGAGACACACAGAGACACACAGAGACAACCAGAGACACACAGAGACACACAGAGACACACAGAGACAACCAGAGACACACAGAGACACACAGAGACACACAGAGACACACAGAGACAACCAGACACACAGAGACAACCAGAGACACACAGAGACAACCAGTCTGTCTGCCTCAGAGATGGCCTCGCCCAAATCCAAATGGTCTTTTATTTGCAATTCTTGTTGGAAGTTCCCTAAGAGTCTGTCTGAGGACACCACACCAGAGTGTGTCTGAGGGACACCAGAGTGTTTCTGAGGGACACCAGAGTGTTTCTGAGGGACACCAGAGTCTGTCTGAGGACACCACACCAGAGTGTGTCTGAGGGACATTGTTGTTACATCCCATTATAATAGAACATATTATAATAGAACATATTATAAGTATAAGAGAGTACAATTATTAGGCTTCAGTTTCTCTACATTGCAGCAACAAGAGAAATAAAGTGTCGGTTGTTATAAAGACATAAACAGGTAGTTTTTCAGCTGTCCCTGTGGAAGTCCAGTAGAGCCCTTTTGGGTTCCAATAGCTTTGACATAATCGCTGGTACGTCGCAGGGTCTTACCCCCAATCCAACCCTTAATGCTGAGTGCCAAGCAGGGAGGCATCGGGTACCATTTTATAGTCTTTGGTATGACTCGGCCTGGGGTCGAACTCACAACCTCCCAATCTCAGGGTGGACACTCTAACCGCAAGGCCACTGAACTGGTACAGGGTCTATACTTCAACATTAATGAGGTTTGATGTATTTTTAAACACCTTAAAGGTCTTGTACTGGTCAAAGCTTTTCCGTATGTTTGACCAGAAGTCGAAGTTTCTGCTTCTCACGATTTTTATGGTGGAAGATGGTTGAAAAATGTATTTCTGACTTCTTCGCCCAACAATATAGACTCTTAGCTTTCATTTGCCCCTTCAGTTGATGAATTTCAAAACATAGTCCTCTTGGATCCTTTTACACCGAACTGCCCATTTGTTATTGATAGCTCTCATCCTGTGTCTCTGTCTTTGTCTCTCCCTCTCTCTCTCTCTCCCCCCTCTCTCCCTCTCCCTCCCTCTCTCTCTCCCTCTCTCTCCCTCTCCCCCTCTCTCTCCCTCTCCCTCTCCCCCTCTCTCTCCCTCTCTCTCTCTCTCTCTCTCTCTCTCTCTCCCTCTCTCTCTCCCTCTCCCTCTCTCTCCCTCTCTCTCCCTCCCTCTCTCTCCCTCCCCCTCTCTCCTGACAGCCGTCCTATACCCCATCCCGCTAAAGCGGCAGTGTCTCGGTGTCTTGTGTCTCCAGCTTTGTACGTCGCATGATGTTCTTTCAGAAGTTTGCCGTGCTCCTTCCCTCCCCAGGCTATCGCCACGGCGACGCTCAGTGGGTGGCTGTTTTTGCTTAGCTGCTGATGCAGCCTTCACACTCCAGTAAAGAGAGGGGTGGGGGCCCGGGGGGGGGGGTAAAATAAACTAAAATAAATAAAAAATCTAAAATTAGCAAGGTGCTGACCTTCGGGGTTGAACCGAGGAGAGACTTCGTCAGTTGAAAGTTGCGCTCCAGTTAGCATGACGCTAGGCTAGGTCTATTTTTAGACCCTCTTGTGTTTGGCAACAGAAACCTCAGGCCTCTCTCTTTCCCACCACTTCTCCTCCGCGCCTCGGAGATCATGTTGTCAGCCGGTCAGTTGTTTTTCACAACATTGATTTTTCTTGGAAGTCAAGGCTGATTAGCTAGTTTCTTCAGGCAAGTCTCTTTGACGCACACAGATATCCCCCCCCCCCTCCCCCCTCCCCCCCCCCCCCCCCCCCCACTTCCATCCATCTATCACCTCAGCATACCCAACCCTCTCCTCTCCTGACATGCTTCTTCCTACATCATGCGTGTGTGTGTGTACCAACAGTGTTCTGTCATATTTGTAGCCCGCTGTAGCGCAAGAGGTAGAGCCGGCGTCTAACGATCGCATTGTCGCCAGATCGGCGGTTCGAGCCCCGGCTGGCCACACGTCGAAGTGTCCTTGGGCAAAGACACTGAACCCCAAATTGCTCCCAGTGAGCGGGCCGGCCGGCGCCTTGCATGGTATTTTGGCGCCATTGGTGTGTGAATGTGTGTGTGAATGGGTGAATGAGAGGCCGTTGTAAAGTAAGCGCTTTGGATAAACGCGCTATATAAGTGCAGTCCATTTACCATTTTACCATTTACCATATATTTGTCATAAACATTGTCGTACAGTTATACGAGTCTATTCCCCTTCAAACATTTGATTTGATTTCGTCCTTGTTCTATCGTCCTCCCCTTCTTCTTCTTCTCGTGTGTGTGTGGTTTTCCGACATTTGTTCTTCCCGTGCCAGCCTTTCATCCATATTGGACACACACACACACACACACACACACACACACACACACACACATACACACAGAGAGACAGACAGACAGACAGACAGACAGACAGACACACACACACACACACCACACCACACACACAGACACACACACACACACACACACACACTCTTCTTCTTCTCATGTGTGTGTGTGGTTTTCCGACATTTGTTCCTCCCGTGCCAGCCTTTCATCCATATGGATGAAGCCATCCAAGAGCAGCTTACAGTCCACACTGCTGAATATGGATGCTCTCAAATCCTCTCCACGCCGACTGTATTATGAATTCCCTTTAATATTAATCGCCGCAGCTGCACCACTGTCGAACATAGAGAGCCTCTCTTCTCCTCTCTTCTCCTCTCTTCTCCTCTCTTCTCCTCTCTTCTCCTCTCTCCTCCTCTCTTCTCCTCTCTTCTCCTCTCTCCTCCTCTCTCCTCCTCTCTTCTCCTCTCCTCTCCTCTCTTCTCCTCTCCTCCTCCCTTCTCCTCTCTCCTCCTCTCTCCTCCTCTCTTCTCCTCTCTCCTCCTCTCTCCTCCTCTCCTCTCTTCTCCTCTCCTCTCCTCTCCTCTCCTCTCTCCTCCTCTCTCCTCCTCTCTTCTCCTCTCCTCTCCTCTCTTCTCCTCTCCTCTCTTCTCCTCTCTTCTCCTCTCTCCTCCTCTCTTCTCCTCTCTTCTCCTCTCTCCTCCTCTCTCCTCTCCTCTCTTCTCCTCTCCTCTCCTCTCCTCTCCTCTCTCCTCCTCTCTCCTCCTCTCTCCTCCTCTCTCCTCCTCTCTTCTCCTCTCTTCTCCTCTCCTCTCTTCTCCTCTCCTCTCCTCTCTCCTCCTCTCTTCTCCTCTCTCCTCCTCTCTTCTCCTCTCCTCCTCTCTTCTCCTCTCTTCTCCTCTCTTCTCTTCTCCTCTCTTCTCCTCCTCTCTTCTCCCCTCTTCTCCTCTCTTCTCCCCATCAAACAAGCCCAGCGTCTCTGGTAGGAGAGGAGGGACACCTGCCCCTGTCTCACAGCCCACCAGGAGAGCCCCCCTAATCAAAGATGAACCACTGTCACAAACAAGGGGGGCCCCCCTCTGATGGCCGACCACACACACACACACACACACACACACACACACACACATACACACACAGAGAGACAGACACACACACACAGACACAGACAGACACACACACACACACACACACACACACACATACACAGAGGCACAGACAGACACACACACACACACACACATACACAGAGGCACAGACAGACACACACACACACACACCGACACACACACACACACACAGACAGACACACAGTTTTCGGACTCCAGGAAGACTAGCTAATGTCATGGCATTAGCTAATGGGGATCCTAATAAACAAACAAACACACAAACACACACACACACACACACACCCCTCCATGCATTTTACATGACGCAGCTCAGCCTTTCCAAAAGCTGTAGTTGTGTGTTTAATGAAGGCGTTGCGTATGCTGTCTCCCAGGTGCTCGGCCTGTCATGGCAGGGTGAAGTCTGCTTCTGTGATGATGGCGCAGCAGAGGAGTGTAATGGTCTTATGGGGAGGGTCCAGACACTAGAAACAAGAGGGGCTTTGTTCTGTGAGTGGCTGTCTGTCTGTCTTTCCTCCAGGCCTTTATGGCTCATTCACGTTGACTGTGCTGTACTTCTGCTGAGCTACAGGCTGATTGTTTTCTCCATGTGTACGCCGTATGTCCACCTGTCAGTGTTTCACCTCCACCTCCACCACCACCACCACCTCCACCTTCACCATACAGCTCACACACCTTAACATTAGCTAGAATATCGGTTGAAGGATTGTCTTTTGTGTTTGTGCGTGTGTCTGTGTGTGTCTGTGCGTCTGTGTGTGTCAGTGTGTGTCTGCGTGTCTGTGCATGTGTGTGTGCGTGCATCTCTGTGCGTGCGTGTGTGTGTCTGTGTCTGTGCGTGTCTATGCGTGTGTGTGTCTGTGCGTGTCTCTGTGCATCTCTGCGTGTGCGTGCATCTCTGTCCATCTCTGTGCCTGCGTGCATCTCTGTCCATCTCTGTGCCTGCGTGCATCTCTGTCCATCTCTGTGCCTGCGTGCGTGCGTCTCTGTGTGTGTGTGTGTGTGTGTGTGTGTGTGTGTGTGTGTCTCTGTGTGTGTGTGTGTGTGTGTGTGCGTGTGTATGTGTGTATGTGTGTGTGTGTGTCAGCTGCCGAGCACGGCTGACAAAGGCAGATGAATGGCCCGCGGTTTGTTGACGCTAACGCGCACCGACAGCTGCCCACTCGCTGCTATTAGCCTGGTCGCATGCCCACTTCGCCAGCTAGCGCCATCTGGAAGCCTGCACATGTTACATCACAGGGATGGGGGACCGGCGAGGAGGAGGCGGTGGAGGTGGCTGGGGGGTGGGGGGTGGGGGTGGTGGGGATGGTGGCATGAAAGCCAACCAGCTCTAAGTACAAGCAGGTAGTACAGTGGTGTGGAAGACAGGACTGTAAATAACTGTGTTTTTGCACAGCGATGATATTACTGGTAGATAGGGATGGACGGTTTTTCGGTTAAACCGAAAACCGGGGTTTATAAAAATAGAAACGGTTTTTTATCAAAACCGTCTGAAACCGGATTTTTTTTTTTTTTTTTTTTTTTTTTTAAAGAATAAAATAGAATAAGAATAAAACTGGAACGTGTCACATGTTTGTCGTGTGTGAAAATAACAATGATACAGTCTGAATCTGCCGCGCAATGAGTGAGAGGTTTGGTCAGTTGTGAAGAATAACTGAGGATTAATATCTAATTGGGATTATATTTAAGGGTAACGAATCACTCTATGGGAAAGATAGTTGCCTTCAGTTATTGGTAGATAGGAAAGGTTTTTTACAATTACTCGCTTACATTTAATAAGATCATTTTCGCTGCTCTCTGTAAAGCGCATTGGGTCACTTTTGTGAGAAATGTGCTATAGAAATAAAATGTGATTTGATTTGATATCAATCAATCAAACTTTATTTATGTTCTATAGCACAAATCATGCATTGAATGTAACTCCAAGTGCAGTATTTACTAAACCACAATATAATAAAACAAGAGCTATACGGATCAAGAGTGTTTGTGCACAGCGCCACTGTGTGTGAAGGCGCTACTGAAAGTGATGACAGAACGCATGTCTCAGAAGATACGCGGTCACTTAGTGACGCAAAGGTAGTTCTGTATTTATCTCTATCTGTATTAGTACATTTATTTTGAAAGCTCTATTTTGACAGCTCTACCATGGGCACTTTTATTTTGATGGGGCATTCTTTGTTGATTGACTTACGACAGTTCAGGACGAGTCAGTCTCGCGGCATGTGGTTTTTATGAAAAGCTTTAAGTATGTTCACTGCATAATTCTAAGTCTAATATTTCAGTGATTATTGAGCAGTATTCAAATATTTAAATACATTGAGCAGCAGCTGAAACTTTGTCTAAGAACCAAGATATTGAGAAAGCAGTTCATTCAATGAAGACGCTGTTCCAAGAGATGATCTTCCGTGCAGGCGAGCACCCTGGATCAGCGGAGCTGGTGTGTTAAGAGTTCATGTGTTTTCATGTATGGTGTAGCTTACAAAAGTCTGCCTTTCCACTTACATTTGTGAAACTAAGTAGCCTAAATGTGTTGCGACTGTGCTTACGGTGTTTTAATGGTGTTCGACATGAGTGTATTGTAGCAGTAGGGCTCAATTATTTGAAATTGTCATTTTTTTTCTTTTTCTTTTTTTTTTTTTTCGGTTAACCGGAAAACCGCGGTTTTAGTCTTTGACGGTTTTTCGGTTTCAATAATTGGAAACCGTCCATCCCTACTGGTAGATAGATACGTAGATAGAGAGAGAGATAGGTAGGTAGATATATAGATAGATACATAGATAGAGAGAGAGATAGGTAGGTAGATATATAGATAGATACATAGATAGAGAGAGAGATAGGTAGGTAGATATATAGATAGATACGTAGATAGAGAGAGAGATAGGTAGGTAGATATATAGATAGATACATAGATAGAGAGAGATAGGTAGGTAGATATATACATAGATAGAGAGAGAGATAGGTAAGTAGATATATAGATAGATAGATAGATACGTAGATGGAGAGAGAGATAGGTAGGTAGATAGATAGATACGTAGATTGAGAGAGAGATAGGTAGGTATATAGATAGATAGATACGTAGATAGAGAGGTAGGTAGATAGGTAGGTAGATAGGTAGGTAGATATATAGATAGATACATAGATAGAGAGGTAGATAGGTAGGTAGATATATAGATAGATACATAGATAGAGAGGTAGGTAGGTAGGTAGATAGATAGATAGATACAGAGAGAGAGAGAGAGAGATACATATTTGTATGGCGCCTTTCAAAACACCCAAGGACACATGGAGTAATGATACAGAGTACTTAATAATACCATTACAGCTCTAACAATGAAAACCTATATTATATTAATAAATAATTATAATTATAATATTTTAGCTGGTCTGACATTGTCAAGCTAGTCTGACATTGTCAGCATGAATGTCAGTCTGTTGCCACACACACACACACACACACACACACACACACACACACACACGCATACACACGCACATACACACACACACACACACACACACACACACACACGGCTGCAGCTTAGGTTCTATGTCCGTCCTATGAAGCATATCATCAAACGCACCTGCGATGGCTTGGCCAAGTGTGCGAACCCCCGAAACCGCTTTGCTTGTAGATGGACTCTCCCCCGGGGGGGGGTCAAACCCCTACTCGTCAACCCGCTGCACAGTTAACCTGAAGAGAGACACCGGGGATGACACTGCTGGTCCAGATGTCAGTGGTGAAGCTGAAGGTCCAAATGTCCTGCAGCAGGCTGTTGATCTGCCTGTTTACCCTGACAAGTCCTGCAGTAGAATAGCCCCCCCAGCCCCATCTAGAATACCCTGAGACAGTGGAATAGCCCCCCCCCCCACCCTGAGACAGTACATTTACATTTACATTTACATTTTTGGCATTTAGCAGACGCCTTATTCCAAAGCGACTTACAATCAATACATTTGAATACCAAGCATGTGAATCAGCAGTCCACCATTCGTTGCAGGAAGAGTAATCTAGCTCGGGCCCGGGGCCACTGATAGAAGGAAAAACCTTCTCCCTATTATCGCCTTCTCCTAAAACTTTTTTTTTTTTTATATTACTGGAGAAACTGAGAAACAGTACAAGGGGGGCAATAGAAGTTCTTAGGGACACAGTAGAGGGGAAAGCGGGT
>NC_137674.1:107258430-107273430 GCF_963989245.1 Nansenia antarctica
TCTCTCTCTTTCCCATCCTTCCTGTCAAAACTAGCTACTGTCTCTATCACAATAATAAAAATAGTGGGACTGGAAAAACGAATAAATAAAAAGAAAAATCAAATTGTAGCGAAAGGGGAAAGTGAGTTTGTATATAAGTCATACCTGTGTGCAATGTGTGTATGCATACTTACAGTATTGTAGTTTGTGTGTGTGTGTGTGTGTGTGTGTGTGTGTGTTGTAGTGTGTGTGTTGTATTGTAGTGTATGTGTATTGTAGTGTATGTGTATTGTAGTGTGTGTGTCTAGGGGAGAATTTACATGGATTTCATGATTCTTTCTTGAGTGTTTCCCCTACCACAGCCCAAGACTGAAGTAGCGTAGCTATGGCAACCCGGCGCTGCACTCAGGAAGGGAAGGAGGTTTCTGAGAGTTTATTTGAAGTTTAAAAATAGGGTGCAATTAAAACTGATATTTGTGTCGCTCAAAAATAGAGACTTTGTTATTCATTCATGTGTACATTTATTTTGAGCATATAGGCCTTCGGGTACTTAACACTAACACTGGCTGCACAGCAGAAAATAGATAAGTGAAACCCTTCTCTCAACTCCAAGTACATTTACATTTACATTTTTGGCATTTAGCAGACGCCTTATTCCAAAGCGACTTACAATCAATACATTTGAATACTAAGCATGTGAATCAGCAATCCATCATTCGTTGCAGGAAGAGTAATCTAGCTCGGGCCCGGGGCCACTGATAGAAGGAAAAACCTTCTCCCTATCGCCTTCTACTAAAACGTTTTTTTTTTTTTTTTACTGGAGAAACGGAGAAACAGTACAAGGGGGGCAATAGAAGTTCTTAGGGACACAGTAGAGGGGAAAGCGGGTGACTTTAGGAGACGTAGTGGTGAGGGTCGGAAGATTTCTCAGGAGGAGCAGTTAAGATGTAACCTGAAGAGATGGGTCTTCAGTCTACGACGGAAGATGGGTAGTGACTCTGCCGTTCTGACAGCCGTGGGGAGCTCATTCCACCAGCGGGGAGCCACTTAGGGCTGCACGATTAATCGATTTTAAATCGAAATCGCGATTTGAAATGATGCGATTAGCTTTTTTTTTTTTTTTTTTTTTTAACCTTTATTTTACCAGGAAGTCACATTGAGATTAAAACCTCTTTTGGAAATTTGATCAGCACTCATGGAATGCCTCTTGTCCAATCAAATTACTTGGTCTCTTTATGACTTTGAACCCGGCGCTCTCAGAGCGAATTTACGAACGCAGGCATAGGTTGTGTCACGACAGTCAGTCCAATTATTATGAGACTTTGGGCTAACGTAACGGAGACAATTAGACACCACATGGCTTACTGGACGTATGATAAACGTTAGTATGTTATAATTGCGACAGGTAAGTGTACAATTTCACTATACTAACTGTACCAGCCAAGTGCATGTCGGTGCTGTTAGTCCAGCCTTAAACTTAGCTTAGCTAACTTGTAGTCTTCGAGACGGTAGCTTAGCTTAGCTACTCATGCTAACCCGGCGTTAAAGTACAGACACAGAGTTGACAGTCTCAGCAACCTGCGGGTTGGTGTTTATATAATATAGCAGGCTTATGGATACATGGAAGTTAACTGTTCTGTTGTCAAACATGAATGTGTCCTGTATGCATAACCTCATACCATTCGTTCATACCAGCCGGCTTTAAAGACGCAGAGGTTAGCCTAGCCTAGCCTTGGGCTGAAGTATGTCACAGATTCCTAAGTCAAGGTGACGTGTGTCTGTGCTCCATAGTCAGAGACCACCATTCTATCATTCATCAGTTCGACTGTTGACCGAGTCATCTAGATGTGGTCCTTTCAGTTATAGTCACAGTGTATCCCCAAATGATCATTTTAATAGCTGGATCATCTTAGAAAGTAGCCACCTGTCTAGATGAGATGAGGTTATCATATATACAATTCATATCTTTTAAGTTCTCATCCTTGCATTAGAATTAGAGCAGTTAATAGTTTGATGGTATCATGTGGTAATGCTCTCTGAAAATAGGTGATAGACAGATTCATCCAATCACCTGCCAAGTATTTTTTGAAAGTACCTGCCCTTTTCCAAACAGCTTCCAATTAAGCTTTCCTAGATGGTTGTGTGAAACAAACCACCTGAGTCAGGTTAGTAATGCTCCATCACATGTTTTAATCTGAAGCTTGATTTTAAAGCAACCCAACTTTAAAGCAACCCAATGTAAGTTTAGTTCTTTCACTCGTAGCTCGGGCTGTGGGGGTGCTAGAGGAGGGAGCCTCTAAGTCCCCTGAAGACGTACAAACAAACTGCACGTTGATACGACCTTCCTAGCCGGAGATATGGCCACACTTTACAAAAACTCCCCCTTTTTTTTTTTTTTTTTTTTTTTGCTATTTAAAAAAATAATAATCGCAAATTAATCATAATCGCGATATCTGTCCAAATAATCGCAATTCGATTTTTTTCCCCAAATCGTGCAGCCCTAGGAGCCAGTGTTGTGAAGAGACGTGATCGGGCAGCCCGACTGCTGTGTAGAGGAGGTGGGGCCAGTCGGCCAGCCGAGGTGGAGGAGCGGAGTGAGCGGGCAGCCCCGCACAGCCCCGGGTTTGGGGGGGTTACCATTTCCTTCAGGTAGGCAGGGGCTGTCCCTTTAGCTGCCTGGTATGCAAGCACCAGGGTCTTGAATCTGATGCGAGCTGCTATCGGGAGCCAGTGCAGGGTGCGAAGGAGAGGGGTGACATGCGAGTATTTGGGGAGGTTGAATACCAGCCGGGCAGCAGCATTCTGGATGAGCTGCAGAGGTCTAATGGCTGAAGCGGGGAGCCCAGCCAGGAGTACATTGTAGTTATCCAGGCGGGAGATGACCAGTGCCTGGGTCAAGAGTTGCGCTGCCTCTCTGGTAAGGAATGGTCGTATCCTTCTGATGTTGTAGAGCAGCGGTTCCCAAACTTTTTCAATCAGGCCCCCCTTGGGTAATTGGAAATATTTTCGAGCCCCCCCTAACCCGGTCCCCACCTAGATTGATATAATTAATTGTATAAAGTTGTACAAACATTACATTTTCTCTTTAATAATAACAAGACACATATATCCAACTATAGTTTTATATTTTATTATGGGTTGAAAAGGAACATAAGTGCTTGGCAAATGATCCTGTGCCACTGAAATATTCAACATATCAACATTAACTAATTTCTACTGCATCACTATTCTTACTCCACACATTCCTATCACAATTACGATCAATGACTTGTGTGTGCTTGCTTTGCCTTGCAAATCTTCTCAAAGCGGGGTTGTTGTTTTGAGACTGCCACTCTCAGTTCATTCTCAATGTTCAACTTCGACCTGTATTTGCTTTTGATAGCAGCAACAGCAGAAAAGCCTATCTCACACAGGTACGATGTTGCAAAAGGCAGCAGTATTCCCACAGCTTTCTGTCCAATGAGAGGGTAGTCCTTCTCCACTCCAATCCAAAACCCAGCCAAAGTCGTGGATGTGAACTGCAGCCTCATGGTTGACTCTGAAGTCATGTCGATGTACTGTTCCTCTTCCGCAGTGCTGAACATGGCAGGTGGTGGTGCAACAAATGGATCTCTAATCCAGTCGTATTTGGCACTGTCATCCACAGAGAAGTATTTCTGGAAGCTTTGTTTCAGGGCTGAGATGTGCTCTCTCATACATGGAACCACTGTGCTCTGCAGCTCATTGGTCTCGATGAATGCCTTCAGATTCCCAAATGAGTCGATGTCCCCCTGTTCAAGTCTCCTGCCCCACATGTCCAGTTTCCGTGTGAAAGATTGTATCCTGTCTGCCAGATGTGGAAGGTGTGTGTTGTTGCCCTGCAACTGTAGATTCAATTCATTGAGCTTCTCAAACATGTCGCTTAGGTAGGCCAATTTCATGAGGAAGTCTTCATCATTAAACTTGCTGGCAAGTTCGTTCCCTTCCTCCTCCAAGAAGATTCGGATCTCATCTTTCAGCGATAGCACCCTGGACAGCACCTTTCCGCGAGAGAGCCAACGCGACTCGCTGTGAAATAGCACGGCTGTGTGCTCGGAGCCCATCTCCTCGCACAAAGCGGAAAAAATGCGAGCTTTCAGTGGTCTTGTTTTTATGTAATTGACGGTGGTGATAACATCAGACAAAACGTCATTCAACTCTGGACTCAGCTGCTTTGACGCGAGTGCCTCCCTGTGTATTACGCAGTGAGTCCACACTGCTTTCGGTGCAACGCGCTTGATGAGCGTCTGGAGCCCTCCCCGTTTTCCTGCCATGGCCTGGGCACCGTCGGTGCATATCCCCACACAGTCCTCCCATTTCAGATCGGCTTCACTCAGGTATTTGTCTATGATTTTGAACAGTTCATCAGCTGTTGCTCTGTTTGGGACATAGTTGCAAAATAGCAAATCCTCGCTCAAACCCTCCGCATCAATGTATCTGACATACGCTATTAACAGACAGTCCTTGTTACTATCTGTGGCCTCGTCTACCTGGAGCGCAAAGCGTTGGTCTTTTATTTTCTCAACAAGCTGCTCTTTCATGTCTTCTGAGATGTCATTGATGCGTCTCGCAATAGTGTTGTTTGACAGGGCCTGGGCCTGCCAGGTGTGCCAGATAGCTTTGAGTTTTTGGGCTGTTGCCTCGTCTATCATATGTGAAACCATATCTATCGCAGCAGGGAGTATTAACTCCTCAGCGATGGTGTGTGTTTTTTTAGACTGGGCGATACGATATGCCACTTTGTAGGAGGCAAGTTGAGCATTAGACGTAACAGATGCTGTTTTAACGAAACGGCTCTGCTGACCACGGTATTCTTGGAGTTTTCTCTTGAAGAAATCGAGGGGCTTCTTCACATCAGTCGGGTGTGTGGTCTCCAAGTGACGTTTCAACTTGCTAGGCTTCATGCTATCTGCCGCTAAAGTTTTGAGACAGAGGACACACAGTGGTCGTTCCTCCGCACCGACCACATTAGACGTGAAGCCCAGGGAGAGGTATGTATCGTCATACTTTCTTGACTTTGGCTTCGGGACGTTTGTCATGGGCTCCTTCGCTTTTCGTTTAGCTTCTGGCTCTTTCATAAACGTATCCATTGTTGTTGTTGCTGCTAGATAGCTGGAATGATGGGGAGGGAGAGCGCCCGTCAATGACGTGAATGGAGCCCCCCTGGGCTCGCGCCCCCTCGCTGCCTCTTTGTTACAGTTTATGGCCTGCGCTCCATTCAGGTTCTCATTTTTATTATAAATCGTCCAACGCCCACAACACCCCTGATGGTAACCTTACGCAAGCAGTGTTTGTTTACAGCTCTTGTGTGTGCATTTTTTCCCCTTCCCATATTATTTCTGCACCCCCCCTGCAGTACCCCCGCGCCCCACTAGGGGGGCGCGCCCCACAGTTTGGGAAACCTCTTGTAGAGGAAGAATCTGCAGGAGCGAGCCGTTGCTGCAATGTTCTCCGCACAGGATAGTCGGTTATCCAGGATCACTCCAAGGTTCTTGGCTGTCAGGGAGGGGGTTACAGTAGAGTTCTCCACTGTGAGGGAGAAGTCTTGGAGAGGGCAGGCTTTCCCGGGGATGAAGAGGAGCTCGGTCTGGTTAAGATTGAGCTTGAGATGGTGGTCAGCCATCCAAGTTGAAATGTCAGCGAGGCATGCTGAGATACGGGTTGCCACGTGTACATCAGACGGGGGGAAGGACAGGAAGAGTTGAGTGTCGTCTGCGTAGCTGTGGTAGGAGAGCCCATGTGAAGAGATTACCGAGCCAAGAGACTTGGAGACTTGTAGAGGGAGAAAAGTAGGGGCCCTAGGACAGAACCCTGGGGTACTCCAGTGGAGAGGGTTCGTGGAGAAGATAGCGATTCAACAGCCTTACCATCCTAAAACTGCTCTGTTAGTTTATGCCAAAACAACTGGGTCAGTGGTCGCACCTGAAGACATTTCTGTATTCAATATTATGGTCCAGCAGTGTCGTTTCTGCTCATCAGTTCAATAAATGTGCCGAGGTTTGGAGGGATGGTTTATAATAGTAGAACATTAAGTAAGCAATTTACACTTGAGTCTTGACACTGTCCATGGGGACTATTGGGGGCTACTTATGAATAGAGGATGTTTATGTAATGTCAAATATAGGACCCTTTTGCTGTTCTGACCTGCTAGAAAAAGGGCCGTAATTCCAACATAGTAGACCTTGACTGTGAGTGAGCATGTACTGGAGCATGTGTGAGAACATTGTGTTCTCAGGTTGGCTGCAACAGACAGGTCAGAGAGGTGAACCGAGACTGACAACACATGCACTCTCTCTCTCTCTCTCTCTCTCTCTCTCTCTCTCTCTCTCTCTCTCTCTCTCTCTCTCTCTCTCTCTCTCTCTCTCTCTCTTCTTTCTTTCTTTCTTTCTCTCTCTCTCTCTCTCTCTCACACACACACACACTCCCTCACCACTCACACGCACGCACGCACACACACACACACACTCCCTCACCACTCACACACACACTCACCACACACACACACACACACACACACACACCACACACACACACACACACTCACTCACCACACACTCACCACACACTCACACACGCACACACGCACACACTCACACACGCACACACACACACTCACACACACTCACACACGCCCACGCGGACCTCACAGTTGTATCCCCAGCACACCAGAAGTGATGTCTACCATGTCAGTCCCCCTGCCCCCAGAGTTTGTTCTCTGGCAGCGGCGACGAAAGCTCGACCCGAGTCCTGATGAAAAAAAATGGACACAACCTCCGATGTCCTCCAGTGAACAAACACAAACACAGAAATGTCAGGCGCCAGGGGACACACACTTTATCCGGTGCCCGGGCTTACCAGCAGGGGACTTGCACTCCTCCGACCCCCGCTGCTCCGACAACCGGGCTCACACACACCTCTCTGAAGTGCACTCAACTTGGAAACAAGCCTCCGGCGACACCACCACCACAACACAAAATTAGAACGCCTCACCGCCCGGCCCGGTTAAACCCACAGTGACAACGCGACGACGAGATGAGTTCGCAAGTCTGTCAAGAAGAGACCAGCTGTGGTACCCCCCCCCCCCCCCTCCCCCCCCCTCCCCTGAAGGGACCTCCCCGAAAACTCTTCTCAAAGACGAACGACAAAGAAAGGAGGAGCGGGAGCGACTCGATTTTTAATTAATGGCCCCGCCGCCGTCGCCTCAGGACGAGAGATGATGAGCGGCGGTTTGGGATCCGAGTGTGTAAAGAGATGTGTTATGTATCGCCGTCTGTTTTTTTCTTCTCACTTTCAGTCATGAAACGTATTTTTAACCGACGACCGCAAACTGACAAACGGGGGGGGAGTCACACCCCCCCCCCACCGTCTCTTAAGAAGTGTGTCTCAAATGGCTTATCACAGCCTTCCACTTTAGAATGCTCAATAACGTTTCCTTCCGTGGAGATCAGGTTCACGGCGGCTGTGTGTTTGTGCGTGTGTGCGTGCGGTCTGTCGATGCGTTGTGTGTTCGCCCCACGACACGCTTAATAACGGCCCGTCAGTATGATCACACACAGCGCACGCATGCATAATGCATGAACAAGATTAATCTGTCTCTCCTCTGGCAAGGCTTAAAAGGCACACCCCCCTCCCCTCCCTCTCTCTCTCTCTCTCTCTTCTCACCCACCTTCATCCCTCCCTCCCCTCCCTCTCACCTTTTATTTCCTTGCTCCTCTGCAAGATTGGGCCGCGTGATCAGGCTAATGCAGCTGTTTGTGAATTTCAATTACGGACTCCTTTGAGGTGTTAGTTTTCACCTAGGGGAGGAATGGGCCTGTAATATCCTTTCTGTCAATCACCTTGGGGCTATCTCTCTCTCTCTCTCTCTCTCTCTCTCTCTCTCTCCTAACTCAGCCTCTCTTCCCGTGCTCGCCCTGAGGGGAACCTCCCCCCCACCTCCCTCCGCTCCAGGTGTCAGCAGACCACCACAATTAGCTTTGGTTTTCCAGGTAGAGGTTTGTAGTCAAGCTAAACGCCTGAATTCATAAACATAGTCCTCAGATGTGGCTTGCCGTAAGGGTGTCGTTGCCAGGAATGCCACTGTCACCGCATCCTGCAGTACCACTATGATACCAGGGGGGTCCCTGGTTTGATTGCGGCCATCGACCTACCCTGCATGTCACCCCTCCTCTCTCTCACCCATCCTTCCTGTCAATCTCTACTGTCGCTGTCCTCCTCTCTCTCACCCACCCATCCTTCCTGTCAATCTCTACTGTCTCTATCCTCCTCTCCCTCACCCATCCTTCCTGTCAGTCTCTACTGTTTCTATCCTCCTCTCTCTCACCCATCCTTCCTGTCAGTCTCTACTGTTTCTATCCTCCTCTCTCTCACCCATCCTTCCTGTCAATCTCTACTGTCTCTATCCTCCTCGTTGGATATCTGATGCTTTTTAGATGCTACCTGCCTACCTGAATCCCCTTTGGCAGAAATAATCTAGACTTTCCACTCTGCCTACATGAAGTCCTCAGCATGTTGTTTCTCTTCATCTTTAACTCCTGGAGCGCGTGGCACGCCATATCAACACGCCATATCATCTCAAGGTTCGATAATGACCATCGACATATCCCATCATCCCCCTCTCTCTCTCTCTCACCCATGACATGTGGCCAGCCGGGGCTTCGAACCGCCGATCTGCCAGCCTTGCGATCATTAGACGACAGCTCTACCTCCTGCGCCACAGCCGCCCCCAATAAAGCAGAAATGCCCTTAGAAACATCTAAAAAAGAAAAGAAAAACAACAACAACAACAACAACAACAAAAAAACTCTTTTGACTCCTGGGTGCACCACTCATTTTGAGGACATCCGATATCCCCCGAAGTATGGAGAACCCTCTCTCTCTCTCTGTCCAATTAAAACACAAAGAAAACACTTAGAAACTTCCCTGGAGGCCGTCCCAGGGTGCAGTCCGCAGACAGACGAGATCTCTGACACGGCCGTCCTGTCTTCTGTTCATCTGAGACGAAGCCTGCTCTCTCCCCCCGCATGGCAGCCTGCTCTCCCCCCTCTCTCCCCGCATGGCAGCCTGCTCTCCCCCCTCTCTCCCCGCATGGCAGCCTGCTCCATGCCCCGGCTCTCTCTCTCTCTCTCTCTCCATCGGCGTGTGCGATGGCTTGGTATCGGCCCCTGCTTACTCCATCGTGGGGGGGGGGGGGGGGAGTGAAGGCATCGGCACCCCCAGATGATCTGGGTCAGGCTGCAGCAGGACGGGGACGGCTGGTGAGAGCTGATCCCTCTCGGCAGGGGGTGAGGAGGGGTGAAGAGAGGGGCCGTCTGCCTCCCTGCCTCCCCCAGATCTTGCTGGAGGAGCCGAGGCTCGCACCCAGCACCATTCCAAACGCACTCAGCACCATTCCAAACACACTCAGCGTGACGCGACTCTGCCCAGAATAACTCGGAAAGTTCTTAAATAGAATGAAACGACGAGAACCGGTTAGAACCAGACGAGGCTTAGGCATCCTAGTCCTGGACTAAATCACACTTTCTTTATTTTTTATACTTTATTTTTTTTTCAGAAACATTTCAGGCATAACATACCACACAAACAGAAAAACATCAAACATAAACAAACGAAGAACACAAACTCGTGGGGCAGATTGTTCAGGAGCCGTGATCATTGCTAAATCACACTTTCAATGTGAAATCTCCATTGAAGATGATTTTCTTTCGGTCTAGGATTAGGCTTTTGGCCTTGTCTGTGAAACCGGCCCAGAAAGTTCTAGAAATGTACCTTTCGTGATTGGGCGAAACTAGACCTGTTTTTTCTGAACTCGACTTAACGAGGCATGCACCTGGAAAGTGCATGTATGCTTGTGGCGTCCAAAGAAGCCTTGAATTATGCAATGTTACTATAACATGCTTCCGACGTCCTTTGTTGGCTATGAAAAACGACATATAATAGTAGAAAATAATTTTTAAAAACTGACATTTCTTTCCAGTCTTATTTGGCCCACCACTACCTAGTTAGTGTAGAGTAGTGGGGATTACTCACCGAATCCATTTTATTGACTATATTTTGGTTTGTCATTGATTTTCAACAACGTTGACCTTTATTTACATTTTTCTGAATAAAAGTCCCAACATTTTGATTGGTTGGCCAACTTGTTCCACCCAGCTGCCGTCACGTATTATGTAACCTTGTTGAATGCTCAGCCGAGGTCCTGACCAGTCAGACTGTTCTACTACCCCCACTACTGTTCTACTACCCCCACTACTGTTCTACTACCCCCACTACTGTTCTACTACCCCCACTACTGTTCTACTACCCCCACTACTGTTCTACCACCCCCACTACTGTTCTACTACCCCCACTACTGTTCTACTACCCCCACTACTGTTCTACCACCCCCACTACTGTTCTACCACCCCCACTACTGTTCTACTACCCCCACTACTGTTCTACTACCCCCACTACTGTTCTACTACCCCCACTACGGTTCTACTACCCCCACTACTGTTCTACTACCCCCACTACTGTTCTACTACCCCCACTACTGTTCTACTACCCCCACTACTGTTCTACTACCCCCACTACTGTCCTACCACCCCCACTACTGTTTCCTACCACCCCACTACTGTTCTACTACCCCCACTACTGTTCTACTACCCCACTACTGTTCTACTACCCCCACTACTGTTCTACTACCCCCACTACTGTTTCTACCACCCCCACTACTGTTCTACTACCCCCACTACTGTTCTACTACCCCCACTACTGTTCTACTACCCCACTACTGTTCTACTTACCCCCACTACTGTTCTACTACCCCCACTACTGTTCTACTACCCCACTACTGTTCTACTACCCCCACTACTGTTCTACTACCCCCACTACTGTTCTACTACCCCCACTACTGTTCTACTACCCCACTACTGTTCTACTACCCCACACTGTTCTACTACCCCCACTACTGTTCTACTACCCCTACTACTGTTCTACTACCCCACTACTGTTCTACTACCCCACTACTGTTCTACTACCCCCACTACTGTTCTACTACCCCACTACTGTTCTACTACCCCCACTACTGTTCTACCACCCCCACTACTGTTCTACTACCCCCACTACTGTTCTACTACCCCACTACTGTTCTACCTACCCCACTACTGTCTACTACCCCCACTACTGTTCTACACCCCCCACTACTGTTCTACTACCCCCACTACTGTTCTACCTACCCCCACTACTGTTCTACCACCCCCACTACTGTTCTACTACCCCCACTACTGTTCTACTACCCCCACTACTGTTCTACTACCCCACTACTGTTCTACTACCCCCACTACTGTCTACCACCCCCACTACTGTTCTATCTACCCCACTACTGTTCTACTACCCCCACTACTGTTCTACTACCCCCACTACTGTTCTACTACCACCCACTACTGTTCTACTACCCCCACTACTGTTCTACTACCCCCACTACTGTTCTACTACCCCCACTACTGTTCTACTACCCCCACTACTGTTCTACTACCCCCACTACTGTTCTACTACCCTCACTACTGTTCTACTACCCCCACTACTGTTCTACTCACCCCACTACTGTTCTACTACCCCCACTACTGTTCTACTACCCCCACTACTGTTCTACTACCCCCACTACTGTTCTACTACCCTCACTACTGTTCTACTACCCCCACTACTGTTCTACTACCCCACTACTGTTCTACTACCCCTCACTACTGTTCTACTACCCCCACTACTGTTCTACTACCCCCACTACTGTTCTACTACCCCCACTACTGTTCTACTACCCCCACTACTGTTCTACTACCCCCACTACTGTTCTACCACCCCCACTACTGTTCTACTACCCCCACTACTGTTCTACCACCCCCACTACTGTTCTACCACCCCCACTACTGTTCTACTACCCCCACTACTGTTCTACTACCCCCACTACTGTTCTACTACCCCCACTACTGTTCTACTACCCCACTACTGTTCTACTACCCCCACTACTGTTCTACTACCCCCACTACTGTTCTACTACCCCCACTACTGTTCTACTACCCCCACTACTGTTCTACTACCCCCACTACTGTTCTACTACCCCCACTACTGTTCTACTACCCCCACTACTGTTCTACTACCCCCACTACTGTTCTACTACCCCCACTACTGTTCTACTACCCCCACTACTGTTCTACTACCCCCACTACTGTTCTACTACCCCCACTACTGTTCTACTACCCCCACTACTGTTCTACTACCCCCACTACTGTTCTACCACCCCCACTACTGTTCTACCTACCTCACTACTGTTCTACTACCCCCCACTACTGTTCTACTACCCCACTACTGTTCTACTACCCCACTACTGTTCTACTACCCCCACTACTGTTCTACTACCCCACTACTGTTCTACTACCCCTCTACTGTTCTACCACCCCCACTACTGTTCTACTACCCCCACTACTGTTCTACTACCCCCACTACTGTTCTACTACCCCCACTACTGTTCTACCACCCCCACTACTGTTCTACTACCCCCACTACTGTTCTACTACCCCCACTACTGTTCTACCACCCCCACTACTGTTCTACTACCCCCACTACTGTTCTACTACCCCACTACTGTTCTACTACCCCCACTACTGTTCTACTACCCCCACTACTGTTCTACTACCCCCACTACTGTTCTACACCCCCACTACTGTTCTACTACCCCCACTACTGTTCTACTACCCCACTACTGTTCTACCACCCCCACTACTGTTCTACCACCCCCACTACTGTTCTACCACCCCACTACTGTTCTACTACCCCCACTACTGTTCTACTACCCCCACTACTGTTCTACTACCCCCACTACTGTTCTACACCCCCACTACTGTTTCTACTACCCCCACTACTGTTCTACTACCCCACTACTGTTCTACTACCCCACTACTGTTCTACTACCCCCACTACTGTTCTACTACCCCCACTACTGTTCTACTACCCCCACTACTGTTCTACTACCCACACTACTGTTCTACTACCCCACTACTGTTCTACTACCCCCACTACTGTTCTACTACCCCCACTACTGTTCTACTACCCCCACTACTGTTCTACTACCCCCACTACTGTTCTACCACCCCCACTACTGTTCTACCACCCCCACTACTGTTCTACACCCCACTACTGTTCTACACCCCCACTACTGTTCTACTACCCCCACTACTGTTCTACTACCCCCACTACTGTTTCTACTACCCCCACTACTGTTCTACTACCCCCACTACTGTTCTACCACCCCCACTACTGTTCTACCACCCCCACTACTGTTCTACCACCCCCACTACTGTTCTACTACCCCCACTACTGTTCTACTACCCCACTACTGTTCTAACTACCCCCACTACTGTTCTACTACCCCCACTACTGTTCTACTACCCCCACTACTGTTCTACTACCCCCACTACTGTTCTACTACCCCCACTACTGTTCTACTTACCCCCACTACTGTTCTACTACCCCCACTACTGTTCTACTACCCCCACTACTGTTCTACTACCCCCACTACTGTTCTACTACCCCCACTACTGTTCTACACCCCCACTACTGTTCTACTACCCCCACTACTGTTCTACTACCCCCACTACTGTTCTACTACCCCCACTACTGTTCTACCACCCCCACTACTGTTCTACTACCCCCAGTACTGTTCTACTACCCCCACTACTGTTCTACTACCCCCACTACTGTTCTACTACCCCCACTACTGTTCTACCACCCCCACTACTGTTCTTACTTACCCCCCACTACTGTTCTACTACCCCCACTACTGTTTCTACTACCCCCCACTACTGTTCTACCACCCCCACTACTGTTCTACTACCCTCACTACTGTTCTACTACCCCCACTACTGTTCTACTACCCCCACTACTGTTCTACTACCCCCACTACTGTTCTACTACCCCCACTACTGTTCTACTACCCCCACTACTGTTCTACTACCCCACTACTGTTCTACTACCCCCACTACTGTTCTACTACCCCCACTACTGTTCTACTACCCCACTACTGTTCTACTACCCCCACTACTGTTCTACTACCCCCACTACTGTTCTACTACCCCCACTACTGTTCTACTACCCCCACTACTGTTTCTACTACCCCCACTACTGTTCTACTACCCCCACTACTGTTCTACTACCCCCCAACTACTGTTCTACTACCCCCACTACTGTTCTACTACCCCCACTACTGTTCTACTACCCCCACTACTGTTCTACTACCCCCACTACTGTTCTACTACCCCCACTACTGTTCTACTACCCCCACTGCTGTTCTACTACCCCCACTACTGTTCTACTACCCCCACTACTGTTCTACTACCCCCACTACTGTTCTACTACCCCACTACTGTTCTACTACCCCCACTACTGTTCTACCACCCCCCACTACTGTTCTACTACCCCCACTACTGTTCTACTACCCCCACTACTGTTCTACTACCCCCACTACTGTTCTACTACCCCCACTACTGTTCTACTACCCCCACTACTGTTCTACTACCCCCACTACTGTTGCTACTACCCCACTACTGTTCTACTACCCCCACTACTGTTCTACTACCCCCACTAGTGTTCTACCACCCCCACTACTGTTCTACTACCCCCACTACTGTTCTACTACCCCCACTACTGTTCTACTACCCCCACTACTGTTCTACTACCCCCACTACTGTTCTACCACCCCCACTACTGTTCTACCTACACCCCACTCTCTACCCCCCACTACTGTTCTACTACCCCCACTACTGTTCTACTACCCCCACTACTGTTCTACTACCCCCACTACTGTTCTACTACCCCCACTACTGTTCTACTACCCCCACTACTGTTCTACTACCCCCACTACTGTTCTACTACCCCACTACTGTTCTACTACCCCCACTACTGTTCTACTACCCCCACTACTGTTCTACTACCCCCACTACTGTTCTACTACCCCCACTACTGTTCTACTAC
>NC_137674.1:107278430-107315930 GCF_963989245.1 Nansenia antarctica
AAATGGTTAAAATGTGATGTAAAATGCAACAGCTTGGTGTGTGTGCGTGCGTGAATGTTCTTAAATGGGGTGTTTTTAAGAGTGTCAGGGGGGGGTGGTCTTCGAGCCTAGGGTACAACTAGGTCATTTAGTACAACCTTGAGTGTGATATTGCTTTTATACAACAGTTCTACAGCGTTTATTAGTTAACAGTAATACAGTCAACAGATTATGATTTGTTTGTTTGTTTAATCGTTTATTTTGTTTCGTTTATAACAAAAAATAGTTCCGCAACTGAACTTCAACTGGACGGTTGCCTAGTAACCCGAACACAAACAATAGAACACCTGTGCGGCGGAGTGATACATATAGTTAAAAGTCCCAACTGCTGTTATACTGTATATCGGCACTCATGGAATGCCTCTTGTCCAATCAAATTACGTGGTCGGAACTAACTGTTGTATAAAGCCCCATACTGTTCATAGCCACTCAATACTGTGGGACTAACGGTGATGGAGGATCTGTACCACCAGCTACCCTCCTCAGTCAGCCCTGTAGCTCTACCTACCCTCCTCAGTCACTACCCACCCTCCTCAGTCAGCCCCGGTGTGGATCAAAGGTCCTCAAGCCCCCAAACCCGCTGATGAAATGGTCCACTAAGCTGAGAGTGATGTTCCCTCTTTTGAAATGTTAAGGTCATACAAACACAATGGAGCAAGGACCCCCGCCCCTCCCCCCCCCCCCCACACACACACACACTCACAAACACACACTCACACACACTCACAAACACACACTCACACACACACACACACACACACACACACACACTCACTCACACACACTCACTCACTCACACACACACACACATTCACACACACACACACACACACACACTCACACACACACTCTTACACACTCACACTCACACACAGACACACTGCAAATGCCACTCACTCAACTGAGTCCAACCATACCACTGATTTCTTACAAGGAAGTTATACCGGTGATAACATTCAACAATGACTAGGAACGATAGAGCTCTATGAGAATGCAGGGAAACCAGGGTGTAATCTTTATAGATAAGAGAAGGCTTCCCACAAAGTACGTCTAGAATCCATTTATGAATGCCTGGACTTTTTCCAACTTCAATCTCTCATAAGATGGGTAAAAGTCACGTATTATGATGTTATATGTCAAATAAGAATGAGAATATTTGATTGACATACAGGCATATGTCTTCAGAGGCTGGGTGTGCGCTGGCTTCTACCCACATGCATGATCAATGCATAATCACACATTGATCAACTGTTGTTGTCTGTCTGTCTGTGTGGGCGTCCCATTATGGTTGAAATGGGTAAGCCATTCATAACTAAGGTCAGTTACTATGGTGAGGGAGCGCAGAAAACTGCCCTTTTCAAGTGGATTGACAATGGAACACTGTTTGAATGCTCCTCCATTTTGAATGAAACCATACAGTTGGCTACAATTCCAGTTGCATCCTCCAGACAGAACAAATATTACAGCAAATAATATTGCTAAACTCTGATGTAGATAGATAGAGAAAAAGCACAATTTCTTGGAAAAACATTATTAAAAAAGGGTTGTTTATTCTTTTTAATGCCATCGTGATCAAGGGCAGTAAAGTCATGTCAACACAAGCGTCAACACAAGCGACTAACTCAATTGTCTGCTCAATACTAATATATTTCATGTACAAAACAACAATTGACACATAAATCTGTTCTTTTTTCAATTTGAACTCTTAAAATTCTTGCTACAAAAAGAATCGAGCTCAATGTTACGGTGCATTGAACAGTCAGCCTTGTGCAGATTCTGCCACGAGGAAACCGAATCAATAGATCATCTATTTTGGTACAGTCCATCGTCCATCGCACGTTCACTTTTGGATTCAGGTCCAGGAACGGTTCGTTGTTACGGCATAATATCAATGTGTGGCATAATATCAGTGTGCCGATATAGACCGGCAATCTATATTGTTGGGGGATCTGAGTGACCAGGCCCATTGCTTAGAGGAATATGATTATACTCTGAAATATAACATTTTTAGGGTTTAATATATTCATTTTCATGGAAATAATCTTCATCCGGGAAGGGGAGAAACAGCGGACCAAGCCATCACCTCCAGACTCAGGCCCACTGAACGCAGCCCGGGATTGGGAAATGCGGGTAGACCTCAGCCAGAGGCTCACCTTCCCACCCGAAATTGCAGCGACCAACCTGCGCCCAGACCTAGTCCTCTGGTCCAAGTCCTGCCGGCGTGTCTTCATCGTAGAACTGACGGTCCCATGGGAGGAGGCCATCGATGAGGCATTCGAACGGAAGAGGCTGCGGTATGCCAACTTAGCAGTCGAAGCAGAGGGGCGGGGCTGGAACGTGAAGGTGTGGCCAGTGGAGGTGGGCTGCAGAGGCTTTGTAGCCAGCTCCACCACAAGGCTCCTGAGGGCAGTAGGGATCAGAGGACAGGTCCAACGGAAGGCAATTAAAGAACTGTCCACTGCAGCAGAACGGAGCAGTCACTGGCTGTGGCTGAAACGTAGGGACCCAACATGGGCTCCCAAATGACCACGTGGTGCCACCGTGCGACACACACCCAGGCCTGATCAGCCTGTGGTGGGCCAACCTCGGCAGAGGGTGTCTTGTGATAAATGGCCGAAACACCCAATGAGGTCGGGGACCACAACTGAAGATGTGTCGTACTGGTGGCACCACGTCATTGCCAAATTCCACTCCACCCAAGAGGACATCTCCAACTCCACTCAGTCAATTGTTGTGCAAATTATTTAGGGATTTTAACATCTAGTCCTATTAAGAATCCATTTTCATGGAAATAGAGAGATTCAAGACCTTCATAAAATAAATAATTGATTTAACCGACTGCTAACCTGACAAGCTTAACACACGTAGCATAGTAGCCCATCACGTAGCATAGTAGCTGATCACAGCGCTTCTAACCTGACAAGCCTAACACACGTAGCATAGTAGCTGTTCACAGCGCTTCTAACCTGACAAGCCTAACACACGTAGCATAGTAGCCCATCACAGCGCTTCTTTTTTTGTGATCAAGATTTTTTTATTGCTTTTAACAACACATAACAATGACAATACAGAACAAGAAAGGAAATGAGAGAAAAAAGAAAACAAAAACAAAAAGGGTAGTGTAGCGGACAAGACAATAGCCTAATAGTAGAAATATAACATTCCGGATTGGGGTATATGGAAAATCTAATTACAAGAAAGTAGTAAAGTTGGACAAGTTCAATGAGTAAGACTTCCTAACGCATCAACTGTACTGGGCCTCGCTTTGTTCAGTCTGGCCGTTGTGCACTCAAGACTCACAACCCTCTGTAAAGAGTACAACCAAAAAGTGTTCATGCAGAAATCAGGTGTCAACATGTCATCCAATGTTGAAGAATAGTCTTTTTTGCAGAGATGAAACCAGCAAACAACATTTAATTTAATTTAATAATTTTGACATTTAGCAGACGCTTTTATCCAAAGCGACTTACAATTACAAATTACAGGGACATTCCCCCTGGAGTAACTGAGGGCTAAGTGCCTTACTCAAGGGCACACTAGTAGTGGTGTGGTTTCAGGCGGGATTTGAACTCACAACCTTCTGATCACAAGTCCAACTCACTATCCACTAGACCACCACTACCCCCCCCCCACTACATTTCCGATCACAGCTCTTCTGAGCTGCGTCATGATTCACCAGAGTGTCCAACACTGAGACGTGTGTGTGTGTGTGTGTGTGTGTGTCTCGGAGAGAGGCAGCTCAGCTGGGGAGAGAGAGGAGAGCTACCCTTATTTACTGGCATTAGTTGACTAATGACGCCTTTAATTAGTAGTGACATGCGCCGTTAATTTAATCAAAGTGTTTACAATTCACCCTGTCAACAAGATTCCTCCAGCCTCTGATTGATGTTGCCATGGTAGTGCTCTTTGTTTAATTATTGGACTACTTTGAACAGGGATGCAGGGAAAGCTTACAGAGACTCCTGCAAAGTGTGTGCGTGCGTGCGTGCGAGCGTGCATATTTTAAACCCAAAAACCGGCAAGACGTATTTTTCCGTTAACGTTATTTCTGCTCTAATAAGGAAATAAGGTAAAACTATTAGTTCCAATCCTCCATGTATAATACACTGTGTGTCATACCTCCTCCTCGTTTTTCAAATCTCATTAAAGCATTACAGGTTGTTTTGCCAGCCGCGTTACAATCAAACCTTTTAGCTGTGTGTCGCTCGCCTGCTTGAATGAATCACAGCCGTTTGAGGTCATTGGCGCGGCGTGCAGAGAACCTCGCCACTTCCAGCTCCAGATCAGATGGGCGCAGCAGACATGCTTGTTGTAAGGCGTCTGCTGAATGCCAAACATTTTAATGTGAGGAAAATGTAGTGTTGCCACAACGCTTTGTTAACCAAATCTTTGATCATCATGACTAAATCAAGGGATTTATTTTTGCTCGAAATATTCGTTTATTCATCAAATGGATCACACATGAAACAGCTTCTGCCGTGTAGTAACCACATGACTGTTGCTGCAAAATAATAACTGTCCAGTCGAAGGAAACAATGGCCAGTATTTGGTGTCGAGATACTGAGAATATGTAAAAACCCAAGACAGCACCAGGTCTGAAAGGAGCAGTACTTCCATGACTTAATGACAAACTTCATAGATAGATAAATACGTAGATAGATAGAAACATAGATATATACGTAGGTAGGTAGATAGATAGGTAGATAGATGGGGGGGGGGTGTGCACCAACTACATTTCGTTGTCTCAGCCCTCTGCTACGGCCCGCTAGTCTAACCATAGTCTCATAACAAACCCAAAATATGTTTTTTACACGTGAGCGATCTTTGAGATCTTACGCACTGCATCTACTGTAGGTCCCCACCCCTCAAAACCCACCACAGTCTCACAAAATCCTGTGGGAAACACTGCACCCCCACCCCCACTCCGTATCAAAGAGAGAAAGCGAGAAGAGAGAAGATTTAAACAAGCTTAAATAAATAAAGTGGGACTCGACAAGGCAGGGAGTGAGTTAAACCGTGGTGCGTCCTGACACTCCTCACTTCACTGTACCTCCTTCTGCTCTGCTGCCTCTCTGTGTGTTCTACTGTCATGACTCTGCTCTGGTTGCCTCTCTTAGAGCTTTCACACGAACGTTGGCGCTGTCTGGCGAACGAGCATTAGTTCGCCAGACAGTGCCAACGTTCTGAGTTTTCCGAACGCGAACTGGCACGGTTCTTTGCCGGTGTGAAAGCCCTATCTGTGTGTTCTACTGTCAGGACTCTAACTGTCATGACTCTAACTTGTGAACACTTTGGCAGTTCCTCTTCTCTGTCATGTCAGCGCAGCCGAGAGAGAAAGACAACGTCTTCCCCCTCAGATACACACAGACACACACACCCACACACACACACACACGCACACTGGTATAGGTACACACACTACACACGCACTGGTATAGGTACACACACACACACACACACACGCAATAGTCAGGTGCACACACACTAGTACAGGTGCACACACACAGACACACACGCACTGGAACAGGTATACACACACACACACACACACACACACACACATGTCAAGCCATCAGAGCCCAGGTCTGTTTTATCTGCAGCTCCCAGTGTGTTGTTTCAGAACGCCAGGCCTCAAGTCTTCCTTGAGGAAGTGTTGCGTTGCAGATTAGGAGAGCCAGGCTGCCTGGGCGGCTGAGGGGAAGGAGACAGCAGCGCTTTGACAGCAACGCTGGGAAGATCCAGCAGGAAAGAATAGCAGATGTTGTCGGCCCTTTGTACCATGTTAGGCTCTGGATATCTGTCTTGTAGGAAGGAATCTACTGATTGAACCGTTTTAGGTTGTTCTAAGTAGAGGGATGCACTTTGGGAAGCGCTTTGGAATAAGGAGCTATATAAGTGCAGTCCATTTAGCATTTATTTACCATTCAGTACATTGTATGCTTGTTGTAAATAAAAGTTCTATGATGCATTGAAATGACAGTAAACTAAGATAATACGATGGTTATCATAATTTTTCAAATCTTTATTAATAAGTAATTACAGAAAAAGTAAATGACATTTCTGTCATGGCTTCCGCATTTTGGCCTACGAGAGAGTCGGAATCAATCACAGTGCTTACGGTTGCGTAGGCACTGCCGCGTAGTTACATTTTTGGAGAGGTGCGCGTCAACCTACGCCGTAGGCCGCGTAGGCTACGCCGTCGATTTTACGCAGAAGTATAAATTGGGCTTCAGTCTCACCCCCCCCCCCCCCCCCCCCCCCTCTGCGTGTTTGTCCTGCAGGACTCTGCCCAGGAAGGCGTGATCACTAGAGACATCCACCGGACCTTCCCCGCCCACGACTACTTCAAAGACTCAGACGGAGACGGACAAGACTCTCTGTACAAGATCTGTAAGGTAAGGATGGCCCACACCAGCACCACCACCACCACCACAGCCACTATTGATGTCTCGATACCACTGAATCTAGCTGCTGCTAGGTTTGGAACATCATTAAAAATAAACGAAAAAAGCGCTAGTAAACTCAGCAACAGCAAACGGGCTGGTAGGCCAAGGAAGTCTACTACCCCCAGCGCTGTGTCTCCTGAGACACCTGCTTTCCCCTATACGGTGTCTCCTGAGACGTCTACTGCCCCCCTTGTACTGTTTCTCCAGTGTCTATTTAAGAAGGGAAAAAAAACTTTCTTCTTCTATCACGACGACTGCCAATGGCCCCTGGCCTGAGCTAGATTACTCTTCCTGCTACAACTGGTGAATTGATGATTCACTTGCTTAGTCAAACGTATCGATTGTAAGTCGCTTTGGAATAAGGCGTCTGATAAATGCCCAAAATGTAAATGTAAGTCTTCTACAGTGGATGAGTGAAGAATGCTCACCATAATAAAGAAAAACTCCAAAACATCTGTCCCACAGTATCAGGAATACCCTCCAGGAGGTAGTGTGTTAGCGCAGAGGTGCAAACGTTTTCTCACTTTTTTCGGCGCAATTCGCTGTCTTTACCTCAAAAGAGGTCATCCACATGAATCGTGTAGATGTAGAACATAACATCTTCCTGTCTGCTAAACTCTGTTTTTAAACCTTTAGCTTCAGGCAGCTAGGTAGAATTCCAGACAGCGTGGAGAACACAGTCTAGACAGCGTGAAGAACCCACCCCCCCCCGCCTCCTCGTTTTCAGGCGAAAAGAAATGTTTCACCTTCTTGGTCCATCGGCAGTTTGCTCCCCTGCAGAGACCAGAGACTAGCCTCCACAGAATTCGTCACCAGCCGAACTACAGAGGCGTCACTACAAGGTGCACACCGCTAGTTCCCCTCAGAAAGGATGGTCAGGTTACAGTTTGCTAAAGAAAAAGTACCCAAAACTAAATATTAAACATGAGAGGCTAATTTGAACATTATATGAATCTGACCCATTATTTATGGTGCCGTTGAAATAGGGGAGACTAATTGTAAAAACGGATAATCTCAATACTTAAAATGTCCTTTAATCTTATAGTAATTGTTTTTATTTCAAATCCCGAATGTTGGGGTATAGAGGCAAAAGAAGAACAACAAATGCTTCCCTGTCCCCTTCCTCACGCAGGCCCGCTGTAAAACAGAAACAATACAGCAAAGGAGCTACATACAGTAATACTGATAGATGACTTTGTGCCTCTCTCAAAATGAAACACACACACGTTTGTCTATATAACATTCCATTTGTTTCACACCATAATTTGACTTGAATTTGTTCTTATTATGAATGTGAACTTGTGAATTTGTTCTTATTATGTTTATTACAGGAACATTACACTGAATAAAGCTGTAGTTAGTTGGCCGGAAAAATATATACAGTATAAATATAAAATAATAACTGAGTTGTCGTAAAACCTTAACATCCTGCCAAGTAGGTCATTGGAGAGCCAGGTCTCATTGATATGCAAATACATGTAGATTGCCTGTTGATAGGCTCGGCTGGCTCCTGAAGCGCGACACACACTTGTCTTCATTTCCTAACAGTACGCAGCGTCTCCTCAGGTGATGCCTTGGCTTTTTATACCTCCAATCCCACATAGTCTTCATTATAAAGGAATTACAGATAAACAAAAATACACAGTGGATGGCTGTGGAAACATTAGGTCAAAAGGGGGCCTCTAGCATTAATCTAAGGCACTTATTCCCCCAAATGATAATTACACAACACTCGTAGTAATCTGCTCCCTAAGCAAATTAAATGTGTTCAACTAAACAAATGGGGATGTCATGTCTCCCAGACCCCCCATCCATCTAGCGCTGAATCCTTTAACCACGGCACGGTGCTGTGAGCGCTGCTCTTCATCAAATGTGTCTGTCTAACTGCACCCCAGACAGCTGGGCTTGAGTAAGCTCTTCAATTACTTACCATGTGAATTCCCTGCCAGGTGGGAAAAACATGTTGACATTTTTAAAATGTCCCATCTCTCATATTCCTCGTATGAGCAATGGTGAGACTCCGCAAGATCACTATTCTTACTCTATTTTAACACTTGTTGTTGTTGTCAATGACGGAGAGACTGTATGAAAATAAAAAAGGTTTGAGTCGTCTACTTGGATTCTCTGTGGTTGTCAGCAACACGGTCCGACTGTACATCACAGATGTCATAGTCATGTGATCAGGCGACCTTGCCTTTATACACAAACTTGACTTATGTTAAATTCCATCGAGATGATTCAAACATGCGTATTTAGTGTACATGTACTTCCGTTGGTTTTTGTATAGAAAATACTAATATTAGTGGAATTAATTTTCGGCAGAGGTTGACAAACCCAAAGAGTGTATTGAACTCTGTCCTTGTCCACACAGACTACTGACATGGCAAGGCAAATTAACACTAGAACAGCCGTGCCTTTTTTACCTACTAAAAGAGCTGCCTCTTTATGCTAAGCTGCTATTTACACACAACGACCACTAGTTGGCCGCTTGTGAATTAGCCTGTTTCCTATACAGACAAACGGCGAAACAGCTTTATATTAGCTTATGCTGATGTGATTTAAAAAATGGAAGGATACTGGGTGGTAGAACACACATATCTAGGAAAAGTCATGAAAGGAGGGTCCTGAAATTTGATCGAGTGCAGAGATATAACATTTTCCTTTACTCACAGGGGTGAGACCCCTTGTGGCTGTTCTAGTGTTAACTCTAATTTAAACGTTACTTCAAGATACGTACCCTCGCTAGTTTTGAGTAGATTTAGTAGTCGGCTTATGACGATCACCGGTTGCTGCTGCTTTGAAGAAGACTGGCCGACTCAGACAGCTTTTTGTTGCTCTCTGTTGTTTAAATCTGCCCTTTGAAACCAGGGCTTTACCCCGCTCCCCTCCATCTCTTGATTGTGACAGACAGATTAAAGACGCCCAGACAAAAGGGAGATTCCCAAAGGCTCCCTCACATGACAGGAACTAATGGCAAAGCCAATCTAGCTCCTCTTAAGAAAATGTGCCTTATATGCTGTTTGAGGCGTGTCAACAGTCTGACAACTCATTAGATACGTTCTGACACTCAGCTACTGGCCATCCTGACCTTAATCTGTGGGAATTGAGGACCGGTATATATACTGTATATATATAGCCTACAGTATACTGTATGTACTGTATATGTATATGTATTAATGACACTCAAGTGTCTTTGAGTGTCTAGAAAAGCGCTATATGAGTCGAATGTATTATTATTATGATTATTATGATTATTATTATATGTATATATATGTATATACTATATGTATATACATATACTATATACAGTATAGCCTGACAGATTTGAGGCTAAGGGCCTAAAAAACATCTTGAGTAATTCTAAAACAGCTGAGGCGATGGAAGCAACTGTTTGAGTTGTAACAGGACCTCTTGACCAAAGGAGGTGTAACACGTTGCCTAGCCATCAAAACAACAACAACAACAACAATAACCCATAAATAAATCAATGTGCAAAGAGCTTAACATATTGTTTGTCTATCATGAACGGCTGTACAACTGTAATATCTAGTGCCTCTCATCGGTGACAGAGGTGACTAACCAGTGGGTGGTTTTAGTGGATAGTGAGCTGTACTGGTGATCCATAAGGTCATGAGTTCAAATCCCACCTGGAAACACCACCACGACCAGTGTGCCCTTGAGTAAGACACTTAGCACTCAGTTACTCCAGGGAGACTGTCCATGTAATCTCTAATTGTAAATCTCTTTGGATTAAAAGCGCCTACTCTACTCTGCTAAAAGGTTAAAAGGTGAGAGATGTAACCGTGTTCCTCTGTGTGTGTGTGTGTGTGTGTGTGTGTGTGTGTGTGTGTGTGTGTTCCAGGCCTACTCCGTCTACGATGAGGAGATCGGTTACTGCCAGGGTCAGTCCTTCCTGGCTGCTGTGCTGCTGCTGCATGTGAGTGTGGATGTGAACGTGCTCTGCCGCCATTTTGATCTCGACTACCATGTGATCTTTCTGTGTTTTTCTCATTTTTCTCTTTATTCTTTTATGTATACAGTGTCCTTGAGTCTTTTTTTTTCTTCTTTCGCTAGCATATCAGCCCAATAGAGCTCTCAGGTCTTCCACCATTTTGATCTTGACTACGATGTGATCTTTCTGTGTTTTTCTTTTTTTTTCTTTCCTTCTTTTTTTTCCATACAGTGTCCTTGAGTCTTTTTTTTTTTTTTGATCATTTTTTCATACAGTGTCCTTGAGTCAGAGAAAGGCGCTTTTAAATTTGCAGTCTGCAAACGTCTCCGCGAGGACTACGCAACTATCTATACAACTGTGCCGAATATTAGAGGATAAAGTGGCACAAAGTGGTTTTAATGTGGGCAACATTAGAGACTGGATTGAAAGGATATTTGACCCAGCTCTGAAAAGGTGATTAAGTAATGATATAGGGAAGAAATGAGAGGTGAATTTAAAGTAGAATTCTATTAAGGAGGTATATATCGGAAAAGAAGAGAGACAAAGGGGGTGAGGGAGGGAGGGAGGGAGGGAGGGACAATTTATGATGGAGGAAGATCAGAAGGGGAAGCAGAGATGGGTAGATGAGCAAGGTGAGAGAGAGAGAGAGAGAGAGACGTGATAGAGAGAGAGAAAAGAGAGGGAGGAGTGATAGAGGAGAGATAAAGAATGAGAAGTGGAGGAGAGGACCTTTGGCATGCAGGAAGCAGAGATGGGTAGGTGAGCAAGGTGTTAGAGAGATAGTTGGAGGGAGGAGTGATAGTGGTGAGAGAGAGAGAGAGAGAGAGAGAGAGAGAGAGAGAGAGAGAGAGAGAGAGAGAGAGGAGTGGAGAAGGAGAATTTAGGTCCTTTGGAATGCAGGCGAGGTGTCAGGAATATTAATGACCATGCCCGTCTACCTGCAGGAGCCCATTCAACCCAGACCACACACTGTCACACTGACTAAACACCCACTGGGGTGTGTGGGTGAGGGTGAGGGTGGGTGTGGGTGTGGGTGTGTGTGAGAGTGTGCGTGTGTTGGTGGGTCAGTGTGTGTGAGTGTGTGAGTGTGTGGGTCAGTGTGTGTGTGTGTGTGTGTGTGTGTGTGTGTGTGAGTGTGTGTATGTGTGTGTGGGTGTGAGCGTGTGCGTGTGTGTGTGAGTGTGTGTGGGTCTGTGTGAGCGTGTGTGGGTGTGTGAGTGTGTGTGTGCGCGTGTGTGAGACTGTGCGTGTGTCGGTGGGTGTGTCAATGTGTGTGAGCGTGTGTGTGTGTGTGTGTGAGCATGTGAGCGTGTGCGTGTGTGTGTGTGAGTGTGTGCGGGTCAGTGTGTGTGTGTGTGTGTGTGTGTGTGTGAGCGAGCGTGTGTGGGTCAGTGTGTGTGTGTGTGAGCGTGTGCGAGCGTGTGCGTGTGTGTGTGTGTAAGACACACACCTTGGCTTTCACACTGACACTCCCACCTTCTGTCTGCCTTTCATCCACCCCCCACGTCCTCTCACGTTGTCTCTCTCACTCACACCTACGCTCAGTCTACAGTCTCCATCACACGCATTCCCTTTCTCTCTCTCGCTCTTTCCAACATTTCTCCAGTGGGACATGAATGTGTGGTGAAAAAACTTGTCTTTCAGTTCACAGAAAACCCTAGTGGGTAGACAGTTGACACCGGAGAAAATGAAGAACGTCGTTGCTAACGTTAAAATATGGTCTTTTTCGTAGACAGATTTGTAGATAGATAGATAGTTACTTTATTGATCCCTGAGGGGGAATTCAGGCGTTCCAGCAGCTCAGACCACAAACAACAACAACAACAACAATAAAGTGACAATTGAATAATAGACTAAACAAACTCTAAATAACTAAAAACACTTGTACAAAAAATACCACACACACCCAAAAGGTGTGTAAAAAAACAGTGATTACCTGTGTTTACCCGTCACAAAATCCCTTCTCATATTATCCCCCTCTCCTAAAACCTCCCCTGTTCTCCGAGCTGATAATGGAAGTGTCACTTTTTGTTAGATAAAACAAACAGGCACGTCGTCTGGCTAACATAAGGTATACCCCTGCAAATAACGTGTTAGCTTTGGTGATGTAAGTCGCTTTGGATAAAAATGTCAGCTAAATGGCACGTATTATTATAATTAGATGAAAAAAACAGATTAATCGAAGCAACATTACTTCCATTTGACCTCCGCCCTCTCACACTTGTGAAGCCTCCTTTCACAGTGTCAGTCGGACCTCATCTAAAGTTCCACTTACCATCTACTGCTGCCTCATACTCACCTCATTTCTGTTATTTGTATTTGTTCTATTATTATATTGCTCAATTGAGTCTTGCCTTATTTGTCTTTGTTTTTTATATACCTATTGCCAATTTTTGGTTTCTGATTCTGATTACCCCCCCCCCCCCAGACACACACACATACCTGTGACACAGATGCACACACACACACACACACACACACGTACACACACACAACTGACAATGTAATGTGTATTAGTTCTACATACGCTAATTTACAGCCTACGTAATTATTGCTTTACTGCCCCTTTCTGTCATTGTCTTTTTTTTAAATGTTTGTTATATAGTGTTATTACATTGTTGTTGTTGTTGTTTTTATATATATTGTTATTGTATCTTTATGTCTTATGCACCAAACCACACCAAATTTCCTGTTATGTGCGAATATAGTTTAAAAATAAAAATAATTGTGAGTGTGAGTGTGATTCTGATTGTGAGTGTGAGTGTGATTCTGGTTGTGATTGTGGTTCTGATTGTGATTGTGATTGTGATTCTGGTTCTGGTTCTGATTGTGATTGTGGTTCTGATTGTGATTGTGATTGTGATTCTGGTTCTGGTTCTGATTGTGGTTCTGGTTCTGGTGTGTTCTTCTCTGCCCCAGATGCCAGAGGAGCAGGCCTTCTGTGTGCTGGTGAAGATCATGTATGAGTACGGCCTGCGGGCTCTCTACAAGAACAACTTTGAGGACCTCCACTGCAAGTTCTACCAGCTGGAGCGACTGCTACAGGTCAGTCTACAGCAGGTCTACATGTACAGTTCTACCAGCTGGAGCGACTGCTACAGGTCAGTCTACAGCATGTCTACATGTACAGTTCTACCAGCTGGAGCGACTGCTACAGGTCAGTCTACAGCAGGTCTACATGTACAGTTCTACCAGCTGGAGCGACTGCTACAGGTCAGTCTACAGCAGGTCTACATGTACAGTTCTACCAGCTGGAGCGACTGCTACAGGTCAGTCTACAGCATGTCTACATGTACGACTGCTACAGGTCAGTCTACAGCATGTCTACATGTACGACTGCTACAGGCCAGTCTACAGCAGGTTTACATGTACGACTGCTACAGGCCAGTCTACAGCAGGTCTACATGTACGACTGCTACAGGTCAGTCTACAGCAGGTCTACATGTACGACTGCTACAGGTCAGTCTACAGCAGGTCTACATGTACGACTGCTACAGGTCAGTCTACTACAGCAGGTCTACATGTACGACTGCTACAGGTCAGTCTACAGCAGGTCTACATGTACGACTGCTACAGGCCAGTCTACAGCAGGTCTACATGTACGACTGCTACAGGTCAGTCTACTACAGCAGGTCTACATGTACGACTGCTACAGGTCAGTCTACTACAGCAGGTCTACATGTACGACTGCTACAGGTCAGTCTACTACAGCAGGTCTACATGTACGACTGCTACAGGTCAGTCTACTACAGCAGGTCTACATGTACGACTGCTACAGGTCAGTCTACTACAGCAGGTCTACATGTACGACTGCTACAGGTCAGTCTACTACAGCAGGTCTACATGTACGACTGCTACAGGTCAGTCTACTACAGCAGGTCTACATGTACGACTGCTACAGGTCAGTCTACTACAGCAGGTCTACATGTACGACTGCTACAGGCCAGTCTACTACAGCAGGTCTACATGTACGACTGCTACAGGTCAGTCTACTACAGCAGGTCTACATGTACGACTGCTACAGGTCAGTCTACAGCAGGTCTACATGTACGACTGCTACAGGTCAGTCTACTGCAGCAGGTCTACATGTACGACTGCTACAGGTCAGTCTACAGCAGCAGGTTTACATGTACGACTGCTACAGGTCAGTCTACAGCAGGTCTACATGTACGACTGCTACAGGTCAGTCTACAGCAGGTCTACATGTACGACTGCTGTAGGTCAGATTTCAGCAGGTCTACATGTACGACTGCTACAGGTCAGTCTACAGGCAGGTCTACATGTACGACTGCTACAGGTCAGTCTACAGGCACAGCAGGTCTACATGTACGACTGCTACAGGTCAGTCTACTACAGCAGGTCTACATGTACGACTGCTACAGGTCAGTCTACAGCAGCATGTCTACATGTACGACTGCTACAGGCCAGTCTACTACAGCAGGTCTACATGTACGACTGCTACAGGTCAGTCTACTACAGCAGGTCTACATGTACGACTGCTACAGGTCAGTCTACAGCAGGTCTACATGTACGACTGCTACAGGTCAGTCTACAGCAGGTCTACATGTACGACTGCTACAGGTCAGTCTACTACAGCAGGTCTACATGTACGACTGCTACAGGTCAGTCTACTACAGCATGTCTACATGTACGACTGCTACAGGTCAGTCTACTACAGCAGGTCTACATGTACGACTGCTACAGGCCAGTCTACTACAGCAGGTCTACATGTACGACTGCTACAGGTCAGTCTACTACAGCAGGTCTACATGTACGACTGCTACAGGTCAGTCTACAGCAGGTCTACATGTACGACTGCTACAGGTCAGTCTACAGCAGGTTTACATGTACGACTGCTACAGGTCAGTCTACTACAGCAGGTCTACATGTACGACTGCTACAGGTCAGTCTACAGCAGCAGGTCTACATGTACGACTGCTACAGGTCAGTCTACAGCAGCAGGTTTACAGCAATGTGCTCCTCTGTGGCTCAGCTGATAGAGCATGGTGCTAGCTAATGCTTAGGTGGTGGGTTCGATTCCTGCTGGGACCATATATACTGAAAGGTGTGTGCACACACTGCAATGTAAGTCGCTTTGGATAAAAGCGTCAGCTAAATGGCATATATATATATATCATCACAATCACAATCGGAATATATTTATGTATATATATACACATACAGTAGTATATTACAATGTCTCGATAATATCATAACCCACTGCTACAGAGCAAGTGGTCGTAATATAACCACTCATGTTCATGATTTATGACCGAGCTGGCACACTGACCCACTCTTACTGTTACACTGACACAGTCTGACATTTTCTTATTACAAACTTATTAGGGTGTGTGTGTGTGTGTGTGTGTGTGTGTGTGTGTGTGTGTGTGTGCCTGTGTGTGCCTGTGTGTGTGTGTGCGTGTGTGTGCCTGTGTGTGTGTGTGTGTGTGTGTGTGCCTGTGTGTGTGTGTGTGTGTGTGCCTGTGTGTGCGTGCGTGTGTGTGCGTGCTTGCGTGCGAAGGGAACTATGAGTGTTGGGGCCTAAAGTGTTTAACTCAGGCTAGCTATTAGGCTTCATCCACTCCAAATTGGAGTTTAATTTTGTGCTGAAATCCACTTTAGCCTCCTAAGTGGCCTTCTTTCAGCAGCGAGCTGAACTGGGTTAGTATCGACTAGCTCCTGAGGCAAGGGTGTTAGCATTGATTGCTAAGCGTTAGCTTACAAGCGGGAGGCTGCCCAGCAAGGCTGCACAGCAACACTCTCATCTCCTCACTGCCACACGCGAGGTGTCCAAATGATGTTGTTCTTGTTTTTGTGTTTAAGCAGGGTTCCCACGGGCCCTTGAAATCCTTGAAAGTTTGTGAATTAAAAATAAATAAATCAAGGTCTTGAAAATAGACATGGGTCATTGAAAGTGCTTGAATTCCCCTCTCTCCCTCTCTCTCTCTCTCTCTGTAAAAAAAAAAATGTGTTCGAAAATGTTTTACTTAGCTCGTCAACTAGTAAATAAGTCTCTGTATTGCTTAACTTTACACATATTTCACAATATGTTGTTTTGCTGTGCTGTGGTAGAGAAGGCAAGAGAGTCAGACCATCTAGTGTTCACACATTCAAGCCTCTCTTTTTAATTGTTGGTCTGTGAGAGGATAGTTCCTATTATATAAATTCTCATCTAGGTCTGTCTCAAACTATGCCGTGTTGGGTCCTCGAATTTGAGGGAATTGAGTCTTGAAAGTCTGTGAAAGGTGCTTGAATTTGATGTTTCAGAAGGTGTGGGAACCCTGGTTTAAGTTAATTTGCATTCCCAAGCGCACACACACACACACCAAACAATAGGTCTTACATGTTGATATCCTGGAGCTATCGAACGGTGCGGTTAGCCTGAAAGCTCCAGTTGTTTCTGTGGGAGGAGTGAGACTGTTGTAGCAGTTTGAGATGTTGTTTCTCAATAATTTAGTACAATGTGACTTCCGGTAATGGCGGCGTGCTGAGAAGACTGGTTTTCTCACCTCCACTAAAATCGTCAAACAAATTCTGTTACAAACCTAGCTAAAGTCAACGAAAATCAGCCATACCACTCGTAAAAGATGTCGTCTACACAAGGGAAACCGAGTACCCGAAAGAACCCACAAGTACAATCTAAAATTATGGACTTCAGCTCTCCTAAAAACAAGGACGATGCTAAAGCTAACTCGAGCAGCGCGGGGATCACAGAAACTGCCGAGGAAGAAGGGGGAAAATATGACAGGATTCTGGAAGCTATCAGAGAATTGAGGTCCGAGTCTGCAAACCGACATGAAGAAATGTTGGTCGCAATTGATGGACTGAGGAAAGATATGGGAGAATGTACGGAACGAATTACACATGCAGAGGTCCGTATTTCCAACACGGAGGATGAGGTGAATGTCCTCCAGGCTAAGGTCCACTCTCTGGAGGGAAAGAAACACGAGCTAGAAGACAAGGTGACAGACCTAGAATCAAGAGCCAGGCGGTCTAATCTGAGACTCGTTGGCCTGCGGGAGGGAGAGGAGGGAGACGACGCCTGCACCTTTCTCGAGAGTTGGATACCGGAGACACTGGGGCTCGCAGCACTAAGATCCAAACTCACACTGGAGAGAGCTCATCGCATTGGGCAGAGACGGGAGCCCAACGCGCCTCCGAGAACGATGATCATGAAATTCCTGAACGACAGAGATAAGGTGACTGTATTAAGAGCAGCCAGAGCCCAAAAACAAATCCTACACAAGGACAAACCAGTACGTTTCTACCCCGACCTAGCGACAGGAGAACACAAGAAGCAGAAGGAATTCGACTCGGCCAGACAGAAATTACGTAGCATGGGGATAAAACATGGCATGTTGATCCCGGCTAGATTGCTGGTGACACACAAGGACAAAACACAAACTTTTGGCACACCGACAGAAGTGGAAAGTTTCATCAAACGAATCCAAGAAGAGAACGGTAGTGGATGAGTATATGAGACACTACTGCTGGCTTTGATAACGAGCAACGTCATGTTAGACCTCTAACACTGGTTTATATTGTTCTTTTTTCTTATATGTTTATTTGCAAACCAGTTAAACTGTGTGTGTCTAGGTGATTTAACATACTATTATGTTTTCGGAGAAAATATTGGGGTCATTCAGTTGAGAGTAGCTCAGAAATTAGCACGTTAAGACTCAATGTCCCAAAATGCACTACTCGAACACAGTTCACCGTCAACAATGATTCAATGCTACGCTAGACCCATGATACGGGTTTACAATGTTATTTCACAGTTATTCGTTTTTTCAAGTTACATGAAACAAGTTGAATTGTGTCTATTTAAGCGATTAATATGCCAATGTGTTTCCCTTGAGGATATTAGAGTAGATTGGTAGGTCAGAAAGTAACAAAAAAAGTACACTAAAACTCATAATCCCACAATGCACTATTCGAGCAGCACTGTTTCCTGAACAACGGAGATAGAATGGAGAGAAAATGCTGATCCACATTCTTTAGTTATTCTAATATACAATTCACAATGGGCTTCTATACTTAACATTTAGTGGTGGTTGACCAATATACCAACTTTGTTAATTAGGTTTTTATTTCACATTTAGTGGAGGGAGAAGGTTACTCTTTATAAGGAGATTAATCAGTTCAGCCTCACTACTCCTCACTCGGTGTGGAGTAGTTTTCAGCGTTATGGGAGTGAACAGGTGGGTGGGGGGAATGCTCAGTTCTGGAGCATTGGGGGGGTCTCGGTTAGTTTGTTGAGAGACCCAGTTTGTTTGTTTGTTTTTCTTCGTTTTTCTCTTTTGACCTCTTTTTTTTTCTTCTTTACATTATTGCACAATGATACAAGGAATTTACAAATGTATTGCTATCTATGACTGGTAAATTAGACATCAAGTTCACATCCTGGAACTGCAGAGGGCTACAAAAAATAAAAAAGGTAAAGCAGGTGATGGGGAGATTAAAAAGTATTAATTCCCAAATAATTTTTCTTCAAGAAACACATCTTTCAAAAGACAAAGACATTGGGATTAGGAGGAGGTGGCAGGGTAAGGTATTCTCAGCGCCCTTTAACACTCAAGCAAGAGGGGTCATGACTCTTGTACATAAATCTATTCCTCTTAATGTCACAAAGATAATTGCTGATACGGCAGGTAGATACCTAATAATTCAAGGCATGCTTCTGACAGAACTTCTCAACCTGGTCAACATTTATGCGCCAAATAATGATGACCCTGAATTTTTCAGTAATTTGTTTTTCACTCTATCAACCCTCAAAGGTCAATATATAATAGCAGGAGATTTCAACTGTACACTAGATCCCTCTAAAGATAGGTTAACACATATTGATAAGTCCCATAATAAAAGCAGAGGAATTATACATCAGTTTATCAAGACATTAAATCTTAGAGATATATGGAGAGACAGAAACCCTGAGGTATTATTCTATTCGTGTTTTTCCAGTACACATAAAACATACTCCCGAATTGATTATTTCTTAATTTCTGCAGGCCTGGTGTCTAGAATCAAGGAATGTAATTATGACAGTATTCTGATATCAGATCATGCCCCAAATAATTTGTGTTATGTAGACCCAGGCTTGAAAAAGGATCCACCAAAATGGAGATTGCAGCAAAGTTGGCTACGGGACCCAGATCTAATCTCTTTCCTTGAGGTACAAATTGATGTATTTTTCATAATCAACACAGATGAGACTTCTGCAAGCACCAGATGGGAAGCTTTTAAAGCTTACATTAGGGGCCAGATTATTAGTTTTACAAGTTCTAAATCTAAAAGAGCTAAACAAAAATTTACATTGTTAGAGTCAAAAATCAAAGTCTTGGAGAGAAATTATTATCAAAATCCCGATCCAAAAACTCACCAGGAATTGTTATTGTTGAGAACACAGTATAATGAAATGTCAACTGCAAAAGCTACAGATAATCTCTTAAAACTTAAACAAACTATATTTGACCAAGGGGAAAAATCTGGAAAAATCTTGGCATGGCGCTTAAAACAACTTCAAACCGAAAGAGCTATTACCAACCTCAAGACTCATAATGATGACTCTATTATAGATCCTATTAAAATTAATGAGGCATTTAGAGAATATTATGGAAAACTATATAGTTCCGAAAGAGCTCCAGAATTACCAGACCAAAAGCTATTCCTAAATAATATTGATATCCCTAGTATATCAGAGGAAGAAAGGATGGAACTGGGTGACGACTTATCCTTAGAAGACATCACTATGGCAATAAAGAGCATGAAATCTGGGAAGGTGGCAGGACCAGACGGCCTACCCATCGATTTGTATAAGAAATTTGAATCTAAATTAAGGAAACCTCTTCTTGAGATGTTTAATGAATCATTTCGGGAAGGGATCCTCCCTCCCTCCTTGAGAGGGGCTTTGATTACTCTCCTTCCTAAACCTGGAAAATCAAATGATAAATGCGAAAACATGAGGCCAATCAGCCTCCTCAACTCAGATTTAAAAGTACTCTGCAAAATTCTAGCAAAAAGATTAGAGATTATTCTACCAGATATCATAAAGGGAGACCAAAATGGGTTCATTGTGGGTCGTCAGGGATTTCATAACGTAAGAAGGGTTTTAAATATCTTACATTCCCAAAGAGAGTTACCAGATACAGCTTTCCTGTCATTGGATGCTGAGAAAGCATTTGACAGGGTGGAATGGGCATACCTGTTTGAGCTTCTCGAACGATTTGGGCTGGGAGAAAACTTTTGTAAATGGGTGAAATTATTATATAAAGAACCATATGCAGAAATAATTACTAACAACAATATATCTATGCCAATTAAAATCAACAGGGGATGCAGACAGGGGTGTCCATTGAGCCCTCTCATATTTACGATGGCAATTGAGCCCTTAGCAATTGCAATACGAAATCACACATCAATATCAGGCATACCTATAGGTCAACTTGAACATCGCATAGCTCTCTATGCGGATGACGTAATCCTGTTCCTTAAAAATCTGGGAGAATCGATCCCGGCTCTTATGGACCTCATTAAAAGATTCGGCAATATTTCTGGGTACAAAGTTAATAGCCATAAATCTGCCATATTACTGCTTAATTCGAATGAGAGAGAGAACCCACCCAATTATATTGGTCACTTTAAGTCAGTTGACAGCTTTACATATTTAGGAATACAAATTACTCACAGGTTAGAAGAAGTGGTACAGACTAATTATAGCCCTGTTGTAAATTCTATTTGCGAATCAATTGATAGATGGTCATCTCTTCCTATTTCCCAGATAGGCAGAATTAATATATTGAAAATGAACACTCTCCCAAAGCTATTATATCTCTTTCAAAACATCCCCTTGCCGCCTCCCCCAAACTTATTTCCTAGACTAAGGACATTATTCACGAACTTTATATGGAAAAATAGACGCCCCAGACTTCGCCTGTCTCTTCTGTATTTACCTTATGACAGAGGTGGCCTACAATGCCCAAACATGTTGTGGTATTACTGGGCAACTCAAATCAGAACTATGAGGTTTTACTACTCGACAGAAGGACTACTTTCACCAGCATGGAAAGACATTGAGTGTAACTCTATAGGGCTCCAACTGCCGACATATATATACTCTGATAATCCGAAAAACCTTAAAAGGAAAACATCGAACCCTATATTGAGAAACATGATTTCTGTATGGTACGAGGTACAAAAATACTTGTCGGAAACACCTGTTCTCTCTCGCTATAGTCCCATTTGGGGCAATAATTACTTTGTGCCAGGTAGGGCAGACGGGGGCTTTAAATTATGGGCAGACAAAGGAATAACACAAATTAATGACATATTCGACTCAAAGGATGAGCATATGGAATCATTTGAAATTCTAGTAAACAAACATTCTATCCCTCGCAAGCATTTCTTTAAGTACTTACAGCTCAGGAACTTTATTTATTCTAATCAAAATCACTCCCTGGCCATACCCGCTCTATCCTCATTGGAGAAAGTTTTAATTAAAAATCCTTTCGGAAAGGGAATTATTTCGGATGTATATGATTTGTTGATTGCTAGATCACTAGAATCTTCAGAACCCAAATTGAAAGCATGGAGGAGTGACCTTCAAGAGGATATATCAGTGGAAAAATGGAACAAGGCATGCAAAAGAGCTCAAACCCAGACCGCTAACACTCGTTTAAAGCTTCTACAGTACAATTGGATAATGAGAGTATATATAACACCAGAAAAACTCAATAAATTTAACCCCAACATTCCAGACTTATGTAACAGGTGTAGAGAGGACAAGGGTACATTCTTTCATTGTATATGGGAATGTCCAAGAATTCAAGAATTCTGGGAAGAACTTGGAATAATAATACAGGACATTCTGTCAATTAAAATTACTGTTGAGCCTAAGCTGTTTATTCTTGGCATTTATCCAGAGGGACACAGGAGGAAATGCAGTGAACAGATCTTTATGGATATGTGTATTTTACAGGCCAAAAGATCAATAGCACTAACGTGGAAAAGCACAGGTAAACCAAGTATTGTGCAATGGTTTAGGGAGATGTCTCGGTGTCTACCATTAGAGAAAATTTCATACACACTCAAAGACAGGCAGGAAAGATTCCAAAGTATTTGGGGCCCATTCATAAAATATCTGGAGGACAAGGACTTATCACACTGGATGGACGAACCTGGGCGTGAACAAATGTAAACTCTGCAATAAACCATTTGAACAGGTGTGTGAATTGACCAGGAGTAGAGTAGGAGTTGGATATAATTAATGTATCTGTTGCAATGTACCCTTTTCTTTATTATATATATAATTATATTTTAATTTTGATTTTTTTTACAGTTTCATGTTTTTATTATTACCTTTATTTTATTTTTTCTCTCCCTTTTATTTTGTATGTGTATATATGAGCTCAGTTATATGATTGCCTCTCCATCAACGTACGTACTATATATAGGCCTACATGTGTATGGCAATTCTGGTGAGTTATCTGCTTGTATGTACAGTATATACATATATCATTATTACTAATTATTTATTTTCAAGATTTGTTTTATCTTTTTCAAAAAACTCAATAAATATATTGTTGAAAAAAAAAATTTTGTACAATGTGTGCACAGGGGGATGAGAGACGCAGCAGCCACAATAAAGCAGGAAGCGTCTCGGAGGAGCGGATGGCTGGTCCTCAGTTTTAGGCTAAACCACAAGCGGTGGAAAAGTACCAGAGACGGCAAACCTAATTACCTTGCTCCGACCCCCTCACGCCCCCCCCCTCACGCTGCCTGTCTTATCGTATGGGCAGCAGGGGCCCCCGCCAAGTTAACCTGTTTACCATGCTGAGTGTGTGAGTGTGTGAGTGTGTGATGTGTGTGATGTGTGTGTGTGTGTGTGTGTGTGTGTGTGTGTGTGTGTGTGTGATGTGTGTGCGCTGAGTGTGTGAGTGGCACCAGCAGCTTAGCCCTAATAACAAACAAGTCCGTGTGGGTCGGCTGTGGCTCAGGAGGTAGAGCCGGCGTCTAATGATCACCAAGGTCCGCGGTTCGGTTCGGTTCGATCCCCGGCTGGGGGGCCACGTGTCGAGGAGGTGTCCTTGGGCAAGACACTGAACCTAAAAATTGCTCCCAATGAGCGGGTACCGTGCCTCCTTGCATGGTAGCTTGCCGCCATCGGTGTGTGAACGCCCTCCCCAACCACATCAGACAGGCCAACACCCTGCCAACATTTAAACAGGCCCTCAAAACCCACCTCTTCAAGCTCGCCTTCACCAGTTAACCCTCTCCCCCTCCCCTTCCCATGTGTCCCCAGCATTGCTTCATTACTACTCGATCTTCTCAGTTTGTAAAGCGTCTTTGAGTGTCTAGAAAAGTGCTATATAAGTCTAATGTATTATTATTAGTAGTAGTAGTAGTAGTATTAATGTTATTATTATTATTAATGTGTGTGTGAACAGGTGAAGGAGAGGCCATTGTAAAAGCGCTTTGGAATAAGGCGCTATACAGTGCATCCGTAAAGTATTCACACCCCTTAACTTTTTCCACATTTTGTTATGTGGGGTATTATGGGTTATTGCGTGCAGAATAAATATTTATTTTAAAAATCCATTTTGGAATAAGGCTGTAACATAACAAAATGTGGAAAAAGTGAAGGAGTGTGAATACTTTCCGGATACTTCCGGACGTATAAGTGCAGTCCACGTCCTGCTGCAGTTAAAGAGATGGTTATTAACTGATCTGACAACTGTGATATTAACGCGTCATGTAACTTATTACTCAACCAGAATCGTTATTCCCCTCAGCTGCTGGGCGCCCATGTTGGGTCACCTGTCAGTCACTGTGTTTCACAGGGATGAGGATGTGCAGGCAGGTCGTCTGCAAATATTTGGACAGTGACACAATTTCCATAATTTCGACTTTGTATGCCACCACCAAAGGATTTAAAATGAAACAATCGATGCAATTGAAATGCAGACTTTTACACATTCTTTTCTCTTTTTTTGTTTTGTTCTTTTTTTCCTGAGTGGGGAAGCCCCCAGTCATGTTTTTCATTTTAGTGGATAGAGATAGTGAAGACAGACAGGAAAGTAAGGAGAAGAGGTACATGTCAGCAGGGCATGGGCAGGATTCAAACCCATGCCGACATGGGCATAATGTGTGCAGTGTAGACCGCGGTGCTAGACCACTGGACCACCCCAGGCCAGCACTTTTACACATTCTGATTGTGTCTACATTAAATGAGAACGGGGGGAAAAACAACATAGTGATTGGATCACACCTCAGATCAAAACCACCTCCAGCGATGGACGGGCAGCTTGTGTTGTGGCCGCATTGTTGGACAAGTGTTTAAGATAAGATATTAATAACAAAAGAACAAATATGAACAAAATGTGGCCTGGGTGGTCCAGTGGTCTAGCACCGTGGTCTACAGTGCACACACATTATGCCCATGTCGGCATGGGCATGCCCATGTCCTCCTCACCCCTCCTCCTCACCCCTCCCTCTCTCCTCACCCCTCCTCCTCACCCCTCCCTCCCCACCCACCCCTCCTCCTCACCCCTCCCTCTCTCCTCACCCCTCCCTCTTTCCTCACCCCTCCTCCTCACCCCTCCCTCCTCACCCCTCCTCCTCACCCCTCCCTCTCTCCTCACCCCTCCCTCTCTCCTCACCCCTCCCTCTCTCCTCACCCCTCCCTCTCTCCTCACTCCTCCCTCTCTCCTCACTCCTCCCTCTCTCCTCACCCCTCCCTCTCTCCTCACCCCTCCTCCTCACCCCTCCCTCCCCACCCACCCTCCCTCCTCACCCCTCCTCCCCACCCTCCCTCCTCACCCCTCCCTCCTCACCCCTCCTCCTCACCCCTCCCGACCCACCCTCCCTCCTCACCCCTCCTCCCCACCCTCCCTCCTAACCCCTCCTTCCCACCCCTCCCTCAGTCCGTTTATTCTATGTTCTCTCTCTTCTTTCTCTCACCTTCTCTCTCTTCCCTCTCTCCTCCCAGGAGCAGCTCCCGGAGCTGTGGACCCACTTCCAGGAGATGAACCTGGAGGCCCACATGTACGCGTCCCAGTGGTTCCTGACGCTCTTCACCGCCAAGTTCCCCCTCTGCATGGTGTTCCACATCACCGACCTGCTGCTGTGTGAGGTGAGGAGGTCAGAGGTCAACACAGGGTTCAACCACGGGTCCTTGAACCCCTTGACAGTTTGTGAATTTGAGACAGAGAATGAGAAATCAAGGTCTTAAAAGTCTGACAAAATAGACATGGGTCATTGGAAAGTGCTTGAATTCCCCCCTCTCTCTCTCTCTCTCTCTCTCTCTCTCTCTCTCTCTCTCTCTCTCTCTCTCTCTCTCTCTCTCTCTCTTTCGTTTTAATTGTTGTCTGTGAGCGGATAGTTCCTATTACATAAATTCTCATCTTCTAGCTCTGTCTCAAACTACCCGTGTTGGGTCCTTGAATTTGAGGGAATTGAAAGGTGCTTGATGTTTCAGAAGGTGTGGGAACCCTGAACATCCACACTCAACTTTATTGTCATTGACCAGAGCACTGAGCGCTCGAGTGCTGAGACAACGAAATGTAGTTGGTGCACACGTCCCCCTTCCCCCCCCCACGTCCCCCCCCAGGGAGAACAGAGCTCTGGGGGAGGGTGGGTGGGGAGGGAGGGGTGAGGAGGGTAGGTGTGGAGGGAGGGGTGAGGAGGGTGGGTGAGGTGAGGAGGGTGGGTGGGGAGGGAGGGGTGAGGAGGGGTGACAACTTCACATCCCCCCCCCCCAGGGAGAACAGAGCTCTGGGGGAGGGTGGGTGGGGAGGGAGGGAGGGGTGAGGAAGGTGGGTGTGGAGGGAGGGGTGAGGAGGGTGGGTGAGGTGAGGAGGGTGGGTGGGGAAGGAGGGGTGAGGAGGGGTGACAACTTCACGTCCCGTCCCCCCCAGGGAGAACAGAGCTCTGGGGGAGGGTGGGTGGGGAGGGAGGGGTGAGGAGGGAGGGTGGGGAGGGAGGGATGAGGAGGGAGGGTCGGGAGGGAGGGGGGGAAACTAGACCTCTGCGCTCTGGGCCCACAGGGTCAGACATCTTCAGCGCCCAGTGTAAGAGCACAACGGTAGTGGTAGGTAGGGTAGACAGTGGTAGGTAGGTAGACAGTGGTAGGTAGGTAGGCAGTGGTAGGTAGGTAGGCAGCGGTAGGTAGGTAGGCAGTGGTAGGTAGGTAGGCAGTGGTAGGTAGGTAGGCAGCGGTAGGTAGGTAGGCAGTGGTAGGTAGGGTAGGCAGTGGTAGGTAGGATAGACAGTGGTAGGTAGGGTAGACAGTGGTAGGTAGGTAGACAGTGGTAGGTAGGTAGGCAGTGGTAGGTAGGTAGACAGTGGTAGGTAGGGTAGACAGTGGTAGGTAGGTAGACAGTGGTAGGTAGGTAGGCAGTGGTAGGTAGGGTAGACAGTGGTAGGTAGGTAGGCAGTGGTAGGTAGGGTAGGCAGTGGTAGGTAGGTAGGCAGTGGTAGGTAGGGTAGGCAGTGGTAGGTAGGTAGACAGTGGTAGGTAGGTAGGCAGTGGTAGGTAGGTAGGCAGTGGTAGGTAGGGTAGGCAGTGGTAGGTAGGTAGGCAGTGGTAGGTAGGGTAGGCAGTGGTAGGTAGGTAGACAGTGGTAGGTAGGTAGGCAGTGGTAGGTAGGTAGGCAGTGGTAGGTAGGGTAGACAGTGGTAGGTAGGTAGGCAGTGGTAGGTAGGTAGGCAGTGGTAGGTAGGTAGGCAGTGGTAGGTAGGTAGTGGTAGGTAGGTAGGCAGTGGTAGGTAGGTAGGCAGTGGTAGGTAGGTAGGCAGTGGTAGGTAGGTAGGCAGTGGTAGGTAGGTAGGCAGTGGTAGGTAGGGTAGACAGTGGTAGGTAGGTAGGCAGTGGTAGGTAGGTAGGCAGTGGTAGGTAGACAGTGGTAGGTAGGTAGGTAGACAGTGGTAGGTAGGTAGGCAGTGGTAGGTAGGTAGGCAGTGGTAGGTAGGTAGGCAGTGGTAGGTAGGTAGGCAGTGGTAGGTAGGTAGGCAGCGGTAGGTAGGTAGGCAGTGGTAGGTAGGGTAGGCAGTGGTAGGTAGGATAGACAGTGGTAGGTAGGTAGACAGTGGTAGGTAGGGTAGACAGTGGTAGGTAGGTAGACAGTGGTAGGTAGGTAGGCAGTGGTAGGTAGGGTAGACAGTGGTAGGTAGGTAGGCAGTGGTAGGTAGGGTAGGCAGTGGTAGGTAGGTAGGCAGTGGTAGGTAGGGTAGGCAGTGGTAGGTAGGTAGACAGTGGTAGGTAGGTAGGCAGTGGTAGGTAGGTAGGCAGTGGTAGGTAGGGTAGACAGTGGTAGGTAGGTAGGCAGTGGTAGGTAGGTAGGCAGTGGTAGGTAGGTAGGCAGTGGTAGGTAGGTAGTGGTAGGTAGGTAGGCAGTGGTAGGTAGGTAGGCAGTGGTAGGTAGGTAGGCAGTGGTAGGTAGGTAGGCAGTGGTAGGTAGGTAGGCAGTGGTAGGTAGGGTAGACAGTGGTAGGTAGGTAGGCAGTGGTAGGTAGGTAGGCAGTGGTAGGTAGACAGTGGTAGGTAGGTAGGCAGTGGTAGGTAGGTAGGCAGTGGTAGGTAGGTAGGCAGTGGTAGGTAGGTAGGTAGGCAGTGGTAGGTAGGTAGGCAGTGGTAGGTAGGTAGGCAGTGGTAGGTAGGTAGGCAGTGTTAGGTAGGGTAGGCAGTGGTAGGTAGGGTAGACAGTGGTAGGTAGGTAGACAGTGGTAGGTAGGGTAGGCAGTGGTAGGTAGGTAGGCAGTGGTAGGTAGGTAGGCAGTGGTAGGTAGGTAGGCAGTGGTAGGTAGGTAGGCAGTGGTAGGTAGGTAGGCAGTGTTAGGTAGGTAGGCAGTGTTAGGTAGGGTAGGCAGTGGTAGGTAGGTAGGTAGGCAGTGGTAGGTAGGGTAGACAGTGGTAGGTAGGGTAGACAGTGGTAGGTAGGGTAGGCAGTGGTAGGTAGGGTAGGCAGTGGTAGGTAGGTAGGCAGTGGTAGGTAGGTAGGCAGTGGTAGGTAGGGTAGGCAGTGGTAGGTAGGTAGGCAGTGGTAGGTAGGTAGGCAGTGGTAGGTAGGCAGTGGTAGGTAGGTAGGCAGTGGTAGGTAGGTAGGCAGTGGTAGGTAGGTAGACAGTGGTAGGTAGGGTAGACAGTGGTAGGTAGGTAGGCAGTGGTAGGTAGGGTAGGCAGCGGTAGGTAGGTAGGCAGTGGTAGGTAGGTAGACAGTGGTAGGTAGGGTAGACAGTGGTAGGTAGGTAGGCAGTGGTAGGTAGGGTAGGCAGTGGTAGGTAGGTAGGCAGTGGTAGGTAGGTAGGCAGTGGTAGGTAGGCAGTGGTAGGTAGGTAGGCAGTGGTAGGTAGGTAGACAGTGGTAGGTAGGTAGACAGTGGTAGGTAGGTAGGCAGTGGTAGGTAGGTAGGCAGTGGTAGGTAGGCAGTAGGTAGGGTAGACAGTGGTAGGTAGGGTAGACAGTGGTAGGTAGATAGGCAGTGGTAGGTAGGTAGGCAGTGGTAGGTAGGGTAGACAGTGGTAGGTAGGGTAGGCAGTGGTAGGTAGGGTAGGCAGTGGTAGGTAGGTAGGCAGTGGTAGGTAGGGTAGACAGTGGTAGGTAGGGTAGGCAGTGGTAGGTAGGGTAGGCAGTGGTAGGTAGGTAGGCAGTGGTAGGTAGGCAGTGTTAGGTAGGTAGACAGTGGTAGGTAGGTAGGCAGTGGTAGGTAGGGTAGGCAGTGGTAGGTAGGGTAGACAGTGGTAGGTAGGGTAGGCAGTGGTAGGTAGGGTAGGCAGTGGTAGGTAGGTAGGCAGTGGTAGGTAGGCAGTGTTAGGTAGGTAGACAGTGGTAGGTAGGTAGGCAGTGGTAGGTAGGGTAGGCAGTGGTAGGTAGGTAGGCAGTGGTAGGTAGGTAGGCAGTGTTAGGTAGGTAGACAGTGGTAGGTAGGTAGGCAGTGGTAGGTAGGGTAGGCAGTGGTAGGTAGGTAGGCAGTGGTAGGTAGGTAGACAGTGGTAGGTAGGGTAGACAGTGGTAGGTAGGTAGGCAGTGGTAGGTAGGTAGGCAGTGGTAGGTAGGTAGGCAGTGGTAGGTAGGGTAGGCAGTGGTAGGTAGGTAGGCAGTGGTAGGTAGGGTAGACAGTGGTAGGTAGGGTAGACAGTGGTAGGTAGTAGGGCTGCACGATTAATCGATTTTAAATCGAAATCGCGATTTGAAATAATGCGTTTTTTTTTTTTTTTTTTTTTTTTTTTGCTATTTAGCAGACGCTTTTAATCCAAAGCGATTTACAATTACGAATTACAGGGACATTCCCCCTGGAGTAACTGAGGGCTAAGTGCCTTACTCAAGGGCACACTAGTAGTGGTGTGGTTTCAGGCGGGATTTGAACTCACACAACCTTCCGATCGCAAGTCCAACTCACTAGACCACCACTACCCGTATGGGATACGTCATACAGCGCGTCGGATTCAACGTCAATGAACGTCAACAATGAACGTCAACAATGAACGTCAACGTCAATGAACGTCAACGTCAATGAACGCACACCAACAACATCGCACGTGAAACGCCCACGTTTCGGTAGCTAGCAATAGCAACATTCATGGTGGATAATGGCTTCAGCAGAACCAGAAGCAACGTTGGACGATTTAGTCCCGAAGAAAAGCAGCACTTCTGTTGTGTGGAAGTATTTCGGATTTAGGACGACTGATGTGCAACAAAAACAGGTGTTGTGCACGACCTGTCGTGGAACAGTCGCTACATCCAGAGGCAACACCACAAACCTATATCAGCACTTGAAAAAGTACCACAGGCAGCTGTATGACGGGTGTGCGGTCAGAAAGGGAGAGTTGAGTGAACGTCCCGTAGCCCAGTCTAACAAAGTTAAACAACCTAGTGTTTCAGAGTCGTTTGCGGCTGTTACGGCATATGAAAAGGGCTCACGAAGGCACCGTGAAATAACAAATTCCATCACGCACTACCTCGCAAAAGACATGGTGTCTATTAACACTGTGAGCAACTTAGGGTTGAATTTTTTTTTGAAAGTACCTGCCCTTTTCCAAACAGCTTCCAATTAAGCTTTCCTAGATGGTTGTGTGAAACAAACCACCTGAGTCAGGTTAGTAATGCTCCATCACATGTTTTAATCTGAAGCTTGATTTTAAAGCAACCCAACTTTAAAGCAACCCAATGTAAGTTTAGTTCTTTCACTCGTAGCTCGGGCTGTGGGGGTGCTAGAGGAGGGAGCCTCTAAGTCCCCTGAAGACGTACAAACAAACTGCACGTTGATACGACCTTCCTAGCCGGAGATATGGCCACACTTTACAAAAACTTCCTCTTTTTTTTTCTTTTTTTTTTTTGCTATTTAAAAAAAATAATAATCGCAAATTAATCGCAATCGCGATATCTGTCCAAATAATCGCAATTCGATTTTTTCCCCAAATCGTGCAGCCCTAGTAGGTAGGGTAGGCAGTGGTAGGTAGGTAGACAGTGGTAGGTAGGGTAGACAGTGGTAGGTAGGGTAGACAGTGGTAGGTAGGTAGACAGTGGTAGGTAGGGTAGGCAGTGGTAGGTAGGTAGGCAGTGGTAAGTAGGGTAGACAGTGGTAGGTAGGGTAGACAGTGGTAGGTAGGTAGGCAGTAGGTAGGGTAGGCAGTGGTAGGTAGGTAGGCAGTGGTAGGTAGGTAGGTAGGCAGTGTTAGGTAGGGTAGGCAGTGGTAGGTAGGTAGGTAGGCAGTGGTAGGTAGGTAGACAGTGGTAGGTAGGGTAGACAGTGGTAGGTAGGTAGGCAGTGGTAGGTAGGTAGGCAGTGGTAGGTAGGTAGACAGTGGTAGGTAGGGTAGACAGTGGTAGGTAGGTAGGCAGTGGTAGGTAGGTAGGCAGTGGTAGGTAGGTAGGCAGTGGTAGGTAGGTAGGCAGTGGTAGGTAGGTAGGCAGTGGTAGGTAGGCAGTGGTAGGTAGGTAGACAGTGGTAGGTAGGTAGGCAGTGGTAGGTAGGGTAGACAGTGGTAGGTAGGGTAGACAGTGGTAGGTAGGTAGGCAGTGGTAGGTAGGTAGACAGTGGTAGGTAGGTAGACAGTGGTAGGTAGGTAGGCAGTGGTAGGTAGGTAGACAGTGGTAGGTAGGGTAGACAGTGGTAGGTAGGGTAGACAGTGGTAGGTAGGTAGGCAGTGGTAGGTAGGGTAGACAGTGGTAGGTAGGTAGGCAGTAGGTAGGGTAGGCAGTGGTAGGTAGGTAGGCAGTGGTAGGTAGGTAGGCAGTGGTAGGTAGGGTAGGTAGGGTAGGCAGTGGTAGGTAGGTAGGCAGTGGTAGGTAGGGTAGGTAGTGGTAGGTAGGTAGGTAGCGGTAGGTAGGGTAGGTAGGGTAGGCAGTGTTAGGTAGGTAGGCAGTGGTAGGTAGGTAGGCAGTGGTAGGTAGGCAGTGGTAGGTAGGGTAGGTAGGGTAGGCAGTGGTAGGTAGGCAGTGGTAGGTAGGTAGGCAGTGGTAGGTAGGTAGGCAGTGGTAGGTAGGGTAGGCAGTGGTAGGGTAGGCACGTTAGATGTAGGGTTGGGTACCGTTTGGTTTTATTCGATACCGGTGCCAAATCGGTACTTTAAAAACGGTACCGGTACCGAAACGGTACTTAAAGCGTTACTTTTGATTTTTTTAAAAATCTATATAGAAATCCAGGATTTTTCACATCAGTGGTCACTGACGCGATTTTCCGAGTGCACGCCATTAATGCAGAGCGGCGATGTTTTATATAAGGTGATCAAATACCAACATATCCTGATGCTACAGCTGCAGCAGAACATGGGGAACTACAGCACTGAACATAGGTTACCGTATAATATACATGTGACTGACAGATACGCCCAAGACAGACAGACACACACACACACACACACACACACACACACACACACAGTGAAAGATAATCAGCTCATTGAATATGAAGTACACAAGAGTACACACAGAACCGGGAACGCGCATACAGCACTGAACAACATCCGTAGAATATAAACTTGTGACTGACAGTCACACACACACACACACACACACACACACACACACACACACTGAAAGATTATCAGCTCATCAATATGAAGTAGGCCTACATGAGAGTACACGCACAAAACGGGCTAAAGTTACTCATTAACTGTTTACACAAGTAGAATCACAGTGTGACAGTCAGATGGAGCATTCGGTAAACAATCAACAGCAAGGTAATGCATCAGCTGAGTTAAAGAAAACCAACTTTTACCTTTGATGACACCGACATGAGCCCTGTTTTCCCATCAGGGTTTCCGTTAGAAAAAATTGCCGCCGGACATCGTGTCCGGGAAGATTTCGATTTACCGGACAAACGTGAATTATTCCGGTCATCATATTAAAATATAATATAGCTGTTTGTCGCGGTGATTACTGTTGTGTAGCGGCCTATATATGCCATTTAATGTCTATTTCTCATCCGATACGATTAGATGCGAGCTATATAATATATAATAATATAACATGATTCGCATGCGCGCTATGCCATTATGTCCAGCGCTGAACGGGAGCCTCACTGGGAACTGAACAGACAGCATCGATCAATGAACGGACTCCACATTACGTTAACTGAAGTTTGTTAAATTGTTTGGGATTAATGTGAGTTTTCTATTTTCTCTTTCCAGTTTTACCCTTTTTTTTTTTTAATCAATAAAACAACGTCATTTCTATAACCAGGGGGGTATTCCATCAACATCGCTAAAGGAAAATCCAGGTTTAGTCTGATAAGTCTCGCGAGAGTTCTTAAAAATATCTAGGCATATTCTGATAAGTCTCGCGAGAGTTATCCAAAATAAGCCAGGATTTTCCTTTAGCGACGTTGATGGAATACCCCCCAGGTCTCGCTGGTTGGGAAGGCATTTCGTTTAGCTGCCTGTCAAATCATACTTAATCGGACTCGGGAGTATGACAATGAGGAGAACATAACTGTTTATTGAGAAACAATTGATAGGCAGGCTGGGATACGTATATAAAGAAATACCACAATGTCTAGATGTATAACATTTTATTGAACAGTGCAAGCATGTAGGCTTCTGGCGTGACACGGCTAGCCTAATTTCCTTTCATATGCCTTTTATCAGATAAAATAAAATAGAATAAAACTCTTTGAAAATAAATAGGCTTTAAATTAACTTGCAATGCGTATAGGCTAATTTCCGTTCGATGTTACAGCCTAGACCTATGCCTTTTCTCAGATAGATAGGGGATAGCCCTGTAAGCTCATACGGGTCTGTATGTCGTCCTGAAGACCGGCTGTTAGATCATATCGCTGAAGTTTGTCTCCATCTTAGTGTAAATGTTGTCCGTTTCGTTTGTTATCCTTGTTATTGTGCGATAAAGTTAAGGCGCTCCGCTTCGGGCCACCATTTTCAGCTGAGCACCAAACACACACACACTCATACACACACAACACTGCCCGAGAGAGAAGGACCCGCCCCCTTTAGTTAGCCTAGGCCAGGGGTCGGCAATAGGCGGCCCGTGGGCCATTGCTGGCCCGTCACCAATAATATTTGGGCCAGCAGATTATTTTGAGAATCCACTTTTTATTTTTTTTATTTTTTATAAATAATAATATCGGACCGACAGTCCCACATATAGCGCCTATAATGTCCGAATAGAGAATCGAACTCCACCTGAATAATGCTTATTGTACTTTTATCCATGTTGAGAGTGAATGACACAGGGACAGACAATCAGGCAGCAAGGTGCACCGAAGCGCACTGACGCTGAACCCCTCAGAGTGAATCATAAGCAGGTGGACAACGCGTCACGGTACTGAAATAGCCGACATACCGTGTGTGGTTTGAACAAAATAACACGAGCTCAGTAAGCCATTCAAACGTAATGTTTACGTATATGTGACTGCAACACACATATGAACAGTAACAACGCAAATTCTGTTTAATTTTCTGAAAAACATTGAAAACAAAATCGGCGAAAACAAAAAGCATCTCCCATCGGTCAGTATTTGCTTGATATCTGGTGATATTGACGTCACTTTAATCCACAGGCAGTTCTCAAGGTTTTTATGCATCCATCGATTCCTCTCGTGCGTCTTTATCGCATTCATTGACGAAAAGGACGACTCGCATGTATAGAAAGGGAACATTGTGAGCACGGAAAATGTCTCTCACAACGGCTTTGCATTGATGAAACCAGGTAGGATGAACGTATAGTTCACTGTCCATTCCTCTTTAAATGCCCTGTTTCCACCGTCAACTTTCCTCTTTAGACCTTTGGAGAGTGACATTATGTTTCTCTTGCTAGCAGGTTAAATGTTTGGCTAACTTCACCCGGCACGCAAACAACCAATCCAATAATAATAATGTGACCTTGTCTGGGAGGAGGGGGGAATAATTATCAGAATGAAACTATGTTACCTAATTATTAGAATAAGTTAGGCTACGCTACATCGTCAATCCACACATTTATTATTCAAAAATATGGAAAAGTGTGAAACTACGTTTCAACGTTGTTGAGAATCACAACACAAACTCGCTAGTCAAGCCAAAATACTGCAACATAATGGATTGGACAGCTACCTAGTTAACTAGAACACTACTTTACATTGTTAGCAGGTTCACAAAACAAGCTGTGTTAGTTGACTAGCGATGTGTACAGTCGAAAGAAAAGTCAAAGCATTAGAACGTGTCACATTTTTAAACAATCAATTACTGAAATTAGCCTTTGATTATGTTCGGGCCCGCCATCTAGTGGCTCAAAAAAAAATTGGCCCGAGGCCAAACCTAATTGCCGACCCCTGGCCTAGGCTAACTAAAGGGGGCGGGTCCTTCTCTCTCAGGCAGTGTTGTGTGTGTATGAGTGTGTGTGTGTGTTTGGTGCTCAGCTGAAAATGGTGGTCCGAAGCCAATTTGAATACAAAATGTGAACTTTAGCAAATTGTATTCAAATTGTGCTTAGAGGGAATTATTTTCACCGGACATTATGTCCGACGAGTTTTCAATTTGTCGGACTTCAACAAATTTTACCGGACAAAGACCGGTAATTACCGGTTAACGGAAACCCTGTTTCCCATACCTCCGCCGTTCTCTTCGTGATGATTTTAGATTATTTTTGCACCGCGCATATTGCCCTGTAATAAGACCATGCGACCACAGCTTCCGTGTGTCTCTTATTGTCCAAATGTTCCCTGAATTTTAGCTGCATGTTTTTCCAGCATGTAAATCCGTTGTCAATAAAAATTCGACTCCAATTCTTTCCCCCTGCCAATAAAACGTTGTTAAAGTGATGGAGAGACGCAAAGGAGAGGGATTTCCTGAAATCCATATTTCCCGCTAAATTCAGACCAATCACAAAACTGTTTTGCAAGCGCGTTGCCTCGCACTTGTTGAGAGCGTCTCGGATTACATGCACTGGAACTAACAGACGATGTCACGTGCGGTTGCATGTAACGTCCGTTTTGGACACCAGGGGGCGACAGAGGAACCGAAACGAGGCACCGAAATCTCTGTTGCAATTCGGTTCGGTAGGTACCGAATGTAACCTACCGGTACCGGTTTTCGGTACCCAACCCTAGTTAGATGTGACGCCAGCAACCCTCCAGGCACCAGCTCACATCCTCCAGGGGGTTTGGGATCAAACCAGCGACCTACCGATTTCTGGCCGGCCTCTCTAACCCCCCTAGTAGGGGTCTAAGCCTAACCCTACCTGCTGCCCCCCCAGAACCACAGCACCCTACCTGAACCCCCCAAAAAATATCTGTACCTGAACCCAACATTGAGCTTCATTCCCTATTCGACTTGAATTAGCCGCTAAGTCATTCAGCTCCCAGTTAAACCCTCTGACAGAACTTTTACATCAACATCAACCCAGTCCATCCTCTGAACACTACGCTTCAGTGGTGTCAGTGACCCATAGCTTTACCAGAACCTCCACCCGTACACACACACACACACACACACACACACACACACACACACACACACACACACACACACAGGCACACACAGGCACACACAGGCACACACAGGCACACACAGGCACATACACGCACACTCAGACTCAGACTCACACTCACACTCACACACTCACTCACACACACACACAGGCACACACACAGGCACACTCTCTCACACACACACACACACACACACACATTATGAGCATCTTTATCAACTCTGGCCTGTAGTACCACCACTTTATTACCGTAGTAGTATTACTTATTTGACTTATATTTGCTTATTATTGTGATTTTGTATCTCGATGCTGCAATGTCAGTGTTGAGGAACCAAAGCCAAAGAATGTTCCTCTGGTGTGCTTCTTGTACTTGTTGAGACGTAATAAAAGTGATTCAGATTCAGATCCTGATTAACATAAAGCAGATCCTCCCGCAGGACTCATTTACATTTTAACCATTTAGCAGCAGACGCTTTTATATAAAGTGACTTACAATTAGAGATTACAGGGACAGTCTCCCTGGAGTAACTTAGGGCTAAGTGCCTTACTCAAGGGCACACTAGTGGTGGTGTTCCCAGGTCTTACTCAAGGGCACACTAGTGGTGGTGTTCCCAGGTCTTACTCAAGGACACACTAGTGGTGGTGTTCCCAGGTCTTACTCAAGGATACTCTAGTGGTGGTGTTCCCTGGTCTTACTCAAGGACACACTAGTGGTGGTGTTCCCTGGTCTTACTCAAGGACAGGACACACTAGTGGTGGTGTTCCCAGGTCTTACTCAAGGGCACACTAGTGGTGGTGTTCCCAGGTCTTACTCAAGGACACACTAGGGGTGGTGTTCCCAGGTCTTACTCAAGGACACACTAGTAGTGGTGTTCCCTGGTGGGAAGTAATTTTTTCTGAGTGGGGAGAGAGGGCATGTCAGCCGGGCGTGGGCCGGATTCGAACCCATGCCGACATGGGCATATGTGTGCGCTGTAGACCGCGGTGCTAGACCACTGGACCACCCCAGGCCACGTCCCTGGCGGGATTTAAACTGATGACTCATGATCACCAGTCCAACTCACTATCCACTAGGCCAGACCACCACTACCCCCCTAGTAGTACTGATTCACCTGTGAACTTCAAAGTGAGTGAAGCCTCAGCCATGG
>NC_137674.1:107320930-107335930 GCF_963989245.1 Nansenia antarctica
CACTTATTGCATGGGGGTGCCCATGTTAGTCTCTTTAAGCTCGGGGGCTACCTTGATTTGTTATGGGAGTGTCCGATTACTCCAGTCTCACCCCTAAGGTGAACCATGAAGGTACGGAAGGTTCCTTCTACTACCCCCCAGCACTGCGTCTCCTGCCACACCCGCTTTCCCCCTATACTGTGTCCCCTAAGACTTCTACTGCCCCCTTTGTACTGTTTCTCTGTTTCTCCAGTGTCTAAATAAAAAAATAAAACGTTCTTCTATCAGGGAGACTGCCAATGGCCCCGGGCCTGAGCTAGATTACTCTTCCTGCTACGACTGGTGGATTGATGATTCACTTGTTTAGTCAAATGTATTGATTGTAAGTCGCTTTGGAATAAGGCGTCTGCTAAATGCCAAAAATGTAAAAATGTAAATTTAAAAAAAAGATTCCTTAGAACAGGAACCAGACTCGACACGACAGGGTTCATGTGCCTCCTGTGAGAATCCTTGAAAGGGGAAATCATTTTCATGTACAGTGCCTATATAAATTAAACACCCACTTTCACTTTCTACGGTCCTCTGTGGCTCAGTCGGAAGAGCATGGCGCTCACAACGCTTAGGTTGTGGGTTTTATTCCCGCTGGGACCATATATACTGAAAAATGTATGCACTCACTGCGGTGTAAATTGCTTTGGGTAAAAGCGTCAGCTAGATGGCATATATTATACAGAGTGTTCACCTTTTGTTGCCCCAGAATCGAGGATTTTTTTTCCCCACAGATTTTTATAGCGTATACTGGAAACCTTCAAAAATAGGCAAGGCAAGGCACATTTACTTCCATAGCACATGACATATTCATACAACATGGGATAAAATAACAATGAATAAGTGAAAAGGGTTAGTTAGTCATCATATATACAATTCAGTAAGAACAAACAAAGTATGACATTGTTTGTTTGACAATTTAAAATGTTCAGGTTTAAAAACAGCAAGTAAAACAAATCAATCCGTTAAAATAAGCCTAGCCTAACTCTTTAAAACACATTCAATTATAAAACATAATTTATTAAAAATGACAAACAGAGAAAACCTGTTTGTAAAAGTCTAACCCCCCCCTTGCTGCGGCTCTCCTTAAATGAGCTCAAATGCAAAAATGTTACAAGTTACTGAATACGTTGAATTTAGTTTATTGAGTGCAATGATGATGTAGATGAGTGTGAATGATATGGTTGTAGTTTTCCCATTGATTGGCTTTGGCGGAAAATCTGCCATCTTGCTAAATACCAGGATACTAGTGGCTAGGGCAGAGGGGCTAGGGGCAGGGATTGTTACTGGACTGGGCCGTTGCAGTGTCAGACTATGATGTAATCTATGATGTAATGGGAGTCCGGTTTGGTCGGCGATGGAGGAATGGAGCTGTGAGGAAAGTCAAATAGTTTGTCTGTGCCTCCCTCTGCTGGTCATAGGCAGTACTGCAGTGGGAGGTAATTCGACTTTTCCCTCCATTCATATCAGTGATTTCTGAAGCTATTTTTTCTTATTCTGTTATTCTAAATACACCCAATAGCCTAAAGCATGACCAATACAATAATAATAATAATAATACATTTTATTTATAAAAGCACTTTACATAAGAAATCTCAAAGTGCTACAATTAAAAACAAGAAGATAAAACAATAACATTTTCAATTAAAAGGCAAAAAAAAGGCTCTATTAAAAAGGTAGGTTTTAAGGCCTTGTTTAAAAGCATCCAATACAGTTGCTCTAGAAGTCAGAATCATTTGATCAAATTCTGTACATTACATGTGATTCTATTTTCATAATATTAGCCATCTCATTATGTTTACACTTGTAATATAATAGTTAACACTTGTAATATAATTTTCGCCGTGATATTCACCCCCAAATTGACGTTTGTCACGAAATATGCGGAAACAGCAAATTGGCAAATTCGATATTGTGTAAAACATTTTTTCTAGTGTGTAAGAAATTGAATACTGTGTAAGAAATGTAATAGTGTGCGAGATTAGAGAAATACAAGCCTGTACTGTTAGCGGATGTTTTTGCGGTGTATTGATCCACAGTTGTTTTGATGACTGTAGAAGGTTTGACGTAGAGGGCACTGCAGGTCTGGTGATGGAGCCGAGGGTTTCTATGGAGGTTAATATGATCAAAGACAATATGAAATAGAGATGCTCATTAAAGACACAGTCTGTACAATGTAACAGAGATTTCCACCAGTGAAATACAGGCCTGCCTCGTTGTCTGTTGTGATGGGTTAATAAGCCCCCACAGTGACATGGGGGGTATTCCATCAACGTCACTAAAGGAAAATCCAGGCTTATTTTTGATAGTTTTGTGAGATTTATCAGAATAAGCCTGGATCTTCCTTTAGTGACGGTGATGGAATACCCCCCCTGGTTTCTGGCTGGAACCAGACGGTACCAGGATCTAAACATACCGTTTCATTGGTCAAGGACTAGAAGGTTCCATGTGATTGGTTTTTGTTAAGGAGTCTCATTCCATGATAGCCACATATTGCTTATGGGGATTCAGTGCTATTTCCATGTAATAATAATAATAATAATACATTAGACTTATATAGTGCTTTCCTAGACACTCAAAGACGCTTTACAAACTGTCTAATTAATTTTTAGATGACTAAATCTAAATCTAAGTGTCTTTGTAGGACAATCTACTCTACTGCAAGTATACAGTATCTAGATTTCGGGCGGAGAAGCGGCGAAAAAACAAGCAGCGCCAGCGTCCTCTCTCGACCCGCATTTTTTAAAAAGTGTACATTTGTTGCAAGTTATACCTTTAGACGCAATACACTCGTGCTCTAGTTATGTGCTTTAGTGCTGTATAAAGACATATTTTATTTTTATTTTATATGCTTAATAGAAGTCCATACCGTGCAAATCCGGTTATTTTCTGATATGAGAGTTGACAGTCATATGAGTCATCAACCTGTCAACAGTTTAGCTGGCATCTGTTCTTTTGCTTTAGTTTTTTTTTTTTTTACAAATTTGGAATTTTTGATCATTGACAATAGTATTTCCATCAGTCTATCTGCTTTGATATACAGTATTACATCAGATGATTTGGGTCTTTAGAGCAGCTTGTTTTAGTCCATATCGTGGTTCGGTTAACCGTGGTGATTGCACCACAAATTTCGGCATCCTATTTACTAGTTCGTTCTTTTTGAAGATGTTTTTCCCCTCTCCATAATCCCTCTGTTTGAGACGATACACTGTCTCTCCACAGTCACCTCCCTGCTGCTGTTGTTGTTGTTGTTGTTGTTGTTGGATAATGGGCTGGGTTAAATCACACTTGGCAATGGAAAATCTCCATTCAGGATGCTTTTTACTCTAGGATTAGGCTTAATCTGCCTCCATGACACCCGTCCTAGATTGATTTATATTTTAATACTGTCTTGTGTATGTCTGTCTGCCAATAACCAATACAGAATTCAACAAAGATGGAACATTAAAATGAAATTGTTATGGATTTGCGAAACAAAGAAGACACTGGAAACCTTTCACTTGAGGGTGCAAACCACTTCTTATTTGTACTAAACGGGAGAAACCATGAAGGACAGGAGATGATGGGAGGAAGAGAGTGTATCTGAGGAAGTGGGAGAGTGAAATTGAGGATAGATAGCGGGGGTGAGGAAAAGGGCTTGCACTGCCTCTCTCTGATTGGCTAGGCATGACGGCATTCTCCCTGGAGGCTCCCCTCTCCGCCCCTCCCCTCTCTCTCTCTCTCTCTCTCTCTCTCTCTCTCTCTCTCTCTCTCTCTCTCTCTCTCTCTCTCTCTCTCTCTCTCTCTCTCTCTCTACCCACCGCTCCCTCCCTCTCCACCCACCGCTCCCTCCCTCTCCTGCACCTCTCCCTGTGCACTTGCCTTCCCTCGCCTGTCTCCCGTTGCCTGTTCAGAGCACAGCAGCAGCAGCAGCAGCAGCAGTAGCATCCGTTAGCGGTTAGCCGTTAGCAGCGGTAGCAGGGAAAGAGAGAGGGACGGGCGTCTGTCCTGGTTTCTTCAGGGATGTCTACCGAGACTCTATCATCGCCGCCTGCCCGCAGACCACTCCTTCGATTCCTTCCCCTCTCCTTCTCTCCACTTCCCTCCTGCTCTCCTCCTCCTCCTCCTCCTCTCCTCTTCTAGCTCCGACCCAACAGACTCACGGTACTCCGTTGCACGCTCTCTCTCCCACTCCCTCTCCCTCTCTTTTTCTCTCCGCGCCTGGCGTTCGGTATGCGAGCTCTCTCTCTGCTGCTGTCAGCCCGCCCAGCCGCCCCACACCACCTCCGGAACCAGAACTGCCTCAGCAGCAGGATTAGCCGTTAGCGTTTAGCATCACAGGCCTCCCCGGACCGGAGGAGCAACCTCGGAGGGAGAGGGAGAGAGAGAGAGGGAGGAAGAGAGAGAGAGAGGGAAGAAGAGAGTGGGGGGAACAACAACCGGTGTGGTTTCTCCACCTGCCTCCTCGTCTAACCACTCCCTGAAACTCTCTATCGCTCCAAGAAATCCCTCCTCACTCCTCTGGTTTGTCCAGTGTTCTGGACCGGCCGGCTGACAGACAGACAGGACTCTTGTTACCAAGGACCAGGGGTGAGGACTTTTACAAACCCGGGGGGGGGGGGGGGTGTATTTTTTTCTTATGGGCGTCTAGAGGCTTCGACGCAGGAGAGGAGTCGTCTTCGAAGCCGTCGACCGAAGGCTTTGACTGTTTTTTTCAGCGACTCGACCGAGCGTCCGATCGTACCCCTGCTTGTTGTTTCTGTTTTCCGGAGCTGAGGGGAAAAGCACACACACACACACACACACACACACACACACACACACACACACACACACAGACACTCTCCTCTCACGCTCCTGTGGAAATCGCATGACGAGAGCCCCATCTCTCCTTTTGGCGGCTCTTTGGCGGCTCTCCTGACCGGATCTACCCCCTCCGATTGTCTGTCCCCCTTCCGCCTCGACTCTGACTCACTGGCATCAGCAGCTGTTCAGCCGTAAACAACACACTCTGGGCAGAAGAGAGGCTTCACCAACCCCTAAGGCAGTGTGGCGTTAGCCAAGCATGCTAACAACACGGAGCTCAGCTTCTCCTCTTCGTCGTCCTCCTCCTCCATCATCATCATCAGCCCTAAATGACTAGAGACATTTGACAGGACTTTTGACTTTTTTTCCCCCAGGTGTGGCTTTACCGTTACATCTCTTTTTATAGAAAAGTAGTTCACTTCTTTTTTCTTTTTTTTTTTTATTAAAAAAAGAAAGAAAAGAAAAGTGCATCGTGCTTTGATGTCTCCACTCGTATGCTCCAAGCATTGGGCGTAGAGGCGACGTTTTACGAAAAGAGGCGGGGGGGGGGGGATTCTCTCTTCAAAGGAGGAGGGAGGGAGTCAGGGAGAGAAAAAAAGGTCCAAAGGAGGACACATCCGACACCTGTCGTCTACTTCGCCCAGCGAACCCCACGTGCCAGTCTGCCTTGTTGCTAGGCAACAACAACAACGACATCCCGTTTGGAATTTTGGGGGGAAGAGAGACCGAGACCGAGTGAAAGAGGATGAACGTCCAATGCGTGACAGTGTTTCCAATCGGGGTTGAAAGGGAGAGATAGCGCTGTGTGTGTGTGTGTGTGTGTGTGTGTGTGTGTGTGTGATTCCTAACACAATGCTAGAGGCAGAGATAAGCTGCTGCCATGTTATGACTGTAGAGTTACTGGGCCTCTGGCCTGTGTGTCGGCTCTGACAGTGGTGCTGATCTGATGGACTCGTTTGACCCTGACTGAAATCATCTCTGGTGCTCAAACTTTTAGCTGGATCAATTCTACATCCGTAGATGTTTTGGTCTGAGTTTTTTCGCTGAGTTTGTATTATCTTTAAGACTGCGGCTACTCTGCATCTTCCCCGGTCTCAGGAGAGACCAGCCGGTCCTGTTCCTCACAGTGTTGTGACAGAATCACTGCCCGATGCAGAACAGGACAATCGTCTCCCTCTCCAAAATAGGTCACCCCTGTCTTTTGTTGAGACTCTGCTTCTTCTGCTAAGAAGCCCCCTCCCCAACACTCCCCCAAAACCTCTGGACCTAACCTCAGTCTGGCTGGGTTGACCGACTTCCACCCCCCCTCGGACATCACCGCCGGGACCTTGGAAGTCACGATGGAGCCTCCCTGCTCCCTGACCCTGGAGGAGAGGGATCCCCCCCTTCCTCCTCCTCCTCCACCCTCCTCCTCCCCCCCAACCACGGTGTCCTCCCTGTCCCCCCAGCTATCCCCAGCGGTGCCTGGGGGGGCGGAGGAGGGGGGGCAGCTGGAGGAGAAGGACGGGGGCCAGGCGGAGACACCGGAGTCCTTAGGCAAAGTGATGGGACTGCTGGGGATGGGACACCGCCTGTTTGTCCCCCGACTACTGGCGGTGAGAGGGTGATCGGGGGGTCAGGGCGTTTGGGGGGGGGGGGGGGCGGGGGGCTATCGCTATAATTTTAGTATTTTACGTTTGTGACAGCAGCTGGTGAAAGCGGGTACAAGTCGGCAACCGACCAAGTGTTCAGACTTTTATTCTGAACGTTTTTCAGAGTAAAAGTCTGAACATTTTGATTATTGACATTATTGATTTAAATGGGATAACCTCTAGTTTTCAAGGGGGGTTGAGTATGAATGGCTGTCTGGCAAACATTGCCCAAAAAAATTGCACTGGAGAAAAACACGGATAATAGTTTTCCAAACTTTCCAAAGGGATCCTGGTCGAGCAGTTGAATGCTCATCCTAGCTAGAGTGATTTGAGCCATCTGAAATGCCAATGATTCATAACATCCCAACGGTACTAATAATGATAATCAACGTTATCTGTATAGCACCTTTCATACATAAAACGCAACTCAAAGGGCTTTACATTTGAAGCGTTAAAACAAGAACAAAATGTGGCGAAAAAACAAATTAAACCAGCATAGATGAAAAATAAAAACAAATGAGTAGAAGAATAGATTTAATAAGATGAATAACATAAAAATGTGTTCAGTGATTATGTCATAGCAAGCCTTAAGTTTACACTGCTAAGTGAAAAGTCCTGGAGAGAGGAACCAATTAAACTATTTGTATTGACCCGACCTAGGACCCCCTAGGCACAGTAGGATTTGTGTTTTCCGTCTTTCGTGTCGTCTCTTTGGTGCTAGTCGACTGATTAATAATGATGATGTTGCTGGTTTTTACTCTGTGACTCTGGTTCCTCCTCCCAGTGTTTTATCTGTGGTCGTTCACTCCCTGAGCACATGATTAGGTGTGTGTACTATTAGTCATCGTATTAAAGGATGGCCCGAGTCAACGTGGTTCTTAAATGTACTGTCTCGAAATGCTTTTTTTACTTTACTTTGTTTTGGTATTTGAGAGCATAATTATGACAGTGCATCTTCATGCCATCGGGTGGTGCTATGACCTGTGTTGTCGTACTCAGGTCTCGATATTTGTCATCAAAGGATCCCGTGAAACCAAGTAAAAAATACTCACATAACCACAGGCTTACTGCCTGAATGAGACCGATATTACTAAGCATCTGCATAGTAGGGTAGAACACACCAGAACACAGTCTTCTAAAACATGAAACCTTCACGTCATTCGCATCACCGTAGGTCACTCATAATCAGTTGTTTTGGTCTGCCCTCAGCAGTAATTGTAATTTTGTAATTTTGCCATTTAGCAGACGCCTTTATCCAAAGCGACTTACAATTGCGAATTACAGGGACATTCCCCCTGGAGTAACTGAGGGCCCCACCTATGTTTACTTAACCTTTGTTAAATGCTCATTTAAAAAGCATTTAAAAAAAGGGGGGGGGGGTTGCTTGGTGGCGTAACGGGTTAAGCGTCAACCATGTAACCGCAGGGTTCCCGGTTCGATTCCGGCCGTGGACATATCCTACATGTCTTCCCTTCTCTCTCTCTCTCTCTCACCCATCCTTCCTGTCAACATCTCTACTGTATCTGTCAATTAAAAAAAAAAAAATAGTGGGACTGCCTCACTCAGGAAAAAAAAAAAGTAGAAAGATGGTGAGAACCATTGAGAAACCTAGTGCTTAGAACGGACTAATCACATGGCCCGTAAGCTTGGTAGCCTTGGTAACCCCTTCCTCTCTCAACACAGACATCCAAGGACGACCTGCTCCAGGCGGACTTCGAGGGGGCGCTGAAGTTCTTCCGGGTCCAGTTGCCCAAACGCTACCGGGCGGCGGAGAACGCCCGACGGCTCATGGAGCAGGCCTGCAACATCAAGGTACGCTAGGAGCCTGCAGCCTGCAGCCCACACTGGGCTTCATCAGAACTGGATTCTACTGATCCATACACACTATGTCAGAGAGAGAGAGAGAGAGAGAGATCATTTGCTGTCAAGGAGAGTGAAGAGTGAATAAACGGAGAGAGAGAGAGAGAGAGATTTTATTGATCCCCAAGGGGAAATGAAGACGTTACAGCAGCTCACACCACAACTGCTAAATGCCCAAAAATGTAATCGTAAATGTAAAACAGGTAAGTATACGCTAGGTAGCTGTGTCTGGTGAAATGTTTGTCATTGACGTTGACGTTGTTTGGTGCTGAGTAGAGCCTGCGTGGCTGAGACAAAGGCGTCGGATTGACAAAAAAAGACAATACAAATAATAATAATAATTGTTCTGTCTACTAACGCCGACAGAAAGGCTGGACTGAGGGACACGGATACCATTCAACTCGTTTTTCTTACTTTTACTGAAAATTGAATAGATTGTAAAACCTGCGAATGCAGACAACAAAAACATACATGAATACACAGCTCTGACACATTCAAAGACTAAAACAAAGCATATAAATGTTACACAAAGCACGCATCAAACACACTAACCGTGGCATCCCTCACGTCCTGGTATCACACAATGAATCCCTACGCACGGTCTCCCACTATTTAAGCACCTAACCTAATCACAGCCCCCAATATCCCTACGCATACCTGATCTATATAATCAAACAATTCCCACGCAGTTATGAGGCATAACTCAAAATAATGTTACAAGTATCTAATAATTAATAATTAATAATAACTAATAATTACTTAAATAACATTCAAAATAACATTTCACATTTGTCCCATTTTATAGGCTGAAATATGCACACTGAAACACCCCATCCTAACTGGACAGTACACCTCCCACCTAGCCGATCTAGCTACTAGTCTAGGGAGGCTACCAATGTCCCTTGTTCCTCAATGGGGAGGAGAACAACCATCCTCCTGACATCCCGGTGGAGGACGACCCCGGGCAGCTTGCCAGAGCCTTTCTTTTCTCTTGTTTTGGCTCCTCTTGTGCTGATGTCGGCCACATTGCACTCACCGGGGATCCACGACCACTCGGTTGGAGACCCTGTCTTCCCAGGGTCCCACGTTTCCTTGACTGAGCTCCCGCCTCCTGCCTCTTGGAAGGCTCTTCTTACAAGGATGTTTCCTTTTTGTTTGGCCGGGGACACCAGGCCAATTGGATCTGGTAGAGCAGCCACTTGGCTCAGCAGCTCTCTCCTCGACAAGCCGTTGGGTGTATTCTCCCGGACTTCTTCTACCTTGAGGTTGAGGCCTGTCCTCATCTTTCCTTTTCTCTTGGAGAAGTTTACTGATGTCACCATGTAGAGCTGGTCGGAATCCACGAGATACCTAATGCCAAGGGCCTTATTATCCTCGTCTTTCAGCTGATTCGGTAGCACCAGGGTTTTGGATGTCGCTCCAGGCCTCTCCCCTCCACAGGTTCTGGCGTCGTCCTTTCTCCTCCCACCTTGGCCAGACCGGACCCACGGCTTTAGAAAGAACCCTCCAGCTCTCAAGATCTCCTCCACTCCACTCGTGATGGTGTCGAGCATCTCCAGATCATCATGGGAAGTCAAGATGTCGTCGACGTAGCTGTCTTTCTCCAAGACACGACGCTCTTCCTCCCTTTCAATGAACTGAGGTAGCCCTGCTGTCTCCCTCATTGCCAGTTGAGCAATGCAACCAGCAGGACGGTCTCCAATGTTCACCCTCGTGATGGCGTACTCCCCGATGTCCTCTTCAGGATCGTCTCTCCAAAGGACCCTGTGCAGGTGTATCTCTCGGTTCTTCAGCCACATAGAGTTGTACATTTTGGTGATGTCGCCCAGGGCCGCATGCTCCCCAGTTCGAAACCGCAGGAGCACAGCCCTGATGCTGTTCAACACGTCTGGCCCCTTTAACAGAAGGTCGTTCATGCTGACACCTTTGTATGATTGGCTACTGTTCCACACTAACCGGACCGGTGTTGTCACAGAATGGGGATTGGGTGCAACCAGGTGGCTCTCGCACCAAACCGGACCTTTCCACTCTTGAATCTTCTCTGGTGTGAGACTCACTGCTGCGCCCCTCCTTACCATCTCGTGAACCTGCTCTCCGTAGGCAGTTCGCCACTCCGGCTGTTTCAGGAGGCGTTTCTCCGTTCTTAGGAATGTTGCCATCACAGCTCCTCTGTTGTTCGGTAGACTGGATGGATCCTCTGTCCAAGGGTAACTAGCATCCCAATGTGGAGCATCGCTGTGGTGATCGCTGGCGACATAGGACAGACCCTCCTTTTCTTCCGCCAGGGTCATCTCTTTTTCACCCGGCTGGCACGCTCCACAACGACATCCCCCGCATTTGGGTTCACAGGCTGCCCCGATGCTCTCCCACTTCCACCATTCCAACACTTCTTTGTTGGTTGCCATTGAGCTCCGGACTCTTGAGTCGCTTTCCTGCCTCAGTCCACTCTCCCTGGTCTCTTCGCAGCACCCGATACACTTGACGATTTCCTTATACTTGGCCGCTGCTGTTCTCATTGATCGGGCGAAGTGTGTCTTGGACTCGTAGGTCACCGTCTCCACATCTTCAAACAGATTGGGATGCGTCCCACTCACAATCTTTCCAAGTGGGCCTTCCCACAGGACCAGGTCTCCTACTACCTTCACGGGACAGGGAACCAGCCGCCCCTCTCTTTGGCTGATGAGGAGCTCAATACTCTTTGGCCGGACCAACTCCCGGGTCTTGACCTCGGGGAAGAATCTTTTCAGTTGCCGTGGTTCGATGGCATGGTGCACCTTGGCTATTTCATCTAAGCCGTAGCAGACCAACTGGTGGGCTCTTTCACCTTCCGGGGTCCTGAACCTCACCTTCAGGAGGTACCTTTTGGTGTTGGCTGTCACAGTCATCCCTCCGACGCCCTGCACCACTAGCGTGATTTTCTCGCTCTTCAGGCCAAGCCTACTTGCAGCCGCGTGGGTAATGTAATTTGTATCTGATGCGAGGTCCATCAGAGCACCAATTTGTTGCCCGTCGTTAGCAGTGACCTTCAGGAGCATCATTATTACCGGACACTCGTTTACTCCATTTTCTTCCAGGAGCTTCCCGGATTTTGCTTCAGTGCAGCTTGTAACTGCTGTCTTATTCGTGAAGGCTCTCCTGACTTTTCTCTCAATCTCTGGAGCGAGTTGGGACAAGACCTCTTCCTGTTCAACGGTCAAACTCCTTGCACGTTCACCGCCGCTACTTGGAGTTTCTCTCTTTTCCCCACCATCCTTCTTACTGTCTCTACTGGGGCAGAGAAGGTAATGGTGGTCTGACAACTCTCCTTCTTTGCAGCCTCTCTTGGTGCAGAGGAATTTAAGGTTGCACTCTCCGTCAGCGCCATGTGATGAAAGGCACAGCCGGCAGGCTCTAGACTTCTTCACCGCGGCCTTTCTTGCTGCCAAGTCGAGGCCTCTGAACTTCTTACAGGTGAACAGCCTACTTCTGTGTTTATCTTCGCACAGAACACAATTGTCATCAGCGCTGCCTCTCTCAGTGGCTCTAGTGAAAGCAAAGTTCTTCCCAGTATTCTTCTCTGGGATCTCCGTGATCTCCATCTGCTCCAACTGTTCGAGGATGCTTTCCTGCTTTTGTAGGAAGTCCAGGAAGGTGTCAAAGTATCTCTCCGGCTGGAAACCATTTCGGGGGTCTATTTTGAAAGTAAGCCACTCCTTTTTCAAAGTGAGTGGCAGTTTGTTCTCAATGGCTCCAGTCACCAGAGGGTTTTTGATGGCTACTTCATTGTCAAGATCTTTAAGGTCTGCTAGAGCTTTCTCTGTGATTCGGATCAGATCAATCACCTTCCTGAATTGGTGCTCTTTGACTGGAGAAATCTTCTGCAGCTCTGCTACGATCAGGTTGGTGATTGCATTCTTGTTTCCGAAACGACTCTCTAGCACCCTGAAGACATCTTCGGCAGTATTGTGGCTCGCGAGCCTGAGATCCTTCACTATGGTCTCCTCTATACTTTCCAGAAGTTGAAACTTCTTAACTTCCGGAGACCCGGAGGGATCGCCTTGTTCCTGTAGGCTTTCCCAATCCTTCCTCCAGCGGTAGTATTCCCGAATGCTACCTCTAAACGTCGGGAGACTTGTAGGCTTCAGCCTCACTTTTGGAATGCCTCTCGTAGCTGCATTTCCACCCCGTGCGCCTGCTTGAGTCTCCTCCAACGCTTTTTGCTGGGCTTTAACAAGCTCTGCCCGTGCTTCAGTCTCCGCCTGTTGAGCCAGGATAAGCTGGGCGCGTCTGGCGCGTTCTTCCTCTTCAGCCCTCTGGCGCTTTCCTTCAGCTGTTGTGCGGCGGGCGCGGTCTTCTTCCTCAGTTGCCTTTTGAGCTTTTCCTATCTCGGCGTCTCTATCTCGCCTGAGCTTGTTCTTTGAGGACATCAAATGATGCAGCCGTCTCTCCACGTCTTCTATAGCAGCGACAGGGGCCCAGTTTCTCCAGACAGAGAGCTCTTTCTCTGCTCCTGTAGTGAGCTCCTCTAAATGGTGCACTTGTCTCTCGTGGCAGTCATGGTCTAGCTGGCCCAATGGGACCTCTTCTGTCTCTTCTTTAGCTCGTTCAGCCTCCCTGATCGCGAACAATACTCTTCTTTCACCGTATCTTGACCACAGATGGAGTTTTACGAGATCGCCAACCTTCGACAATTTAGTCATGCAGTCTTTGCTCACCTTCTCGATGTCTCTCGTCTGTTGTTCAGATAGTTTGGTGGGGTCCTCTTCCGCTTCTGCAAGCAGACCCTCTTCATAGCTACTATTGGCTTCCAGGAGCTTCTCAGCTTCATTAGAGAAAGCCTGCCACTGGACCTTTAATTCGCTCTCGACCATGGAGGGTGTAACAAGGAGCATGACGGCAGATTTTTGGTTAAAGTTGGATTTAGCTGAATTTCTCTCCTTTTTCAGTTGAGCTACGGACTGGTCCTCTTCAGCCATTTTCCTTCTCTTTTCACAGGCTATCAATGTTTAAATATTTATTCAAACTCTGCTGTTATTTTCTTTAACAGATTAAAGTCCCTTCAAACTGCTCACTTAGTGTGTTTATTTTCGTTTTATTCAACTGTGACGTTTTACAGTCAAAACTGACATTTATTTACTGCCAGAATAAATGGGACTCTTATTTTGAAACTCCGGATCTTCTGTGTATTTTTACTTCCTGGTTACTTCAAGAATAAATGGGACTCTTATTTTGAAACTCCGGATCTTCTGTGTATATTTACTTCCTGGTTTACTGCGACGCACTAGGGCTCCTCCTTGCACAGTTAGGATATATCACTCCGCCGGTTAGCCACTTTAGCAGACACAGTCAGTCCCACTTTAATCTCTCTGGCTAGCAAGGCATGTCTCTATAAACATCCAGCAAGGCAAGTCTCTATACACATCCAGCTTGAATTAGTTCGTTGGTCAGTGCTGTTGCTTACCCGACCGCTTTCCTGGTCTTGCCGTCCTCTCGCGCTGTCTCGCGCTGCCGACACTGTCTCGTGTCCAGTAGGCTCTGCACAGACACGCCTCAGACAGCACACCTGGATAGCTAGCTCCGGTTAATTGCAGCCACTTTTCTGAGTTCCCTCGACGCTTGTATTCGTCCCGCGGAGAACTCCTCTCTGAATGTGGCTGTCAATTTACTTCTCCACCACCTCGGGAATCTTTTCAAAGATATTTCTTTGACGCCCGGGCCGTAGGTTTTACAATTGTTCTGTCTACTAACGCCGACAGAAAGGCTGGACTGAGGGACACGGATACCATTCAACTCGTTTTTCTTACTTTTACTGAAAATTGAATAGATTGTAAAACCTGCGAATGCAGACAACAAAAACATACATGAATACACAGCTCTGACACATTCAAAGACTAAAACAAAGCATATAAATGTTACACAAAGCACGCATCAAACACACTAACCGTGGCATCCCTCACGTCCTGGTATCACACAATGAATCCCTACGCACGGTCTCCCACTATTTAAGCACCTAACCTAATCACAGCCCCCAATATCCCTACGCATACCTGATCTATATAATCAAACAATTCCCACGCAGTTATGAGGCATAACTCAAAATAATGTTACAAGTATCTAATAATTAATAATTAATAATAACTAATAATTACTTAAATAACATTCAAAATAACATTTCACATTTGTCCCATTTTATAGGCTGAAATATGCACACTGAAACACCCCATCCTAACTGGACAGTACAATAATAATACAAGATAATTCAAATACTGGAAGTGACACAGTGACACTCCAGTCCTGTTGAAAGTGTGGGTTCTTCAAACCACCCTCTGCATTGTGTCTGCCAATGGCCCCTGGTCCTAGCATCGATTTGTTTTTCTTATGATTGACTGATGGATAGATGACTCACTTACTTTGACAAGTATCTAAAGCAGACGCTTTGGTTAAAGGCATCTGCAAAATGCCCAAAAATGTAAAGAAAAAATAAGAAATGTCTGTGGATGCAATATCGTATCGGGGGCGTGGCTCTAGGAATGGGTAGTTAATCCGCCTGCTACTCCCTCTCAGAAAAGAAATAATCTGTTAATTAGCCAACTGGGCGGAGGTGTTGTGGCCTCTGGATGTGCTGAGGGTCTGTCAACACAGCTCAGTTGTCTCCTACTGGGTTTGTTGTTATTGCCAAACGTTGTGGTTCCTACCTTGAACACACAGACGGTGCCAC
>NC_137674.1:107340930-107355199 GCF_963989245.1 Nansenia antarctica
AATCTATGCTAGGGACCAGGGGCCACTGGCAGTCACAATGCTAGAATAAGGGAGTTCTTTTTTCTTAATAATATATCCACACACGTGTCTTACCTGTGTGTTCTGTATGGGTGTAGTAGTAGTAGATAGGATTGTGAGTGTGTTTGAGAGTCAACAATAACTGCTGTCTGCTCATAGCTGCAGTTGGCACTTGACACTGTTTAGGAGTGGCTGGAAAACAACAGCAGCATAGGCTGGCGTTGGACAGCTGAACCTAAGGTAAATGGTCTGACTTATATATGGCGCCTTATTCCTAAGCGCTTTACAACGGCCTCTCATTCACCCATTCACACACCAATGGCGGCACAGCTACCATGCAAGGCGCCGGCCCGCTCACTGGGAGCAATTTGGGGTTCAGTGTCTTGCCCAAGGACACCTCGACATGTTGCCAGCCGGGGCTCGAACCGCCGATCTGCCAACCTTGCGATCATTAGAGGCCGGCTCTACCTCCTGCTAGTTATCCAAGGTTGTCAGGTGTCTATTAGGTCTATGTTTATTTTATTTTGTATTTAATTTGTTTTTATTTTAGTCTACTATTCAATTCATTGTATGTTGTTGTTGTTGTTGTTGTTATTGTTTGTGGTGTGAGATGCTGTAGCACCTACATTTCCCCTCAGGGATCAATAAAGTAACACTCTCTCTATCTCTCTCTCTGTCTCTATCTATCTCTCTCTCTCTATCTCTCTCTCTCTCTATCTCTCTCTCTCTGTCTCTATCTCTCTCTCTATGTCTCTCTCTATCTATCTATCTCTCTATCTATCTATCTCTCTCTCTCTCTGTCTCTATCTCTCTCTCTCTCTCTCTCTCTCTGTGTCTCTCTATCTCTCTATCTATCTCTCTCTCTCTCTCTCTGTCTCTATCTATCTCTCTCTCTCTCTCTCTATCTATCTCTCTATCTAGTACATGTTAGCATTGGGTGGATGTTGTAGTGAAGCTTATGGAGTCAATGGCACTAGGCTAATCAGACATCTACGTCAGAGATGGTGAGATGCAGTGGTCTGGGTGGTTTGACTCATCTTGAAATAGTCATTTAAGGATGGAAAGTACATTGTGACACGGTGGTTATTGTATTAGTCATACCATGTCGTACGAGGGTCTGTGCCTTGAATGGAAAGGCTGAAGGTGTAACACAGTGGGGGTGGAGGCCACCTACGAGGCTCTGTGGTCCCATGTGAGAGAATATGTAGCAACCGTTTGAAAAAGGGAAGGATGAGAGAAAAAGAAAGAGAGAGATGGAGAGAGTGGGAGTTGGGGGGGGGGGGGGGGGGGAAACTGAAGGTGTTCCTTTTCTTTTAATATAGTTTGTGGCCTAGCACATCCAGACTACGAACCTGTTCAGTTGAATGCTCTACTGTCCTTTCACTTCCACACTACTGGACAGTCTCTTTCCATCCTATTCATGTTATGTTTGGGTAATGGCTCTGTTCACTGGAGCACTTTGAGCTGCAACGTTTGCAGGAAGAGCGCTATACAAATAAAAGTTATTATTATTATTATTGATTCTAAAGTCCTCGTTTCCCACAACTAGTGATTGCCCTTGTCTTATCTTTTGGGGAATCACACCTGAACAGGTGTGTGTGTGTGTGTGTGTGTGTGTGTGTGTGTGTGTGTGTGTCTGTGTGTCTGTGTCTGTGTGTGTGTGTGTGTGTGTTCCAGTTCAGGTGTGACACACACACACACACACACACACACCACACACACACACACACACACACACACACACACACACACACACACACACACACACACACACACACACACTACCAGGCTTGTGGCTTCAGTTGCCAGGTAAAGAGGTCCACAGGGGGTGTAGGGTCCTCAGAGTGGTTATCCAGGCCAGTGGACCATAACATAATGTCTTTGTTCAACCAGACTCACACACACACACACACACACACACACACACACACACACACACACACACACACACACACATTCGCTGTAACTCACTACTAAGCTATCAAATCTAGAAAAGGTGTGCCTGCTTTTTTGGAATAGTTTATTGTTTTCCGTTTCCTTGTCTGGTTGTCAGGGTAACAGGGGAACTGTGAGGACTAGTGTGTGAGTTGACTATGTCCACATTATGCTCTGAAATGCAATGCCTAAACTCTCTCAGGTGGAGAACAAAGCTAGCCTAGAGAACAAAAGGATGTGTTGTTGTTGAGGTACCCTGTGGAGTGGTTTAAATGATAACCTAACAGGACCTGCCTTTGTGTGTCCTGCGTCAGAGAGGTCAAGGGTCAACAGAGTGGGTATGGATTGGCCAGGTGTCAGTTGGGGTTGTCATGACAGTAAGCTATGACAAGACTGTCATGACGCTAAGCCAGCGTTTCTCAACCTTTTTTCAGTCACGGCACCCTTCAAAAGTCGATAAAATCTCAAGGCACCCCAGTCTAAAATATAGCTATTCAAAAACGACACTGCATCACCCAGACAGTCCCACACACACACACACACACACACACACACACACACACACACACACACACACACACACACACACACACACACACACACACACACACACACTCAGCGGCTATTGATACAAATAAAAGTTGTATTATTATTATTGAGAGAGAGAGAGGAGGGAGTGAAAAAGGCAAGTGTGCATCAAAGGCATCAGGCACGTAACCGTGCTGTATAAACATGACACAGTGACCGAACAAACGCGGGAATTTATGGAACACATTCATTTTCATATTCCCACATTTGATTGGAAACACCTATCCAGTCCATTCAACGTAAACACCGGGGATGCAGAGTTATTAAGCCAGAAAATGCGTCTCTCTCTCCCGCTGCGCGCATCCTTGTCTGGATGTATTAAATTCATTGCATGAAAACGAAACCGTGCGTTATTTCCCGAACTTTCCAACCCTGCTTAGCTTCCGAAGTCGGACGACAGAATAATGTCACCGATCATCCATATAGAACGGACTCGGCTGTAGTGTGTGGCTTCTTCGCCTTAGCAATAATTTCGGCTACGAGGTAACTAGCCTGCAACGCTTTATCAGAAACTTTGGCGCACTTCATCATTACCTGTTCTGGACGGCTATGGTGACTTTTCATCTGAACAAAATATTCAGCATCCTTGCTAGCTTGTGATGGATGATCTGTTGTCAGTTTGTCATGTTCCATGATTCTGCTTGTTTGCTTGTTCATTGCTCTCGAAAATGTCTTTGCGCGGTAAATGAAAAAACAATGCAGGCTAATTGCAGACACACTGACCTTACGCTGAACCCGGTATTGACATTGTGACATGGGAAAGGGGCGCGCGAGACAGATTTTGATGATGTATTGCATTTATTTATTTATAGATTTATTCAGAATTATTTGACGGCACCCCTGAAGACGCCAGGCGGCGCCCCAGTGTGCCGCGGCACCCCGGTTGAGAAACGCTGCGCTAAGCTACATGTTTATACTTCTCACTGTAGAAGTGTTAGCATCCCATTTCAGTAAACATGCCATGCCTCTCTCTCCCCCCCACCCTCTCTCTCCCCCCCCCCCTCTCTCTCTCACTCACTCACTCTCTCTCTCTCTCTCTCCTTCTCCCCCCCTCTCTCTCTCTCACTCACTCTGTCCCTCTCTCCCTCTCTCTCTTTCTCCCTCCCTCTCACTCTCTCTTTCTCTCTCTCTCCCTCCCTCTGTGTCTCTCCCCACCTCTCTCTCGCTCTCCCCCTTTCTCTGTCTGTCTCTTGCTCTCACTCGCTCTCTCTCTCTCTGTCTCTCTCTCTCTCCTTTTACACTGCTTCCTTCTCACTGGGCAGCTATCTCTTCCCTTCTATCAACAAATTGCTCTTTCACACTTGTTTTTTTTTATTATAGACTTTTATCTCTTTTCCTCCATCCCCCTCTCCCTGTCTTCTTCCACATCTTTTTCTAGCAGTCTCAGTCAGTGAGCGGTGCCCCTCCCCCCCACCCCCCTCCTCCCCCCCCCCTGTCAGGAGGGCCTCTTGTGTATCCATTAACAAAGTCCCTCCCATCGGCGACTTGTTACGTCTCAGACCAACCTGTAATCCACATCCCTAGCCGCAGGTGCCATGGCAACGCAGACGGCTGAGCCTTCCCCGCTCTCTACACGGAAGGGGATATGTTTCTAATGGCCTGGCTGGCACTGAGAGTTCCCCTGGCTCAATGGGGAGCAGTGTTTAAGTAGGGGGGGGGGGCGGGGGGATTTTCCACAACCTGAACAATAACGATATGATATGAATGAATGAATGAATGAATGAATGAATGAATGAATGAATGAATGAATGAATGAATGAATGAATGAATGAATGGACTTTATTTGTCATTGCTACAGTACAGGTACCAAACAACGAAATTTAGGAGGGGTGGCTCCCCTGGTGTTAGGAAAGGGAAAAAGAAAAACACTTTTAAAAAAATCACAAGAAGGGAGGAGCTGGTTTACATAAATAAAGGCTATGTACACAATCCACTGTACTATACTGTACAGATAGACGACTAGGGTTGTCATATTGCACAATAGTATTGTTCCACGTTATTTAAAGTGTCACAGTTTTCACGATATATATGTATTTGTTTCCCTTTATTGTGTGCATGTTCTGACTTCTGTTCGGGAATACGATGCCTGGAATTGTACTGAGTGGGTACATGCATGTTACAGATTGTACTGAGTGGGTACATGTATGTTACAGATTGTACTGGGTACATGTATGTTACAGATTGTACTGGGTACATGTATGTTACAGATTCTCCATGTATCAAGTTACGTGGCAATAACAACATCTATGTACTTTTGTTTTCGGTTTTTGCTTTTTTTGCTATGCACAGAGTAGGGGTCTCAGGTATGCACAGAGTAGGGGTCTCAGGTATGCACAGAGTAGGGGTCTCAGGTATGCACAGAGTAGGGGTCTCAGGTAACAGAGTAGGGGTCTCAGGTAACAGAGTAGGGGTCTCAGGTAACAGAGTAGGGGTCTCAGGTAACAGAGTAAGGGTCTCAGGTAACAGAGTAGGGGTCTCAGGTAACAGAGTAGGGGTCTCAGGTAACAGAGTAGGGGTCTCAGGTAACAGAGTAGGGGTCTCAGGTAACAGAGTAAGGGTCTCAGGTAACAGAGCAAGGGTCTCAGGTAACAGAGTAGGGGTCTCAGGTAACAGAGTAAGGGTCTCAGGTAACAGAGTAGGGGTCTCAGGTAACAGAGTAGGGGTCTCAGGTAACAGAGTAGGGGTCTCAGGTAACAGAGTAGGGGTCTCAGGTAACAGAGTAGGGGTCTCAGGTATGCACAGAGTAGGGGTCTCAGGTAACAGAGTAGGGGTCTCAGGTAACAGAGTAGGGGTCTCAGGTAACAGATTAGGGGTCTCAGGTAACAGAGTAGGGGTCTCAGGTAACAGAGTAGGGGTCTCAGGTATGCAGACAGAGTAGGGGTCTCAGGTATGCAGACAGAGTAGGGGTCTCAGGTCATGTCTGAGTTCTCTCATGGCGTGGCAGCCATCTTGTGTCAGCGTTAACAGCATGTTTCGGTTGACTGAACGTTTTTGCATCGTCCCCTCTGTATGTACAACTTGGAGTTGGATGATAAAAGCGAACGTATCAGTCTCTACACACTCCCAGTAAACAGTACGTCACAGGCTCACCTAGCGAACAGTTTACCAAACCACACTCGGGAGAAACAGAGTGGGACCAGTTGACGCTCTATTGGCGCTTCTCCACTACCGTCCCGTACCGTACCAGAACTCGTGCGCCCGGTTTGTTTTGCTTTCTCCACTGCCAACTGGGCCGTACCGGGCCGTAGTACCCCTACTGATTTTAGCCACCCTTCCTGACTCGGAGCGAAAGGTACATTCCCTGCTACGATGTGACGCTGCAGACCGTTGATTGGTTTGATTGATAATTGATTGGTTTGATTGGTAAGACGCGTCATACAGCTGTTGTTGACAATGGTTCGAGAGCCTTGAGACCGAAAGCTCGCAATAAACATCGTTTTTTGCACAGATTTGAGTGTGCGGACGTTGCTTTTTTGCACTCTATTTGATACTCTTCAGCTGCAGCACCCCAGCTAAGTCTGATCACGGATGAGCGGTGGTATTTTCACTATATTGGGAATTTCTATTCTATTACCCATCCTACTCTAGTCTCGTTTGTGTCACCATCTAGTGGTTGACGACCTCACCTCAACATTTACATTTTAACCATTTTAGCTCTTTTATCCAAAGTGACTTACAATCAGAGATTACAGGGACAGTCTCTCCCTGGAGTAACTTAGGGCTAAGTGGCCTTACTCAAGTAACACGCTAGTGTCGGTGTTCCCAGGTGGGACTTGAACTCATGACCTTCTGATCCACCAGTCAAAACTCAGTATCCACCAGGCCACCACTACCCCCCCCCTAGGCCTTCACTGCCCCACGTCCTGTTCACTGACCCTACCCTCTCCTCCCGACCCCCCCCCAGGTCTCCACCAAGAAGCTGAAGAAGTTTGAGAAGGAGTACCAGTCGCTGAGAGAGAGCCAGCTGCAGCAGGAGGACCCCATCGACCGCTACCAGGTAAGAGCCAGCCAGAGAGCCCCTCCATGCAGCCGCTCCGGGGTCAAGGGTCAAGCAGGCCTAGGATCAGATCCTAAGCCCTGAACCCATTAGGTAGGGTGAGTAAACACCTGACCTTGTATCAGGGGGTTTCTATATACTACCACATGCTTCTACATACAGATATGTTATGGCAGCTGGTGAAAGGGGGAACAAGTCGGGGACAAACCCAAAACCCACCAAAAGTTCAGAAAATGTTAAATAAATCTGGCCTTTTTTAAAAAGAGCATTGATTCAATCAAAACACATTGTTTTTCACTGAAACTTTGTTGAAAATCACCTGGATGACACGCTCGTTAAGTCAAGCCAAAAAAGATTGCAACGCAATGGATTCGGGGAGTTACATTTTTCAGAGTAAAAGTCTGAACGTTTGGTTGGTTGCCGACTTGTTCCCCCCTTTTCACCAGCTGTGGCCACTGTATGTGTTGCAGCCTCCTGAACATACCCAGTGTTTCTCCTCATCGTTACTCAGGCAGGACGGGTCATATCAAACTAACTCAAATCGTGTTTGTCACCATACACTCACTGAGCACCTTGATAGGACCTCCTGTACACCTTCTCATTCATCCAGGAGGTGTAATGGCGTAGGTGTAGGGGATGTTTTCTGGGCACACTTTGGCCCCGTTAACACTAGAACAGCCGTGTCTATTTTACCTACTATAAGAGCAAATGGTCAAATGACCATAGTCTTTAGAATGGGAAGCTGTTATTTACACACGTTATTTTAAAGACCACTAGTTGGCCGTCTTGTAAATTGGCCTGCCCTCCTACACATAAAAACTGCAAAATAGCTTTATACCAGATTATCCTGATGTGATTTTGAAAATGTAAGGATACTGGGTGATAGAACGCACACATCTAGGAAAAGTCATGAAAGGAGGGTCCTGGAAATTGGTCGAGTGCAAAGATTAAAAATACATTTACTCACAGGGTCACCGTGACCCCTCACGGCTCTTCTAGTGTTAATGCACCACGTCACAAAGCGAAAGTCCTCTCAAACTAGTTTCATGAACATAACAATGAGTTCAGTGTTCTTCAGTGGCCTTCCCAGTCACCGGATCTGGATCCAATAGAACCCCTTTGGGATGCGGTAGAACGGGAGATTCACAGCTTGCAAAGTGCAATCATGTCACCATGGACCAGAATCTCAAAGGAATGTTTCCAACATCTTGTAGAAACAATGCCATAGAAAATGTAAGCTGTTTTGAGAGCAAAGGGTAACCTAGTAGGCTATTTAGTATAGTGTTCCTAATAAAGTGTACAGTGAGTGTAGATTACAATAGAAAAAGGTTTGCTTTTGTCAGCAAAACTAGATATCGCTTCACACGCTTTTTGGGTCCTGCCAGAGTAAACAACGTCTAGGAGAAACACTGATGCCCCTTCCTCTCCATCATCCAACCTTTCTGGAGAAGGCTACAGTACTGTCCATTTAGGAGGTAGACCCCATTCACACCCATAGTCTCTCTCTCTCTCTCTCTCTCTCTCTCTCTCTCTCTCTCTCTCTCTCTCTCTCTCTCTCTCTCTCTTCCATCTCAGTTCAGGTCTGTTTAAAGTGCTGCGTTGAACCTCATGGGAGGAAGCAAGAGAGAAAAAAGGGACTTGTTATGAGTCAATGCCATATCATACTACCATACTATCACATACTTTGCTGGTCAGTTATGTGGAAAAAGAGTTAGCTATGCAAGATGAGGATGTTTCCCTTTGCTACTAGGGTTTATGTTTCATTTGAAAGTTGTTACGTTTGAAAGCTGTTACATTTGAAAGCTGTTACATTTGAAAGCTGTTACATTTGAAAGCTGTTACATTTGAAAGTTGTTACGTTTGAAAGCTGTTACATTTGGAAGTTGTTACGTTTGAAAGCTGTTACATTTGGAAGTTGTTACGTTTGAAAGCTGTTAAATTTGAAAGCTGTTACGTTTGAAAGCTGTTACATTCGGAAGTGAATACATCCACATTTAAAGTTGTAGTTAAGTTAAACTGACAGTGGAATGTTTGAATGGAACTGACATCCCAGTGGTTATAAGCAGATGCTTTGAGTATCATTTTACAATGTGTGGTTGATGTTAGTATTATGTGTTTAATGGACAAACTGACATTTACGTTTAAACATTTTTTTATTTGTGGTCATTGTTGGCTATTTTACAGAAGGAGTTGTACAGATTATTTTTGGTTTTAACCTTTCTCAAAAGGTTACTTTTTTATATACTTTTTTATATTAAATGTTTTGTTTTTTTTACGGACACAATTGTATTCACATTATTAGTTATTATTAGTTCTATTATGTTCTTAAATATTTGACATCTCAGAGCCACTGATTTCTTAACTGTCACAAATCACAATAAAGTTTATTTTTTAAAGAAGTATCCTGGTTGTTTGAGGAGATCTTTAGCCGCCTAGCGTGATCGAGCTCCCTCAGTACAGTATCCTCCTCACACATCAACAAAAACAAATGGAACGAAAGTATATCGCTTTCTCACTGTAGCTCAGGTCAGGCCGATCATCTAATACTTAATATCTTCCATACCTTCCATCCCCCCTTCCTTCCCTCCCTCCCTCTTTCCGTCCTCCCTTGAGGTAATCACCCATCTGATGAGCTTGAGTTAGTGTAAGCAGCAGCACCTGTCAACCTCTTAGACTGCAGACGTAGAGAGGGTGAGGAGAAGGTGAGGGAGAGGGTGAGGGAGAGGGTGAGATGTAGAGAAGGTGAGGAGAGGGTGAGATGTAGAGAAGGTGAGGAGAGGGAGAGGGAGGTGACTGAGGGAGGGGTGATGGTGGGAGAGACAGGCCAGGGGATGTCATGTTTTGCTGGAGAGTGTGTGTGTGTGTGTGTGTGTGTGTGTGTGTGTGTGTGTGTGCGTGCGTGCGTGCGTGAGCTTGTGCACACGTGTGTGAGTGTGGGTTCGCGTGTGTGTGGGTTTGAGTTTGTGTTTGTGTGTGTTTGTGCGTGTGCGTGTGTATGGGTTTGAGTTTGTGTTTGTGTTTGTGTGTGTGTGTATTTGTTTGCGTTTGTGTGTGTGTGTGTGCGTGTGTATGGGTTTGGGTTTGCGTTTGTGTTTGTGTGTGCATGTGTATGTGTTTGGGTTCGTGTTTGTGTGTGTGTGTGTATGTGTGTGTATACTATTGGGTCTCTAACTCTGGACTGACCCAGTAAAGCGGCAGGTAAGCTCCAACCCTACAACCCTCTACAGTCTACATGTGCGTCAACACCTGACCACCACGCTTCCTGTCTGTCAGGCTCTTTGTGCAAACAGGGCCGCGCTCTCATCTAGCTTTGACACGTGAAATCAGACCTCACCATGTGACATGGGTCAGTGTGTGTTGGCGTGTGTGTGTGTGTGCGAGCGTGCGTGTGTGTGAGATGCGATTAGTGGCCCAGAAGCCCCTGCAACCTGCAGAGACCATAGCCAAAGGAAGGAAGAGTAGCATGACCTACAACGGTCTCTATGACAACCGGAACATCCTGAGCATGTGGTCATGTGAGACCACTTACAGAATAGAGGCAGAGGCCAAGTCATGAGACCTCCTCAGAGGCGACAATGGAGACTTTAAGGATGTGTGTGTGTGCATGTGACAGAGAGAGTAGTCAGGACAACAGGTTCAGTGTGAGAAGACTCCTGCTCATCTTTCCAAGTAAGTAAATAAGTAAGTAAGTAAGTACGTCTTCAGATAGAAGTCGATAGCTACGGATGTGTGTCAAATAGTTAAAGTACTAATTAACGAACGTCATTTGAATTTAGAAACCGAAAGCTGAATATTTTGCTATTTAAATTAGGATTCATATATATTTTTTATGGATTTTAGGTCAAATGTACTAGATCTATAGCATACCCAGCAGGGGTTAATGTAGGGAATCACTAAACACCTAATTCTGTTAGTTACCGTAGTTAGTTAGTTAGGTCACCATGTGTACGGTACGGCCGTGTCTCTACTAGATCAGCAGGAGCGTGGTGCTTCTGTCAGCTTCTGTCTGCAATTCAGCCTAGCTGTTGTTAATCATATCTGTACTGGTTCTCTGGGGATGATGAAGACCTTGAAGGCCAACTGTGTGTGTGTGTGTGTGGCTGCTGTGTGTCGTGTGGCGTGTGTCGTGTGTGTGTGTGTGTGTGGCTGCTGTGTGTGTGTGTGCTGTCACCGTATTGTGTGTGTGTGTGTGTCTCGTGTGTGTGTGTGTATGTATGTGTGTGCTGTGTGTGTGTGTGTGGCGTGTGCGTCTGTGTGTGCCGTGTGTGTGTGCCATGTGTGTGCGTGTGTATGTGCCCTGTGTATGTATGTGAGTGCCGTGTGTGTATGTGTGTGGCGTGTGCGTGTGTCTCGTGTGTGTGTGTGTGTGTGTGTGTGCGCGGGGTGCGCCGTGTGTGTGTGTATGTGCCGTGTGTATGTGCGTGCAGCAAAATAATTCTAAAGAGAGTGAGGCATTAAGGTAACCACGGTAACCAGGTTAGCACCGTTTTTCAAACTGATTCCTTCGTACTGAGCCTCAGGTTGTCTGTCTGTCAACTGTTAAACTGGTCCAACAAAACGCCTTTTTGAACATGTTCTTGTGTGGCGGGGACAATGCGCCGTCGCACCCCCACCCTTCTGCTTGTGAGGCTTTGGCAAATCTGTCAGCTACAGTGCAGTGTGTCTGGTTTTATATTGTAACATTCTTGCATATAAGTGCATAAAATGTATGAATTAATTTTGGTGTGTGTGTGTCTTTTTGTGTGTGTGTGTGTGTGTGTGTGTGTGTGTGTGTGTGTGTGCGTGTGTGCGTGTCTGCGTGTGTCTTTTGTGTGTCTTTTCGTGTGTGTGTGTGTGTGTGTCTTTTCTGTGTCTTTTCGTGTGTGTGTGTGTGTGCGTGTGTGCGTGTGTGTTACAGAGAGAGAACCGGAGGCTGCAGGAGGCCAGCATGCGTCTGGAGCAGGAGAACGACGACCTGGCCCACGAGCTGGTCACCAGCAAGATCGCCCTGCGCAACGACCTGGACCAGGTAGACCCTGAACCTAACCTCTGACCTTGACCTCTGACCTTTACACGGTTCCCTCAGGAACGACCTGGACCAGGTAGACCCTAACCTCCGACCTCTGACCTGGACCAGGTAGACAGACACCTCTGACCTTGACCTCTGACCTTTACAGGGTTCCCTCAGGGTCTTAAAAAGTCATAAAAAGAAAAAATTTAATAATCAGAATTTTAGGCCTTAAAGTTCCAAAAAGGTCTTAAGTAGTTGATAGGTCTTAAAAATGTATATCAGATTAAGGAAGTTACTTCTATGCTTAACCATAACGTAACTCTGTATCGCGTTTACATCTGGGTGTGTCTGGGGGAAATGTCCGGGCTGCAAAGTAAGCAGTACAGTGATAGCCTATCAGTCACTTCCCCCCATGGAACCAATAATCACTAAAGTTTAGCCTTTCAACCCCACCCACAACACCAACAGCTAACAGACCCAGAGGTGGAGGCCTCAGTAGGGACACCTCTCACACACCCCAGCCACGGGCTGTTTGTCCTCCTCCCGTCCGGGAGACGGTACAGGAGGTTTAAGTTCCCATGGTTACGCAAAACCAGGTTAAGGAACCGTTTCTTCCCTGCAGCTGTCACTCTGCTGCACTCTAAATCCTGGTGGTAGCCTAGGATACCCCCACCCCCCCCCCAAGCCAACCCCAATCCCAACAAGAGGAACATTGACTCCCAGTATCAGTGAACTCTCCCCCATAACTCTACTGGACGCACTCAGGGCTTCAGTTTAGCTTTTGCACTACAGCAGCAAAAAGCAGCATTTACAAGCTACTAGTACTCCCAGGGGTCCTTGAAATCCTTCAAAGTTTTTGAAAATAGACATGGGTCATTGAAAGTGCTTGAATTTCCCTCCCTCTCTCTCTCTCTCTCTCTCTCTAAAGAAAATAATATATATATCATCGTCAACTAGTAAATAAGTCTCTGTATTGCTTAACTTTACACATATTTCACAATATATTGTTTTGCTGTGCTGTGGTAGAGAAGGCAAGAGACCATCTAGTGTTCACACAATCAAGCCTCTCTTTTTAATTGTTGTCTGTGCGCGGATAGTTCCTATTATATAAGTTCTCATCTAGGTCTGTCTCAAACTATGCCGTGTTGGGTCCTTGAATTTGAGGGAATTGAGTCTTGAAAGTCCTACAAAGGTGCTTGAATTTGATGTTCCAAGAAGGTGTGGGAACCCTGACGACAACTTGTTGACACACTACAGCTTGTTTGCACAAGACCTTTAGCTCTGTGTTCGGTACATAACACACTGTGCATATATCATAACCTACAATCCATATGCGACGCGGCCTGGTGAAAAAGGTCCGTATGTCGGCGATTCTCAAGTCGCGCAGTCGATATATATAACAAACAACAGTTTCAGGGTCAGTGGATATTTTAATAATTTGTGAATTGGAATTCGTCGGTGTCGTGTTGCCGTAGGCTACTAGGTAAGTGGAGACATGGCTTGTAAACAAGCTTACATTCTCGGACGTGTTCAAAAGCAAGGACTGTGTGATCATCTAATTATGTGTAGTTGTGTGTTTTTTTAGCATGTTGATGTTCTCTCAGCATGTTGTGATGTGCTAAACATGCAGTTAGATGTTCATAGTGATGTTTCTTAGCTCCAACTTGGCTGCCAACGCGATAGTAGCAGAAGCATTTCAGAGCGTTTTTCTCTGCCATTCGGTTTGCGGGGTACCAACATTCAAATAAGCGTATCTTCTTCAACTGTTTTCAAATGTTCAATGTATGACACATCATTTGAAAGGAAAAAAAACAGTCTGGTAAAAACAGAAAAATGACTTTGCCCTACTTGAGGACTTTTTCACCAGAGCCTGTCACGTACAATTACAATGTAGCTTTTGCCCTACTGCGTGTTTGCTCACGACTCCTGGTTTGTAGACCTATTGCCCTTGTTCTGTACATACCATACTGTACATTGAATCTAATCTAATCTACATTTATGACGTAATGTATATTCACTTGTTATATTCATTTATTTATATTCACTGTAATACCTCATACTGTAATACCATGCATGGTCTACATATCATGTCTTTTGTACTATGACACTATTTGACACTATCTGGTTAGATGCCAAACTACGTTTCGTTGTCCCAGTACTTTTACTCTTTTACTTTCACTTTTACTGTGCAATGACTCTAATCTACACAGCGTGTGGTTGTCAAGCCCCAGTGTGACAGTCGGTCATCGTAATCTGTCCTCAAACCTGTAGTGCTGCTGGCTCTGGGGTCAGACAGCTTAGGGAGGTGGTAAACTACTGGTTCATTACATAGTCCAAAACAACAGTTGTCGGGGGCGGTGTCTCAGACAGCCTAGTCCTAAGACTAAATCACACATGCGATGTAGAATCTCCATTGCTTTTCAGTCTAGGATTAGGCTTAAGCCTTGTCTGTGAAACCGGCCCACTCGGTGTGTGCTAACGCTGCTGTGTCGTCACGACAACACAACCAGACACCTCCACCGAGGGCCACGCCCTTCCCATGTCTTTCCTTCAGGGAGACAGCTCACCTGACAGGGGGGCACTTCTGTGCAACACTGCCCTCTGGGGGTTATGTGGTGTGTCGTCAGTTTACGACTAAACTTCCTAGTCCCAGGGTCATAACACTGTTTAGAAGGCAGATGCCATTCTAGTCTTACTAGCAATTTAAAAATTATGAAAGTACATATTCATGCTATATGTAA
>NC_137674.1:107355399-107420399 GCF_963989245.1 Nansenia antarctica
ATTAAACAATTATGAAAGTACATATTCATGCTATATGTAAGTAAGTAGCACCTCGCATCAGATTCAAGACCCTGGTGCTCGCCTACCGGGCGGAAAAGGGAACAGCCCCTCCCTACTTGCAAGCAATGGTCATCCCCCAAACCCCTGCTCTGAGTCAGACATGTATTTGTTGTAAGTGCTTTGGATAAATGCGTTTGCTCTATGCCAACAATGTAAATGTAGATGTAAATGTAAATGTAAATATAGATGTAAATGTAAATGTAAATGTAGATGTAAGTGAGCCATGTGGGCTGGAACAGAGGATCCAGAACAGCCCACAGGGCAGGAGCCTGAGTACAGCCCCTGGACAAGGACGCACGCTAGTACTTAGAACACATTTACATTTCATCTGTATTTGTTTTATACAACAGATACATTTGTCTAAGACAATCATCATAAGAAAAAGTAATGTATGCTAGAACCAGGGGCCATTGGCAGTCACAACGGTAGAGGAAGGAAGAATTATTATTAATAATAATAATAATAATAATAATAATAATTCTTCCTTCCTCTATTATTATTATTGTTGTTCTAGTCTGTTGAACCAGGAGGTATGAAGGTGTGGTGTTGTGTTCCAGGCGGAGGACAAGGCTGACGTGCTGAACAAGGAGCTGCTGAACACCAAGCAGCGTCTGGTGGAGACGGAGGAGGAGAAGAGGAGGCAGGACGAGGAGACGGCTCAGGTGACACACCCTCCTCACCTTCCTCACACACCTCTCACATATTCAACTCTGTTGTCGTGGCGATAAGTCTGGCCTTGGTCTGTGAGGTCTGTCTGTATGGAGGAGGTGACAATGTCCTCTGTGGCTCAGTTGGTAGAGCAATGGCGCTAGCAGCGCTTAGGTTGTGGGTTCGATTCCCGCTGGGACCATATATACTGAAAGATATATACACTCACTGCAATGTAAGTCACTTGGATAAAAGTGATGTATAATTATATTATTATTAATATTATTAATATTATTATTCTTTTATTATTAATATTAATATATTCATATTTATTGGACCCAATGCCCTCCTTTATCGTATTCAGATAAAAGAAGTGTTCAGGCGAGAGCTGGAGAAAGCAGAGTCGGAGATCAAGAAAACCACCGCCATCATCGCTGAATACAAACAGGTATGACACACAAACATTTAGATCAAACAGGTATGACACACAAACATTTAGATCAGTGAAGACCTCCCAAAGCCCTCTTCATTCCCACTAGCCCCTGTACAGTTTATCTACTGTAAATACATTTATTTAAAAAAATAAAATAATCCTGTTTGTCTGTTGGTTGTTTATTTTCTGTTTATTTACACATTTAGGAGTACTTCTACTGTAAAGCACTTTGGTTGACAAGTGTCATATTTAAATGTGCTTATACATTTGATTGATTGATTGATTGATTGATTGATTGATTGTCCTCTCTCTCTCTTGTCCTCTCTGCTCCAGATCTGCTCCCAGCTGAGCACCAGGTTGGAGAAGCAGCAGGCAGCCACCAAGGAGGAGCTGGACATCGTCAAGGTGATGAGAGAGAGAGGTCACCATGGTTACCATGTCACACGTAACCAGCGTGGACTCAAACTGTTTTCGTTAGCACATGTGGCTCTTGTGGTTATTGGGTAAAGATAATAGAAAGGTAATAATTAGTAAAGGAGGATATGTATTAATAGTTGTGAGTACTTCATAATCTCCCCAAGGGCACTTAAAATAAAATATTATATATTTATATATATATATATATATATAATATTAATATTACAACTGCAGTGGTAGGCATCTTAGATATGATCTGGAGCAAGGCACTTAACCCCTAATTGCTCCAGGGGCGCTGACGATGGCTGACACCCTGTGCCTACAGCAGAAGATACATTTCATTGTCCTCTGTGCAGTGACAAAAAGGTTGAATCTAATCTAATGTTATGTAATGTAATCTAATATACACTACTGCGTGTGCGTGCATGTGGGTGTGCGTCTGCGTCTGCGTCTGTGTCTGTGTCTGTCTGTGTGTCTGTGTGTCTGCGTGCGTCTGCGTCTGTGCGTGTGTGCAGAGCAAAGTGATGGCGTGCGAGCGCTGCAGGGAGGTGTTCAGTAAGGACGGGCCCCTCCAGATGCCGCCCCCCAGCAGGGACAGCCGGGACAGCGAGCTGGACGAGGAGAAGGACTCCCTGAAGGCCCAGCTGAGGGAGCTGGAGCTGGAGCTGGCCCAGACCAAACTGCAGCTGGTCGAGGCCAAGTGCAAGATCCAGGTCAGACCCCAGACTCACTTGATCATGTTCATGATTGTGTCGATTATTTATGACTAGTGTGAAGGTATGAAGGTGTTGTTCTAGTATGTTGAACCAGGAGGTATGAAGGTGTTCTAGTATGTTGAACCAGGAGGTATGAAGGTGTTCTTATGACGGTCATTCTGACGTACGTCTGGTCCCCCCCCCCCTCTCTCTCTCTCTCTCTCTCTCTCTCTCTCTCTCTCTCTCTCTCTCTCTCTCACCTGTCCTGCCCCCCCCCCCCCCCCCCCCGCCTCTGGTCCCCCCCCCCCCAGGAGCTGGAGCATCAGAGAGGCGTCCTGATGAACGAGATCCAAGCGGCCAAAAACTCCTGGTTCAGCAAGACCCTGGGCTCCCTGAAGAGCTCCAGCACCTCCTCCTCCTCCTCCCAGCCCCCCCCATCCCCTAAGGACCAGCCCAGCCAGGACAAGGTGGTCTAGAACCAGGAAGTGGACAGGAAAGGAGTAATACAGTATGCACAGGAGAGGTCAAGAACTCTTAAGGGAACTTACACCCAAGACATTGCAGTATTCCTTTTTCAGGGGGTCGAGGGTCGGGGAGGGGAGGGGAGGGGGGGGGGTCCCTACTTTGTCCCACCCCTCCCGTGAGCACTAGAGAAGAGAGAACGGAACCGTCTGTCCTCTTACACTCCCCCGTTCCTCCTCACAAGCCCCACCCACTCCTCCCAGTCTGGACCACCAACCGGTAGTAACCATAGTAACTCCAGGTTTTGATCGTTGCAGAAGGTTCCTGTGTGAAGACGTAGCAGCCACTCAGTTCGTGGCGTTTGAAACCGTGCGCGGTTGGATAGCGGCCGACTGCGGTAGGTCCGGTTGTTCATGGGTATCCGTTCATTCGCTGTTGTCTGGCCCTCCTAGTTCACAAAAAGCCAAAACCTTAACGTCTTTGAAACGAGAGGATAAACCTGAGTAATGTAACGTACCCAACGTGATTGTTGGTTGCCACTTGACACTCAATACAACAGCTCCCCCTAGAGGCTGTGCATCTTTACTGCTGAGTGATAGCCTTAAGCAGGGCATGCCAATAAGTGAGAACTACACTCACCGAGAACTTTATTAGGAACACTAATACTTAATACTGGGTAGGGGCATCCCTTTGCTCTCAAAACAGCCTCAATTCCTCGTGGCGTTGATTCCACAAGATGTTGGAAACATTCCGTTGAGATCCTGGTTCCCTGATGACATGATTGCATCCCGCAATCACCCTGCAGATTTTTACAGGTGCGCTTTCACGCTCCGGTGAATCGAGACAGTTAACGGGTTCCTACCACATCCCAAATGTGTAATATTCGATTCAGATCAACTTGGACTGTTGACACAAGGCAGGTTGGGTGTCCATGGATGTCCACAGGTGTTCCTAATAAAGTGTCCCGTGAGTGTAGGTCCAAACCTAAAGTAGATGATCTTCCGTCTGGCTTGAGTCTGACTTGTGAAGATAGTGCATTAGCTACTGGCAGCAGCTCATTATCCACATTACAGGATTACATGTTTGCTGCTTAAACCTACAGGAAACTGCACCAAGCATCTGCAGCATAGCATATCTTTAGCACAGCTTTCCGAAAGGGGACACTGCATTGAGAATTAAAAATATATATATTGTATTTCTTTATAGTAATATTACGTAAACAATGTTGTCATATAAATATGTATAACTAATTATTGATCGTTTTTAATCTTGTACAGTTCTTTAAAAAAAAAAAAAAAAAACTTGCTCTGTTCATTCGTTTTTTTTTTTACTGTTTGGAATTTGAATGTCATCTTTGTAGATGTCGACGTAATTAAGCACAGTGTGTAAGGTCTGGTCTAGTTCAAATGACGGAGAGCCAAAGTGACATTCCAACTTACCTGTTCCATTCCTGCTTCTATACCATAATTCAGAAAACGAAGTTCCAAGTTTTACCTTTTTTACTAAGTGAGTCTCATGGTGAACTGAATAGCTGTTTGCTTTCATCTTCAGTGTGGAGCGTCCTCCAACCTCACCCGTGTGAGGGTTCTTCACAGTTGAAGGAGGTAACCATAATGTTTTAGGGATGACTACCCTCCCACTCAGCTAACTGTCAGCAATAATTGGAGCATTCCCTGCCCATGTTTCTGCATTAACAACCATCAAGTCTCCGTTTGAAGATCCAGTGATTCCATTAACGTGGTTAACGTAGAGCTTTAACACTAGGACAGCCATGCCTATTTAACCAACTATTAGAGCCGCCTTGGGGGTCTAATAGAACCCCCTCTTTAGAATGGAAATCTGCTACTTACACACAACGACCACTAGTTGTCCGCTTGTAAATTAGCCTGCCTCCTACACAGAAAAACTGCAAAACAGCTTTATACTAGCTTATCCTGGTGTGATTTTGAAAATGTAAGGATACTGGGTGATAGAACGCACATATCTAGGAAAAGTCTTGAAAGGAGGGTCCTGAAATTTGATCGAGTGCAAAGATATAAAAAAAAAAATCTTACTCACAGGGTCACCGTGACCCCACCATGGCTGTTCTAGTGTTAACATAGTGCTGAATGTCCATGATGAATCAGTAGCGATCCAGGAATGAGAGAGAGGGCGTGATAAAGAAAGCTCTTTCTAAAAATCGGTTGTGGAGTTCGAGCACTATGTTTTGTTTGTTTACATGGACATGCACATTATGTGACGGCAGCCGGTGAAATGGGAAAGTCGGCAACCGACCAAATGTTCAGACTTCTATTCAGAAACAGTGTAACTCACCGAATCCATTGCGTTGCAATATTTTGGAATGCGATGGATTCAGTGAGCTACATTTTTCGGAGTAAAAGTCAGAACATTTGGTCGGTTTGCAGACTTGTTCCCCCCCCTTTCACCAACTGCCGTCACATATTTGCCGCTGTTGGAAAAGGTGGACGTATGTTACACACGTTACCTTCAAGCCAATTCATCAGCGACTCTTCATAGTCTCGCCTGACCGTTCACACAACATGTGACCTCCTCCTCCACCCAAAAATATGGCACAATTTCATCGCATACGCCACGATAAAGCACTGAGAAATGTCGTAGTAGAGCGACAAGCAATTGAACATGAACAAAACACGCCCCCGTCCGAGCGGGTTACATAGTTGCCATTTGATCAAAAGTCTCTCTACATAGAAATGTCCACACGTGATGCTGTTCCAGGGGGCGACGTACTGTTAATGCATGTTTGTGCCCTCTCATACTAGAGTCCAGGGTGGGGCGGATAACACATGCAATACACATGCCAAGAACACACTGCTTCCACCTCCATTACAGAAGCAGTAGATTGCGTTGGCGTCACCCTTTGGACTCAGGCCGAGACCGTGTGTAGTACTCGTATGCGTGTGTCCGGCACTGTAACTTGAGTAGCTCCAGTTGAAATGGTTTCTTCACATGACTGCCTTCCTTCCTTTTTTTGTTTTTGTTTGTTGGACCAAGCAGTGACTGTTCTTGTCAAAGCACTGGGTTTGTAAATGAAAGAATGAGAAGAAAGCCATCTGAATACATTATACATTACATTATACTCACTAGAGAGAATCATCACCTGTGCCATGAGATACAGTACCTGAACCTACCCGCCATTTTAAGAGCAGGACGCAAGTCGGTAAGGACACTGCAGAGGAATCGTGGCCATGTCGTCGTCGTCGTCCCCACCCCCCCCCCGCAATTGTCTTATCCAAACTTCCTTTCCTTCTCTCCTTTGTGGCCACCGATCTGAAAGAACTGGACGATGTGACGCCTATTCAGGTTCAACATCGGTCAGTGGTGATGAAGGAAAGGAAGTTATCTAAGAACATAACCAACATGTTTTATTGGTGTTTTTTTATGGACAAGTAACCCAGTCGTGTGTCTTTCTAAAAAAACACATCTGTGGATGATTACAAAGTGCTACAGCTACAGTGTCATATCAAGTTGTTTTTTTTGCGAGGTTCCAAAGCCTCTTGTGTATTTTATGTACACTTAACATCGCATCGATATCTTAAAACACTAATGTTAATTTGTACTCACAACGTTATCCTGAGAACAAACGTTTTTTTTTGTTACTTTCCATTGTTGAGAAGACAGCTGCCAAATTATAATCCACACAATTACAACGATGCAAACGAAATAACTTCAGATTGACTACAGAGTGTGATCCGTGTTGTACAGTACGCTGTACCTCAACAGCTCTTCTACGTTAGAGTTATAACCCTGGGGTTCCCTCCCTCCGTGTTCCTTTTCGTTGCCATGTGAATCAGTGACATGGTCTAACTAACAGTGTTTTCTGTACAGTAACTGCCTGACGTACATTAATAAACTTCAGTTTCTCTGTCCACTGACTTATCTTTCCTTGTTGTTCCTTTTATTGAATGACAATTTGCAGCATACATCATTTGGCATGTTCTTCATTGCCTTATGAGCCGTCTTTCAAGGTGTCAACACTGGTTTCTGTATACAGTCTTAACAATCTGGGAGGTATTCCATCAACGTTGCTAAAGGAAATCCAGGCTTTTTTATTTTATTTTTATTTTTATTAAATCAAAATGTATCAAAATAAGACTGGATTTTCCTTTAGCGACATTGATGGAATACCCCCCCTGAGTTTTAACCATCAAAACAAACATTCAAGAAACTGTTACAGACAGCCAATGCATCAGCATGGCTATTTAGTGACGTTTTAAGGGGGAAAACTACATATTATTGCACATTTAATTCTTCTATTTGTATTAACTGTTACACTGTTTGTTTCTAGTTTACAACTTCTCCAACTTCACGAGTTAGGTGAGGTGGCAACATAACAATATCATTTCATCAGAATATATATATTTTTTGCATTGCGTAACTTTCAAGTTCCTTGATCACACCCATGACAGAGAAACGAAACTGAAGCCAAACTCCTGTCTCCTGACCTCTGAGTCACAGGAGGGGAAGCAAGGAATCTAGATGTTACGGTACATGTGGGAAGACGGTACATGTGGGAAAACTAGGGTTAGGTGCTAGGGTGCTACGGTTACGGTTAGGGTTAAGGTTAGACATGCCAGCATGTACCAAGTCGACGTAGCACCTAACTCTAATCCTAGTTTTCCCACATGTACTGTAACATAGATACAACTTTAGAGATACATTTTAGGAGGTGTAAAGCCTTCATCAATACAACTATGACAGACCTATATTAAGATAGGATATCAAGATAGGCTGAGTTTAATAATTTTGACGTGTGAAATGACAACCAAATACAGTTCGTTCCTTATCATTTACACATCACACACACACATATTAGCCCATTAACATTTACTGTATTAGTAAAGTTAAATTTAAATTTTCAAGAGATCTGGACCGCTGCATAACACACGACTATCCCCCCACCTCTACCCCCCAACAATTAAATTGAATCTGACGACTAGAATTACATTCTAAATACAAACACAGGCTAAAGATCGCGCAACTCACCTGATTAAACTCTCGAGACCGACTACTCCCTCTCTCTCTGAGAAAGGTTTTACGTAATACTGGTCTTACTAAATTATTACAAATTATTAATCACTAAAATGTTCAGTTTACCTAAACAGCACGTCTCCTGCCTTAACCAGTGAGGCTAACGCTTATTACTAATCTCTACAAACAAAATTGGTGTATGAATTGTCAACATTAACAGAAGTTTGAGTAATTTTTATTCAAGGAAACACTTCATTCGAATTAAGTAAGTAAGTAAAGTTTATTTCTAAAGCACCTATCCCAGACCAGGGGTCACAAAGTGCTTTCCATATATAAAACATAATAAAAGAGCAAATGATATAGCAGGTTAAAAGAAATAGGTAAACAAGTGAAAATAAGAACAAGTAACAAAATAACAAGTGTACAACAATATTAACAGGACAGAAAAAGACAGAGACCTACTGGGGCTGTAAGGACGCAGTAAGTCACAGATGTCGGCAGGTGCCTGACCATGAAGGGCTCTGTAAGTGATGACCAGAACCTTGAATTGAATTATACATTTTATGGGGAGCCAGTGTAGGGACCAGGGGTGCACATAACTGGTGCGCCAGTGCGCATGCGTCGCCAAAATGCATGCTGCGCGGCAAATCAGCCGCATGAAGGCGCTCTTGCGCACCAACAGCTCTTTTTTTTTTTTTTTTTTATGTGGAAAAGTTGATTTCAGTGTTTACAGAACAGAGCAGTGCTTAAAGAGATGTCCGTTTATATCAGTGTGTTTAAAGAACAGACATTCAGTTAGTGCTTAAAGAGATGTCAGTTTATTTCAGTGTGTTTAAAGAACAGACATTCAGTTAGTGCTTAAAGAGATGTCAGTTGATTTCATTGTGTTTAAAGGAGTCGGACAGACTTTCATTCTTAAAGAGCAGTCATTTGATTTTGCATTTGTTTCTTTTGTTTTGCACACAATAATTTGGTCGTTCATCTTTATTTATGAATAAATGTCGTTTTGCTAATAATATATCCATGTATCCCTTTTTTATCCATCCTGTGGGACGGGTCGTGACTCGCGAGCTCGGGGAGCACCAAGCAGCATCCCTAGGTGCTCCTCTGAGCACTGGCCCCAAAAAGTTATGTGCACCCCTGGTAGGGACGCTAAATAGAGTTTCAAGTTAAGTAAAATAAAGTAGAATTACTTAATGAGAAAGAAGAGACAAACATTCTCTGATTACATCACAAGAGACAAACATTCTCTGATTACATAACCCTAACCCATTTTCAGCGGCTCTGGGGTGCTGTCCTGGAAGTACAGGTCCACATACTGCAGGACGTGATCCACTGCGCTGAGCAGGAGGAGGTCCGTGTTCTCGTCAAGGTCCAGCTGAGACGAGTAGTTCTTCACTGGGACGATGTAGGAGAGGGGCATGCCAAGAAGGTCCCCAGCCTTGATCATCTACACACACACAGAGACACACACACAGAGACACACACACACACACAGACAGACACACAGAGACAGACACACACACACACACACACACACAGACAGACACACACAGACACACAGACAGACAGACACACACACACACATACAGACACACACACACACACACACACAGACACACGGACACACGACTCAGTCATTGGACTTTCTGGACTGTACGTACACATAAAAGAACTACTGGTCAGACAAGGTAAGGCATCACTGAATACCTTCTCCTGCACAATCCGGCTCTTGTACACCTGGGAGACGTCCCGGGCGGTCTCCTGACACACCTGGTCCACGTGTGTCAGCAGAGCAACCTGGTGCACTCCTAGATAGAACAAACAAATTCCCACAATATACAATATTTCCTTTCATAATAACTCTCGTATTCAGCTAGTGGCCCTAGTGACCAGGCAAAAATGTGCTCACAAACGCGCGCTCACCCAGGTCACTGATGTGTTCTCGGAGCTGTCGGAAGGTGGTGCTCAGGCTCTTGGGGTAGGCGGAGACCTTGGAGGCGTCGACCACAAAGACCACACAGTGCACTTTGTCTCTGAGGGACGGCTTCTTCACATAACCCGCAGTCTCTGATCTTACTGGCTGTTCGAGACTAAACTAACAGATGGAAAAATATGTTGAAACATTATTTTTCTTCATGTGTTGAATACTTATTTTCCCCTACTTTATGCTCACTATACCACTTGTGTCCATTCCCCCTAACAGACCTTGTGTCCCTCAGGAACATGGCCTTTGATGACGGACAGAGCGTCGTGAAGCGTCAGGCCGGTGGTCTCCCCGTCCCCCAGACCCATGACGTCCCACAGGCTCAGCGCAGTGGCCGGCTCCGCACTCTGTCCACGGATGTGGAAAGACTGGAGCTAGGACAAGGAGGCCAAAGAGAGTGCTGATGTATTCAAATATTTAGTTCATTCACAGGTCCCTCCCTCCCTACGCAAGCCACGGTCAGCCTCCCACCCCCTGCTCGCTCGCTCTTCCACCTCGGCTGGCCGCCCGGCACCGCCGCCTCTATTCCAAGTGAAGCAAATGTTCTAGTGAGAACACACCCTAAGCTTCTTCAGCCTTTAGTTATTTGATAAACAGGTGAATTATCTTTCATTTACAACTACGGTCTTCAGTCTAGGTCGCAATAAGTCCAATCGGGAGTACTGAGCCTATACACGTGCCTATACAGAGTTAATACTTTCTTGACAAACTCACGTGTCTTTCCATTTCTGCCTCTACCTTTTTAGTGAAGCAGGTGGTGGACGAGCCGACCATGGCGCGGTTGGTGACCCTCCCGTTCAAGATGGCCGACTGAACGGAGCTGATGAAGCTGGACTTGCCAGCGCCGACAGGGCCGAGCAGCAGTACTCGAGCCTGCGACGCCGCCTCACAATCAGGCTTATAAGAGCTGACGTACTCCATCAGCATCTCTTTACGGCTGTACATACAAACAGTATAATGTTAATCACACGGTTATGGATTGGTCATTTTTCACTGTAACATACAGTATCAGGCCTACTATTGAAGGTTTGAGTGTCAGGGTGGTGTGATACTCACTCCTCTGTCCACGCCATCTCCCTCCATGGAGACTCCAGCATACCAGTCAATCCTTGATGTGCAGAGTTTATAACGGCATGAGTGAAAATAACTGAAGCTTGGGATACTGGAAAAATGTCCTAAATCCTCACTAAATTACGCTGCGTGATTACATAGTTTCACGAGAATTATAGGATAGTCATTTTTGCCTACCTCCCAGCCCCCACGTTGGTACGGCTTGTTTCTTTTGGGCCAATTTGACGTCCTCTGTCTTTGTTAAAGGAACAGCAGCAGCAGGCACGGCTCCGCCTCCGGGACCGCTACCGGCATTGATTGGCGCACCTGTCCACAATCTGACAGTCAACTCTTCTCGACGAATGCCCTGCACCTGCTGCATGTTGGGGGCCAGATCGACGCCCTTCGTGGTTCGTCCCACGCTTCCAGCTCTGCTACCCTGCCCGTCTAACCTCTGTCTAACACTTGTTCTCCCTGTCCTCCAGAAGATACCTAACCTGCCCGACCCCTGCCTGTCTGTCTGTCTGTCTGTCTGCTCTACCCCCGCCTCTCTGTCTGTCTGTCTGTCTGCTCTACCCCTGCCTGTCTGTCTGTCTGTCTGCTTGACCCCTGCCTCTCTGTCTGTCTGCTCTACCCCTGCCTCTCTGTCTGTCTGTCTGTCTGTCTGTTCTACCCCTGCCTCTCTGTCTGTCTGTCTGCTCTACCCCTGTCTGTCTGTCTGTCTGCTCGACCCCTGCCTGTCTGCCTCTCTGTCTGTCTGCTCTACCCCTGCCCTGCCTGCTCGACCCCTGCCTGACTGACTGCCTGGCTGCTCTAACCCTGCCTGTCTGTCTGTCTGCCTGCCTGCCTGCCTGCCTGTTCGACCCCTGCCTCTCTGTCTGCCTGCTCTACCCCTGCCTCTCTGTCTGTCTGACTGCCTGTTCGACCCCTGCCTGCCCCGTCTGATCACCTTCTGTTGGAACATTCTAGTTAAACGACTTGCTCAACACTTACCTGCTTGTCCTGCGCCTGCATCTAGGTTCAGCCTCAGAGCAGACCCAAAGTTAAAGCTTGTAGTGGGTGTGGGTTTCTCACCAACCGTAAAGAGAGCCATTCTTCTGCCAATAGATTAGATTGTCCTATAACCAGTGAAAAGTATTCATTTATTTCAGAAATGTTGTTACTTGTAATTCTATCCATAGATTGTCAACGCATCAATTATTGATCAAAGCCCACCTCGGTGATTTGAGCACACCAGTCTATAACATAGGCAGAGTAGTAAGTGAGTGAGTATAATCCTAATTTAACATCTGCGTTGATATCAATGCAAAAATGTATGCAAATGTACCCATTGATTCTCGAAAGATACGACTTAGAAATGCCCAATAAGTTTGTCTTACCTCAACAACACTTAAAATATAAGGTTGTTTTACTTCATTGTAAGCTTCGCTTCACGTGTAGCTTTGAAATATTATGCTTAAAACTATAATTATATTTTTAAAAAAAATACCATGCACTTATTACCCAGTGAGCAATTTTACGTTGATTAGACGTCTAAACAACGTCTAAATGGCCCGTAGACGTCTAGGCGAAATCGAGGCTAAATATCCGCCAAATTGGAAATTTAAAAAACGTCTATGTTTAGACGTTGAAATGCCGTTGAAACATAGACGTTGTTTCCCTGTCTATGTTTCAACAACATTTCAACGTCTAAACATAGACGTTGTTTCAATTTCCAATTTGGCCTATATTTAGACCTTGAAATGCCGTTGAAATATTATGTTCCTGGAGGTACTGCAATACCAAGTCGATGCGTGGTGTGGACGGAGCAAGCCCCTATTCCATCTCCCTGCTCCAAAAAACAATTTAATATAACGTCCCCGGGTAGGGGACGTATCAGATATTAAACTGATAAGAACAGATACACTTGATCTTAGCCAAAAGGCCGAGAAGCGATACCCGCGATGGTTTCGAGGGAGGGTAGTCATTCTCTGGCACGTCAATGTAGTTCACGGTTTAACCACAACAATAGTTTCTATAGGCATTCCACTATATAATAATAATGGTATTAGCGGAATAGTGTTTTAACAATAATAATGTAGTGCCAATGTACAAAATATGCCAAAAATACTACTTTTCACTGTTCCAACCGGGAAATTCAATACGTCCCATGGTCACGTGGTAACCCGTCTCCAATCGTAGCGAAAGAAAGCATTTGTTAACCAAAATTACATTAACCGCAAACTGGAAATAATAACCAACCGGTTACATGTAGCAAAACGTAATGCGATTATTATGTGACGTTTTTTGTATTTAAGAAAGCACATTTTAACGATATTTCCTTTTAACGATCAGTTTCTATGGACCTCTTTGAATTAAAAGAAAAGGACAAAGAAGAATATGCCTGTAAGCAATGCGTTTGTATTTTTAAAATATAACTGGTCTTTCCTCTCATTCTGTGCTACTTGTTCCTGTTTAAAGTTGTTCATGTGCTTTGATCTTTGTTTGAAAAGCCACTGATGACTCTACAATGATAGACTCTCCTCTGCAGTCATCAACACCAGGTACTATGACTATTTTTCTATATAATCTCAATTCAGTTCATGTAGTGTGTTGCCGATTTGTCTTCCCAGCCTCATAGTCATAGAGTAGAGCGTAAGGACAATAGAATGGGTTTAATAACGGTTTAATGCATTTGAGATAAGTAGAAAATATGTTTAGACACAGACCGCATTTATCTCCGGACAGCGACGTATAGACGCAATTTAAACCACCACTTCCGCATGAATAACTATGCTAGACTACATGGAATCTCAGACTAAATGACGGTCTGGTACATATTTTGACAATCTACAGGCGTTTAGGGTATTAATTTAAACTCAACGTGCTGCTAGACTAAAACAGGTTTAGACACAGACAGCATTTATCTGGGTTAAAGGACAGCGACGTATAGACGCAATTTAAACCACCACTTCCGCATGAATAACTATGCTAGACTACATGGAATCTCAGACTAAATGACGGTCTGGTACATAGTTTGACAGTCTACAGGCGTTTAGGGTATTAATTTAAACTCAACGTGCTGCTAGACTAAAACAGGTTTAGACACAGACAGCATTTATCTGGGTTAAAGGACAGCGACGTATAGACGCAATAAACCACCACTTCCGCATGAATAACTATGCTAGACTACATGGAATCTCAGACTAAATGACGGTCTGGTACATATTTTGACAATCTACAGGCGTTTAGGGTATTCATTTAAACTCAACGTGCTGCTAGACTAAAACAGGTTTAGACACAGACCGCATTTATCTGTGTTAAAGGACAGCGACGTATAGACGCAATTTAAACCACCACTTCCGCATGAATAACTATGCTAGACTACATGGAATCTCATACTACATGACGTCTGGGACGTATTCTGACAGTTTAGAGGGGTTTAATAACGGTTTTCATGCATTTAAGATAAGTAGAAAATATAGCCGTAATATAGCTGGTCTATATTGGTTTATATTCTAGACGCGAGGTTGAAAAGACGTCTATTGCTCACTGGGTAGTCCTTGCATCGAGAGCCCATTCCCGAGCCTCCTCTCTCAACATTACACCCAAACAACACAACTAATGAAGCAGCTTTAATAACACAATGTTGACATGATCCAGCGCACCGCATGTCTATCAAAACAGATAAGAAACCTTCACGATCTTAAACAATACAAACCTGGATTGACGACAGATCGCTTGAAGACTTTATTGATCTCCACGTGTCAGGGGCGTGTCCAGGGGGGGGCCAGGGGTGGCCCGTGCCACCCCTGAAATCTGATTGGCCACCCTAGGTGCCACCCTGATTGATTGGCTATCTGCCTAGTCACTCAGAGCAGAGGCCACTTCGCACCACGAGACAAACTTTTCGAACAGAACACCTTTTTGATCAGCGGTGAGGTTTGATTGATTGATTGAAAACTTTATTAGAATGTTTGCAGAAGTAGGTACATGAAAGTACATATGGCAGGTGTGCTGGTCTTGGCGCTCCTGAAGAAATGTGAGTACCATTAATGGTTAGACTTTTGCATAGCTACATATAGGCTACGGTGTTGTGCTAGTGGTTAAAACGTTTTAGCTGTAACATTATATTTTGTAGTAGGCTACTCTGGTCTCTCATCATCCGATCTCAGCTTGCTAGTAAACCTGTCGTCGAAATGCTAGCTAATGCTAACGTTAGGCTATAGGCTAGGTAACGTCAGCTATATACATTTGAATGCTTGAGTATGTTTTGTTTGTGTATTGTGCAAGTTATAAAGTGACATGTGTTATGTGATGGTTAATGTTACAGTATGAAAAGAAATCAGAGCATTCAGGGTTTCTTCCAAAGAAAAAAACCCAAAAGGACAGAGCAGCAGGACAGAGAAGCCAGAGCTAATGTTAGTCAGTCAGAGGATGAGAGCCAGCTGGAGGATGTAGACCCAGTTAGCCCACAGCAAGAGCCTCCAGCTTCTGCTGTACACATGGGTATGTATGTAACATTCTGATAGCTCCAGATGTATTTTTAGTAAGCACTTATTTGATAACCGTGATAATGTAACATTGTGATTAATTGCTATACATTTAAACTAAAGCCGAATCTTGTCGATTAAGCCTGTAGGGGTATTCATATTGTATTCATTTGAGTTTGGTAGCTAACATCGGCCTACTTACAAAAAAGGCTGATTTTGTCATTATGACCATTTCTGTGATTTTGTAGAGTCAAACAAGGATACTGATGATGAAGGCTGCACATCAGCTTCACCTGCACATCAGGGTATGTTGTACAGTATACAATACATACAATATAAGCCATCTACTTCTCTGCTTTCAGGTTGTTATGAATACAACTATTACTACTATTACTATTACTACTACTATTAAATTGATACAACTATTACAATTCCTGCATTGCTTTTTTCAATTACCTGTTAACTTCAGTAGATGTGGCTTTGAATTTCTCGTAATCTGATTTCATTATTTGCCAAAACCAAGTTTACAATGGCAGCTTCCTGTACCCCGGTGAACATTTGGCATTTTTTCCCCCACAGTAGAGTAAATTGTACAGGAAACTTGAAACTTTACAGTTAAGAGAAGCAATTCGAAAAAAATTGTAAGAAAAAGAAAGGAGAGGCAGCTAGTTTTTTATGTTAATGTAACATATGTTTAAGAATTATTGTTTTTCCTTGTACCTGTACAGTGTACAGTGTTTTTTGTTTTGTTTTGTGTTACAATTGGAGTGCCTGCATGTTATAGTGTACAAAATATGCTGGTTTGTTTAAAGAATAAAAAACATCTGAGTTTAATATTACATTTGTATGGAGCCACTCTGTTGTGTTGTGATTGGTAGCACTGGGACTTTTAAACAGGGATTGTTATTTTAGGGTGTGTTCTCACTAGAACATTTGCTTCACTTGGAATCAGAGTTTAGGATGAAATTCGCTTTGCTCTGCGTTGTTTGGAGCTGTGAGAACGCACATTCGAAGTCACTCCCGGAGCAAACAACCAACACATGCTCCGGCGCTTGAAAAGGGTGGTTTCGCTCCGGTTAGAAACGACGCATCGAGGCTGTCCATAGGAAAACAACAGTGCATGCGTGTTGATCTGGATAAGAGCGGGACGAACGGGCAGTTTTCTATTTTCCTGACCAATCAACTACCACATCTGTTGCTTCAATTGCCTATGTTACTTTGTTTACATAAAGGGCTGTGAGAACGCAAATCAGAAATAATTTATGCAACAATGTTGCAAACTTATCCGCTTGCTCTGGGTCATGATTCAGATTTTCATGTAAGAACATGACCTTAGTAGCCCAATTAAAGTATACAATGGGGAGTGGAGACAGAAATGGTAATAAAAAGCACAAAATGGTGTGTACAAATTCACCAGAATGCAGGGAATTAAGTGTTAAATTCTCAAAATTGTGCCACCCATGCATAACAAGGTGCCCCACCTGGGCCACCCCAGTGAAAAAGGTCTGGACACGCCACTGCCACGTGTGACTCGCTGGTCGAAACTACAGGAGACAGTTAGACAGGCGAGCGTGTTGGTTTGTAAAGAGGCGTGACACTTCTGTCGAAATGAAAGTGAAAGTAAGGAAGGTACAGTAACTGCCTGACGTACATTAATAAAGTTCAGTTTCTCTGTCCACTGACTTATTTATCCTTGTTGTTCCTTTTATTGAATGACAATTTGCAGCATACATCATTTGGCATGTTCTTCATTGCCTTATGAGCCGTCTTTCAAGGTGTCAACACTGGTTTCTGTATACAGTCTTAACAATCTGGGAGGTATTCCATCAACGTTGCTAAAGGAAATCCAGGCTTTTTTATTTTTTATTAAATCAAAATGTATCAAAATAAGACTGGATTTTCCTTTAGCGACATTGATGGAATACCCCCCCTGAGTTTTAACCATCAAAACAAACATTCAAGAAACTGTCACAGACAGCCAATGCATCAGCATGGCTATTTAGTGACGTTTTAAGGGGGAAAACTACATATTATTGCACATTTAATTCTTCTATTTTTATTAACTGTTACACTGTTTGTTTCTAGTTTACAACTTCTCCAACTTCACGAGTTAGGTGAGATGGCAACATAACAATATCATTTCATCAAAAAAAAAAAAATTTGCATTGCGTAACTTTCAATTTCCTTGATCACACCCATGACAGAGAAACGAAACTGAAGCCAAACTCCTGTCTCCTGACCTCTGAGTCACAGGAGGGGAAGCAAGGAATCTAGATGTTACGGTACATGTGGGAAGACGGTACATGTGGGAAAACTAGGGTTAGGTGCTACGGTTACGGTTAGGGTTAAGGTTAGACATGCCAGCATGTACCAAGTCGACGTAGCACCTAACTCTAATCCTAGTTTTCCCACATGTACCGTTTTCTCACATGTACCGTAACATAGATACAACTTTAGAGATACATTTTAGGAGGTGTAAAGCCTTCATCAATACAACTATGACAGACCTATATTAAGATAGGATATCAAGATAGGCTGAGTTTAATACTTTTGACATGTGAAATGACAACCAAATACAGTTCGTTCCTTATCATTTACACATCTCACACACACACATATTAGCCCATTAACATTTACTGTATTAGTAAGGTTACATTTTAATTTTCAAGAGATCTGGACCGCTGCATAACACACGACTATCCCCCCACCTCTACCCCCCAACAATTAAATTGAATCTGACGACTAGAATTACATTCTAAATACAAACACAGGCTAAAGATTGCGCAACTCACCTGATTAAACTCTCGAGACCGACTAATAGCTCTCTCTCTCTCTCTCTGAGAAAGGTTTTACGTAACTGGTCTTACTAAATTATTACAAATTATTAATCACTAAAATGTTCAGTTTACCTAAGCAGCACGTCTCCTGCCTTAACCAGTGAGGCTAACGCTTATTACTAATCTCTACAAACAAAATTGGTGTATGAATTGTCAACATTAACAGAAGTTTGAGTAATTTTTATTCAAGGAAACACTTAACTCGAATTAAGTACGTAAGTAAAATATTTCTAAAGCACCTATCCCAGACCAGGGGTCACAAAGTGCTTTCCATATAAAACATAATAAAAGAGCAAATGATATAGCAGGTTAAAAGAAATAGGTAAACAAGTGAAAATAAGAACAAGTAACAAGTGTTCAACAATATTAACAGGACACAAAAAGACAGAGACCTACTGGGGCTGTAAGGACTGGGGCTGTAAGGACTGGGGCTGTAAGGACGCAGTAGGTCACAGATGTAGGCAGGTGCCTGACCATGAAGGGCTCTGTAAGTGATTACCAGAACCTTGAATTGAATTATAAATTTGACGGGGAGCCAGTGTAGGGACGCTAAATAGAGTTTAAAGTTAAGTAAAATGAAGTAGAATTACTTAATAACAACAAAGTAACTTAAGTCAAGACAAAGTAGAAACAAACATTCTCTGATTACATCACAAGAGACAAACATTCTCTGATTACATCACAAGAGACAAAACCATTTTCGGCGGCTCTGGGGTGCTGTCCTGGAAGTACAGGTCCACATACTGCAGGACGTGATCCACTGCGCTGAGCAGGAGGAGGTCCGTGTTCTCGTCAAGGTCCAGCTGAGACGAGTAGTTCTTCACTGGGACGATGTAGGAGAGGGGCATGCCAAGAAGGTCCCCAGCCTTGATCATCTACACACACACACACACACACACACAGAGACACACACACAGAGACACACACACAGACACACACACACACACAGACAGACACACAGAGACAGACAGACAGACACACACACACACACACACACACAGACAGACACACACACACAGACAGACAGACAGACACACACAGACACACAGACAGACAGACAGACACACACACACATAGACACACACACACACACACAGACACACGGACACACGACTCAGTCATTGGACTTTCTGGACTGTACTTACACATAGAAGAACTACTGGTCAGACAAGGTAACTAAGGCATCACTGAATACCTTCTCCTGCACAATCCGGCTCTTGTACACCTGGGAGACGTCCCGGGCGGTCTCCTGACACACCTGGTCCACGTGTGTCAGCAGAGCAACCTGGTGCACTCCTAGATAGAACAAACAAATTCCCACAATATACAATATTTCCTTTCATAATAACTCTCGTATTCAGCTAGTGGCCCTAGTGACCAGGCAAAAATGTGCTCACAAACTCGCGCTCACCCAGGTCACTGATGTGTTCTCGGAGCTGTCGGAAGGTGGTGCTCAGGATCTTGGGGTAGGCGGAGACCTTGGAGGCGTCGACCACAAAGACCACGCAGTGCACTTTGTCTCTAAGGGACGGCTTCTTCACATAACCCGCAGTCTCTGATCTCACCGGCTGTTCGAGACTAAACTAACAGATGGAAAAATATGTTGAATCATTATTTGTCTTCATGTGTTGAATACTTCTGTTCCCCTACTTTATGCTCACTACACCACTTGTGTCCATTCCCCCTAACAGACCTTGTGTCCCTCAGGAACATGGCCTTTGATGACGGACAGAGCGTCGTGAAGCGTCAGGCCGGTGGTCTCCCCGTCCCCCAGACCCATGACGTCCCACAGGCTCAGCGCAGTGGCCGGCTCCGCACTCTGTCCACGGATGTGGAAAGACTGGAGCTAGGACAAGGAGGCCAAAGAGAGTGCTGATGTATTCAAGTATTTAGTTCATTCGCAGGTCCCTCCCTCCCTACGCAAGCCACGGTCAGCCTCCCACCCCCTGCTCGCTCGCTCGCTCTTCCACCTCGGCTGGCCGCCCGGCACCGCCGCCTCTATTCCAAGTGAAGCAAATGTTCTAGTGAGAACACACCCTAAGCTTCTTCAGCCTTTAGTTATTTGATAAACAGGTGAATTATCTTTCATTTACAACTACGGTCTTCAGTCTAGGTCGCAATAAGTCCAATCAGGAGTACTGAGCCTATACACGTGCCTATACAGAGTTAATACTTTCTTGACAAACTCACGTGTCTTTCCATTTCTGCCTCTACCTTTTTAGTGAAGCAGGTGGTGGACGAGCCGACCATGGCGCGGTTGGTGACCCTCCCGTTCAAGATGGCCGACTGAACGGAGCTGATGAAGCTGGACTTGCCAGCGCCGACAGGGCCGAGCAGCAGTACTCGAGCCTGCGACGCCGCCTCACAATCAGGCTTATAAGAGCTGACGTACTCCATCAGCATCTCTTTACGGCTGTACATACAAACAGTATAATGTTAATCACACGGTTATGGATTGGTCATTTTTCACTGTAACATACAGTATCAGGCCTACTATTGAAGGTTTGAGTGTCAGGGTGGTGTGATACTCACTCCTCTGTCCACGCCATCTCCCTCCATGGAGCCTCCAGCATACCAGTCGATCCTTGATGTGCAGAGTTTATAACGGCATGAGTGAAAATAACTGAAGCTTGGGATACTGGAAAAATGTCCTAAATCCTCACTAAATTACGCTGCGTGATTACATAGTTTCACGAGAATTATAGGATAGTCATTTTTGCCTACCTCCCAGCCCCCACGTTGGTACGGCTTGTTTCTTTTGGGCCAATTTGACGTCCTCTGTCTTTGTTAAAGGAACAGCAGCAGCAGGCACGGCTCCGCCTCCGGGACCGCTACCGGCGTTGATTGGCGCACCTGTCGACAATCTGACAGTCAACTCTTCTCTACGAATGCCCTGTCACCTGCTGCATGTTGGGGGCCAGATCGACGCCCTTCGTGGTTCGTCCCACGCTTCCAGCTCTGCTACCCTGCCCGTCTAACCTCTGTCTAACACTTGTTCTCCCTGTCCTCCAGAAGATACCTAACCTGCCCGACCCCTGCCTGTCTGTCTGTCTGTCTGTCTGCTCTACCCCCGCCTCTCTGTCTGTCTGTCTGTCTGCTCTACCCCTGCCTCTCTGTCTGTCTGTCTGTCTGCTTGACCCCTGCCTCTCTGCCTGGCTGCTCTAACCCTGCCTGTCTGTCTGTCTGACTGCCTGCCTGCCTGCCTGTTCGACCCCTGCCTGCCCCGTCTGATCACCTTCTGTTGGAACATTCTAGTTAAACTACTTGCTCAACACTTACCTGCTTGTCCTGCTGCGCCTGCATCTAGGTTCCGCCTCAGAGCTTCCCATAAGGCAAAGTTTGGTTCCTCACCAAGCGTAAAGAGGGGCCTCAGAGGGGGGTTACCCCCAAAGCTAAAGCTTGGAGTTGGTGTGGGTTTCTCGTCACCAAGGGTAAAGAGAGCCATTCTTCTGCCAATAGATTAGATTGTCCTATAACCAGTGAAAAGTATTCATTTATTTCAGAAATGTTGTTACTTGTAATTCAATCCATAGATTGTCAACGCATCAATTATTGATCAAAGCCCACCTCAGTGATTTGAGCACACCAGTCTATAACATAGGCAGAGTAGTAAGTGAGTGAGTATAATCCTAATTTAACATCTGCGAGCATCATTTGCGCAAGTTTACCGTTGATATCAATGCAAAAATGGATGCAAATGTACCCATTGATTCTCGAAAGATACGACTTAGAAATGCCCAATAAGTTTGTCTTACCTCAACATAACTTAAAATATAAGGTTGTTTTACTTCATTGTAAGCTTCACTTCACGTATAGCTTTGAAATATGCTTAAAACTATAATTATATTTAAAAGAAGACCACGTATTAGTCCTTGCATCGAGAGCCCATTCCCCAGCCTCCTCTCTCAACATTACACCCAAACAACACAACTAATGAAGCAGCTTTAATAACACAATGTTGACATGATCCAGCGCACCGCATGTCTATCAAAACAGATAAGAAACCTTCACGATCTTAAACAATACAAACCTGAATTGACGACAGATCGCTTGAATACTTGATTGATCTCCACGTGTGACTCGCTGGTCGAAACTACAGGAGACAGTTGAACAGGCGAGCGGTGTTGGTTTGTAAAGAGGCGTGACGTTTCTGTCCGAAAGTGAAAGGCTGTGTTCGAAATGGCATACTAGCATACTGCATACTAGCATACTCAATGAGTATATACTGCGTACTGCCTGAGTAGGGTCCAACTGCGCGCATCAAATCCATCACCCGGAAATGTGATGTACCATTTTTGGACCACGTCATCGTAAGCGCGTCGGTAAAAGTAACCGCGAGAAACCGCGAGAAACCGCGAGATTTTGAAGGATCTTAAATGGATTTTAAAAACACGGTGACATTGTATAGGACATTTAACAACAATAATTTGAACACGCAATTGATAAGAAGAAGAAGAAGAAGAATTACAAATACAATGGCAAATGCAGCTCAGGTGAGAATTTCGAAATATTATTAATGAACATGTTATAGTTTTTAGATGTGTATTTATTATTTAGGTTGTTGCATGTGTTACGCGGCTGTTTCGCACGTAGTTTTGTTCATCTGGCTTGGCTAATTGGGTAATCCTATGTGGTTTAGCGTTATCAGAGATATTAGAGAGATATTAGATTAGATTCAACTTTATTGTCATTGCTGAGTACAAGTACCAACAACAAAATGCAGTTATGCATATAAGATGTACAGCTGGCAGGGCTAAAAAACGCTGCGTTGTCTTCAACTTAATGTAATTTAAAAGTTCACAATAGCTACATTCTCAGATGTCTACCGATTACTTATCCCCCTATTTTTATTGCTTGTTTTCTTGTTTTTGAGAGCTGACTTTTTGCAGGCGCCGAGCTGTGGTCCCGAGCAGAGGGACGACTGGCCACCAACGGAGCTGTCCGTGTCTGACCAGTGGGGGTTGGACACAACACTGAACACTACACTACACTGGACACTGGACACAACACTGAACACTACACTGGACACTGGACACAACACTGAACACTACACTGGACACTGGACACAACACTGAACACTACACTGGACACTGGACACAACACTGAACACTACACTACACTGGACACTGGACACAACACTGAACACTACACTACACTGGACACAACACTGAACACTACACTACACTACACTGGACACTGGACACAACACTGAACACTACACTGGACACAACACTGAACACTACACTACACTGGACACAACACTGAACACTACACTGGACACTGAACACAACACTGAACACTACACTACACTGGACACTGGACACAACACTGAACACTACACTACACTGGACACAACACTGAACACTACACTACACTGGACACTGGACACAACACTGAACACTACACTGGACACAACACTGAACACTACACTGGACACAACACTGAACACTACACTATACTGGACACTGGACACAACACTGAACACTACACTGGACACTGGACACAACACTGAACACTACTGGACACTGGACACAACACTGAACACTACACTGGACACTGGACACAACACTGAACACTACACTGGACACTGGACACAACACTGAACACTACACTGGACACTGAACATCTGTCATTACGTGAAGCGCATTGAGTCGCATCTTGTAAGAAATGCGCTATACAAATAAAACTTGAATTGATTTGATCCCTTGTACACTTTTTTGGGCATTTGTGTTGCAGCACACCTGTACATTGTGCACTCTACCCTGTTAGGCCCTTATTTTACTCTAGACAGAAGGGTCGTAACACTTATTATTAATTAATAATATTAATTCCATTTAGTATACCTCAAACTTTCTTGCATTTCTGATGTTTGCATTTTACATATTCTAAATATATGCTATCTACATGTCGCACTGGATGGGGTTAGTGCTGTTGACTCATCAGAAAGTAAAGACTAATTCACAGAGTGTATGAAGATTCCAGTAAGGGTTTTGTGAAGGAGCCCTAGTGCTGTTGACTCATCAGAAATAGAATGTTTTATTTAGCTCATCAGTGGGCACTCAGCACCATGGATACCTCCAGCCCAGCACCTTGCACCACGGTTCCTGCCCTGCTCCATGGATTACAACGATGATCGCCTGACCCTTGCCTGACTCCACCAAGTCCTTTGCCTGACCCCTCAAACCTGTTTGACCTAATAAAGTCCCACACCTGGGGTCATTGACATTCTTTTATTTATATACAGTTAGGTCTGGAAGTATTTTGACAGTGACACAATTTCCATAATTTTGTCTCTGTATGCCACCACAAAGGATTTGAAATGAAACAATCAAGATGTAATTGAAGTGCATACTTTCAGCTTTAATTCAAGGGGTTGAACAAAAATATTGTATGAAACATTTAGGAATTGCAACCATTTTTATACACAGTCTCCTATTTTCAGGAGCTCAAAAGTAATTGGACAAATTAACAATCATACAGTAAGTAAAATGTTCATTTTTAATACTTAGTCGAGAATCCTTTGCAGGCAATGACTGCCTGAAGTCTGGAACACATGGACATCACCAAATGCTGGGTTTCCTCCTTTGTGATGCTTTGTCAGGCCTTTACTGCAGCAGTCTTCAGTTGTTGTTTGTTCGTGGGTCTTTCTGCCTTTAGTTTTGTCTTCAGCAAGTGAAATGCATGCTTGATTGGGTTGGGATCAGGTGATTGACTCTGGCCATTGCAGAATATTCCACTTCTTTGCCTTAAAAAAGTCCTGGGTTGCTTACACACTATATTTTGGGTCATTGTCCATCTGTATTGTGAAGCACCATCCAATCAACTTTGCTGAATTTGTCTGAATCTGAGCAGACAGAATATCCCTAAACACTTCAGAATTCATCTGTCTGCTTCTGTCTTCACATCATCAATAAACACTCGTGACCCAGTGCCATTGGAAGCCATGCATGTCCATGTCATCACACTCACCAGTGCATTATTTTTTTCTCAGAATGTACCAAACAGTTAATTTGGCCAGTATTAATGTTCCCACTATCTCTCTGATGGATTTTTGTTTTGTTTTTACAGCCTAAAGATGGCCTGTTTCAGTTGCATTGAGAGCTCTGTTGACTGCATGTTGTGCGTATACAGCAACAGCCTCCAAATGCAAATGCCACACTTGGAATCAACTCAGACCTTTTACCTGCTTAATTGATAAAGAAATAATGAAGGAATAAATAGCCCACACTGGCCCATGAAACAGCTTTTGAGTCAATTGTCTAATTACTTTTGGTTATTATATATAAGAGCTATAATTCATAAACCCTTCCTTCAATTTGGATGTGAATACCCTTAACCTAAAGCTGAGAGTCTGCACTTTAAGCCCAGTAAATTCTGTTGGAAATCTCATATAAGATATGTTAGATCCAAAGTATCAAGGAGTATTGCAGTATTGTGCAGGGCAAAACATATTCTGGAACAGAGGATGTTGTATACTCTATATTGTTGTCTTGTCTTACCCTATTTGAGTTACTGTGTGGAGATATGGGGAAATGAATATAAAAGCACTTTAAACCCATTGATTACACTACAGAAAAAAGCTATGAGGATTGTCGGATATCGTGATCACACTAATAACTTGTTCCTAATGTCAAAAATATGAAGAAAATATGAAGGAAAGCAGAAATATTGCTCTATTGCTCTATTTAAAAAAAGGTTTAAATTATTTTTTATGAAAAAGTATTAGAACGGATGATACTGAAATATAGGTATTAATTAATTGGATTATATAATGTAAGCATAATTGTTAAGTATAAACAGGGGTAGGACAGGCTTCTTCCTACTCCTTTTCTAACAATTGATAGGACTGTACTCTACATATTAGTTTTTTCCGTAGTTTCCACCGTAGTAAGGCGATTCATGGTTTCCACCGTAGTTTTCACCGTAGTAAGGCGATGACGTAGTCTATGCAAATATGCAGGCGCGGTATGATGACGTATGGTACATCACATTTCCGGGTGATGGATTTGATGCGCGCAGTTGGATATACTTGTACTGCCTACTAAATTCATAATAAGTATGCCGATACCAGCCGACCGAAAATCTAGTATACATTTCTTGCATACTCAAATTTCACATAATCTACAGTGTGAACGCGCTGCATACTCAAAATAAATAAATTTAAATAAATCAAAATCAAAATCTACGTCATATCTAGTATGAGTAGTATGCCATTCCGAACGCAGCCAAAGTAAGGAATAGGCCAGGTGCACGATCTCCACTACTTCCTGAAAGGCACCTTGCATGAACACATCCTGTCTCACACTATTGGTTTAAATGATTAATCAGCTGTGCGGTAAACTGTTGGAACACACAGTGCACAGCTGATTAATCAATTAAACCAATAGTGAGACAGGATAATGTTCATGCAAGGTGCCTTTCAGGAAGTAGTGGAGATCGTGCACCTAGCCTATTGGGGTTCCGGGGATTAATTATTATTCATAATAATTGTAATTATTATTATTATTATTATTCATAATTATTATTATTTCAACTGATGGACAAGTTTTATTACATTTTGTTCCTGAAATCCCCCCCCAAAGGTTCAATCCCAATCCTACTAAAAGGTTTTAAACAACACATACTGAAGGTTTGATCCAGGACTGGATTATGTGATCTAATCCAATTTCAGAATCCTTTTTTCCTTTTGAATAACCCATTTTCAAGATCTGATTCAATCCGAAATCCCATCAGATTACTTGTGAACAACTGGGCCCAGGACATCTTCAGACAGGCTACCCAGAGTGCACTGGGCGCAAGACATCTTCAGACAGGCTACCCAGAGTGCACTGGGCCCAGGACATCTTCAGACAGGCTACCCAGCGTGCACTGGGCCCAAGACATCTTCAGACAGGCTACCCAGCGTGCACTGGGCCCAGACCATCTTCAGACAGGCTACCCAGAGTGCACTGGGCCCAGACCAGGGCATCTTCAGACAGGCTACCCAGAGTGCACTGGGCCCAGACCATCTTCAGACAGGCTACCCAGAGTGCACTGGGCCCAGACCAGGGCATCTTCAGACAGGCTACCCAGAGTGCACTGGGCCCAGGGCATCTTCAGACAGGCTACCCAGAGTGCACTGGGCCCAGGGCATCTTCAGACAGGCTACCCAGAGTGCACTGGCCCAGACCATCTTCAAACAGGCTACCCAGAGTGCCCTGGGCCCAGGACATCTTCAGACCCCTAACCCTAGAACCCCCTAACCCCCAGAATTATGCTCATGTCAACATATTAGAATAGTATTGCATTGTTGAGTGTGGACCAGTAAGACTAACTGTGCCCTCCGCAAGCAATGGGAGGGTAAAGCATCTTCTTTTGGCTCCACCCCCCCCTTCCTCTCACTCTCTCTCTCTTATATCAGCCCAACCCAAACTACTTGAAACTTTAAACGAGCGAGAGAGAGAGTTATTAGTTATTAAAGTGGGTACAGCACCTGGATCTTGTTCGAGCCTTGGTCACGCAGACATGGAGGATATAGACTCTTACAACATTACGGACTATAATGACGCATCTCTTGGTAAGGCTGTGGACCCTCTATGTTATGTATTATGGGATGTATTATGGGATGTATTACGGTCTTGCTATATTCCTGAGAGATGCAGGTCCATTTAAGAAAAGAAAATACTGTGTAGTATGATATAAAGTGATACTGTGTGACGTGATGGTTGTGTTAGTGAGCATATTCTGGTGCTTATTCAGGTTAGACTTACTGGAGATCCATTGGTGGTTGATTAACATCAGCTAAGAACTGATTAAAACTCTTCCAACTAAAACATACGACAGAGATTAAACCTGGTTGCCACCACGACAGCAACCTCATGCAGAGGATTGAGCAGCGAGCAAACCGTTTCATATTAATGTTATATGTAATGTTTATATTATGTTTGTTCAGAATTCTAACACTTCATATTGTGCTATTATTTTAGAATACTGAAAATATTACTGAGTGGCTTTGAACGAAAGATGTAAGAATGCAACAAAATTGTAAACATTTTAAAGTTTTTTTTTTGTAATCTTATGATGTTACTGTACATCAGAATATCTTTAGAACATATTTCTTAACTAAAGTTGAAGCTGGGGAAACAGGTTGGGTGGGCAGGAAAAAGCCCCTGCCTCGCTCAGCCTGCCTGAGGTTTCAGCTTCTAATCTGGTCTGTCATCATCATCATCATCATCATCTTCATCATTACAGGATGTGGAGGCGTAGTTCAAGGGACTCAGAATGGTGTGAAAATACCAGTGAAATGTGATCTTATCAAATCATGCTCAAGTAGAGAACACAGCAGATAATAATAACTCAACAACATACTTACGCAAATTTACGGTATGCCCACACTGAGGCACGCACACACACACACACACGCACACACACACACACACACACACACACACACACACACACACACACACACACACACACACACACACACAGTTGGAACTCTGTTACACAATGGTTGTTCAATGTCTTCACCAGTGTTGGGCACGTTACTTTAAAAAAGTAATTAGTTATAGTTACTAGTTACTTATCCCCAAAAGTAACTGAGTTAGTAACTGAATTACTTCATTATACAAGTAACTAGTTACTAGGGAAAGTAACTATTGTGTTACTTTTTACCACGGTGCAGCGGGCTAAGTTAAGGTCAGTCAGCCAAATGTGACAAGGAAAAGCTTACCCACTGCCATATTAGAAGATAAATGTGATCTTCTTGTGAAGATAGATTTTTTCTGAGCAGGTTTCAGCAGGGAACTTTTCATATTTATTGCACTTCAACAGACCACAACTGGTAGACATATATTGTACTTCAAGTATTTTCTTCATTACAAAAGTTAACAGTTAAACAATTATGAAGTGCTTTTAAAGTAGTACTGAAATAGTGCCTGTACTTCCACCGTGAAAACGCCACGTTCACCTCAGAACACTCGGGCCTCGCCATTGCTGCGTGTATCTCTCTGATAGTTTGAGTGTAATATCTATTATATATAATATATCATTGCTGCGTGCATCTCTCTGATAGTTTGAGTGTGTGTGTGGTGCTGTGCGCGCGTGTGGTTTGTGTGTAGAAACATCCGCACAACACTGAACTATGGTTGGCTTACCATGACATGTTCTCTACCATAGCCAATCATGATCACTTAACTCTACCATAGCCAATCATGATCACTTAACTCTACCATAGACAATCATGATCACTTAACTCTACCATAGCCAATCATGATCACTTAACTCTACCATAGACAATCATGATCACTTAACTCTACCATAGCCAATCATGATCACTTGCGCGGTTGTCTCGCCCCTCCCCTCACCAACAAACCAAAAACACCTTTGCAGCTGTGACTGAGGTCGGATGACAATGAGAAGCTTCAGTAGTAACGCGCCGCATTGAATTACCGGTAACGGTAACGGCGTTATAACGATGTAAATAGTAATCAATTAGATTACCCGTTACTGGGAAAAGTAGCGTCGTTAGTAACGCCGTTTATTTGAACGCTGTTATTCACATCACTGGTCTTCACTGTATTTTACCTTCTCACCAACAGCAGAAGAGGACGGCCTTAAGCAGTTGAGGGGGTTCATTAACATCAGAAGCTCCATCTTTATCTTCACCGGTGTGTGTGTGGCCATACCTGCTCTAGCCTGGGCCCTCGACTCTGTCTGCCGTCACAACCAGAAGAGCCTCTTTCTCATCCTCCTCCTCCTCAATGACGTCCTACAGATGTTTACGTCCCCCATACGGGCAGTTTATCTGTTGACAGATGAAGGGGTCTGTTATGAAGAAATTCCATGGTGTAAGTCAATCTTTATCCTGTGGGGGATATGGAGGTCCTGCGGCCTGTTTTTCCACATGATAGTAGCCCTTCAGAGGGTGCTGCAGCTGACGCGGCCAAGACTTGCAAGTAGCCTGCGATATATCTACTGCTTCCTGTCTCTGCCACTCACTGTGGTGACTGTCACCACCATCATCATCCTACAGTATACTGATCCTCACAATCCATTAGTTGATCAGATATATGACTATGTTGAGATGACGGTGTTCCTGGTAGCGCTGGGTATGGCAGGGGTAGCATGCGTACTCACATGTACAGCCCCACCTACATCTGACCAAGACAGAGAGGAGAATGTCGGGGTGCTGGGAACCTCAGTGTTCACTGTCCTGGTACTGTACGGACCCTACTTTGTGTTCCAGTGTTTCTTTGTGGCTGGACGGTATGTACCTGATCGTTGGTATTTTTTTGAAGGATATGCTGTCAGTGGTGTTGCGTGGTATGCTTCATATGCTGTCAGTAGCCATGTGTGCTACTCCATTGCCAGTCTGAGGTTGTTCACAGATGCTGTCCTGTGTTGGCTGGTCTCCAGGGGGCGCTCTAGAGAGCAGCAGCAGGAAACAGTCACAGAGCTCCAGAACTAAAAAGCCCGATACAAATACATTTGAGTGATTTATTGATTGATTGGTTAATTAATTTTGTTTTAAATTTGCAATATAGATATGCAAGCCAGTCTAGGGCTAAACCCCTCGCAGACTCGAAAGGCTCGAAAATGAAAGTGAAAGTTATTGTGTCAACAATATCTGTTTTTAGTTTGTTTTTTTTTCATGACACGCAACGTTTTAAAGTACCCGCTCGATATAATAAACAACAGTTTAACGATCACTAAATACGTGATACTTGGATTCACTGTCTCGTCTGCTGGCTATTGGTAAGGGAGACATGGCTTGTAAACAAACTTTCATTTTAGGACGTGTTCAAAAGCAAGGACTGTGTGATCATCTAATTATGTGTAATTATGTGTTTTTAGCATGTTGATAATGATGTTCTTTCAGCATGTTGTGATGTGCTAAACATGCAGTTAGGCGTTTGTAGCGATGTGCTATTGTTGGCCGCTTGCTGTTAGCAGCCTTTGTTGTGTTTTCATTATTCACTTTTCTACCATTCTCGATTCTGTGTTTGAGGTGGACCAACATTCAAATACACGTGACGTCTTTTTTCCCGATTTCAATGTATGACACATCGTTTGAAAGCTTACAGCTATCTGTAGTCAAAATGACTTAGGCAACTGCTTGATGAAAACAACACCCCCAGATAATGGAGCTGAGCAAAGGAAAACAGGCCAGAGATCCCATTGACTGTTAGGCCTGTTTATTTAGCATGCATGGCTTTGCATATAGGCTAGAGCTCTTTGCTGAAAAATGTTTTGTTCCTGTTGTGGTTGGAATAAAATTGCAAATCAAATCAAATCATATTTTATTTGTATAGCGCATTTCTTACAAGATGCAACTCAATGCGCTTTATAGGAATAAAATTGCAGATCTGTTGGTCTGTTTGGTTTGATGTCGAGTCATAATTAATGTTGATGTTGTGGTTGGCACACTGGCTAACAAGAACATTTAAAAATGGCACTTTGTATCAAAAAGCTTGCCTACCCCTGGTGTAGTGTCAAGGATGACTTTATTCAGAAAGAGGGAGAGATGGAGATAGAGCGAGGGAGAGATTGAGAGGGGGAGAGAGAGAGAGAGAGAGAGAGATAGAGGGTGATTTAAAAATGGGTGTAGATACTCACCAGGGGGGTATTCCACGAAGCTCGATAAAGTTCTAATCCTCGAAAATATTAGCTTGCGTTCGGTGCCATCAATGTGGCTCAAATAATTCGCTGCTTGGTTGAGCTCCTTCTGAGTCAGATATAATTAGCCTGGTCGCGACCAGGCTAAAACACAGGCTATGGTAAGACACGCGTCAAAAAAGGCTCACAGGCGGAAACTAAACCCCGAACGACAGTTCCTCATGTGTCTTTTAGGAAATATTAGTTCCCACTTCACACGAGATAGATAGATTAGATAGTTTGACTGTGTGATAGATAGATAATTTGATAATTTTAAAGTGTGATCGATCGATAGATAGTTTGATTGTGTGATAGATAACTAGATATTTTGAAAGTGTGATAGATAGATAGATAGATCGATGGATACATAAATTAAAAAGTGTAAAAAATAAAATAAAATAAAATGAATAGGTATGTCTATCAACTTGCATTGCTGTCATCACAACTGTCTGGTTGGCGCAGTGGTTAAGGCAGCCGGCTGGAGTCCCAAAGGTTGCGAGTTCGAGACTTGACTAAGTATTATTTTTTTTATTTTTTTTACATTTAACCGAAGATTTCATGCAAAGGCTTCAAACACCATTGTATCGTGTCAGTTCTAAATTAGCCTGCACCATAATTTTATAGCCTACATACTTTTTTAGATGAGATTTTAGGTTAGATTCAGACAACGAAATGCAGTAAAAAGTGTGTCTGAAGAGGGATTCGAACCACGTCTAAAAATGACAAATAAATCCTGTGGCAGTGGTCGATACCACTAGGCCATTGTGGCGTTATGACGATTGGTAGCCTGCTGCTGATATCACCACAGTAGTAATATTCATTTATAAAAATATGAACATATAACAATAACTGGGGCTAGTATGACCTACGCATTTAATCGGTCAGCAATTTCTTGCCAAACCATTTCCCTCGCCTTGTTAATTGCGGCAGTATTGCACTATTTTACATCTTATTTTTCCGTCTTCATAAAAATCAATAATTCGGAATGCTGCGCAAATGTAGTACCCCTGCAGAGTGGAGCATCTTCATTTCGACAGATCGACTCTTCAGGGCTCTTTATGTCTGCGTGCACGCGCCCATATCGAAGATTTGTAAGCCTGTCTTCTGTGAACACTGATGACACAAGGCTGATCCTCGTTCGAGGAATCACCTGAGGCTTGAATTCCAATCTCGAGTTGCCTGAGCGCCGCATTTATTTATATCGCCGCTATACTGATCCACCTTTAGTGGAATGGCCCCCAGGATTCTTCTGACCAGGAGCGATGCAGTACAGTGGAGTGGCTATAAGGACCAATAAGTGGATATGAGGACCAGTAAGTGGATATGAGAGCCAACTGCTTATAGAGATGAATGATTGTGGGGTGGGAACCTGTACTTACAATGTACTTCACCTTCAGAGCCTGAGTCTGAGTGGTCCAGGTCTGATGTGGTTCTTCTAAGGGGAGAGAGCATGTCCTGGTCTGTCTCGTGTTCAAGCAGAGGAGTGACTGAAACCCAGCAGAGTTGTAGTGTCTCTTCCGTCCACTAGAGGGCAGCAGAGAACAGCACTATCTCAGGATGACCAAACAGCTGTCATACTCCTCAACCACTGTAATGAGAAACTGTATTAGGTTGTTAAGTCTGACGTACGCGTGACGTTTAGCAATTTCCGGGTCCAAACTTTTTTTGTTGTTGTTATTTTACATTTTAAAAGCTTTGGTTAAAGATGTAAATGGGATTTTGCCATGTCCCCAGTGTTGTTCATTCAACTTCAAAATAAAAAATAACTAATAAAAACATATACATTTCCAAATATGTTATTATTATTACATTTTCCTGAGCAATATCTATTGAATCAAATATAGTTTTTTATCAAAAACATTTTTATTTTGTACAAAGAATTTGGTGGTATGTTTGTTCCTGCGGTCACTGTCCACCCTGTTGAGCTGTGTTAATGTCCCTTTAAAATACATACACAATATATTTCTCAATCACATCACTCTCATGAGGTGACATCACATCAGTGGAGGGAAATTCAAATGTGGTAAGCTGTGTGATTTTCTACCTCTTTTACCATCTGATTCTGATTTATTAAGTGTTTGAACATAATGTGTCCACCCTGTTAGGCCTAAAGCCCAGTTTATGCTTCTGCATAAAATCGACGGCGTAGGCTACGGCGTAGCTTGCGTAGGCCCGCGTAGCCTTGCGTAGGCTACGGCGTAGATTGACGCGCACCTCTCCAAAAATGTAAGTACGCGGCAGTTTCTACACAACTGTAAGCACAGTGATTGGTCCGCTTGGTAGCACATGATTCCGACTCTCTCGTCGGCCAAAATGCGGAAGCCATGACAGAAATGTCATTTACTTTTTCTGTAATTACTTATTAATTAAGATTTGAAAAATTATGATAACCATCGTATTATCTTAGTTTAATGACATTTCAATGCATCATAGAACTTTTATTTACAACAAGCATAACAACAAAAAGATCGCTATTATGCCGCTTTGAGTACACCGTTCCAACGGAGCGCCCTATGGAAGCGTCAGGCACAGCCTTCCTATAAGAAGCGCGATTCACATTTACGAGATGTACAATCCTGTTTATTTAGAAATAAATTATTAGTTACAGGGAGCCCCATGGCTCTTCGTTGGGTTTAAATTATATTTATGACAGACATATTTAATGTAAAGTTATCTCCACAACTGTGATTGGTCCGCTTGGTAGCGTCACATTCCGACTCTCGTAAATGCGGAAGTCATGACAGAAATGTCATTTACTTTTTCTGTAATTACTTATTAATAAAGATTTTAAAAATGATGATAACCATCTTATTATTTTAGTTTACTGTCATTTCAATGCATTATAGACATTTTCTTTACAACAAGCATAACAAAAATACGTTTTTTGATCGCTATTATGCCGCTATGACTACACCGACCAACGCGACGCGCTGCCCTTCAAACAGCCTGAGTCCGCCACTGGTTACCTGTCATCTCCCTCCGACTGCATCTCACTTCCAACCGGCCTCCCCGCCTCTGCCGTCAGATCTCTGCACCTCCTCCAGAATGCTGCAGCACGTCTGATGTTCAGTCTCCTCAAATTCTCTTGTCACCCACTTCCTCCGCACCCTTCACTGGCTCCCAACAAGGCCGGTGCCAGCGCTGGGCAGGGGTAGGCTCAGCCCACCCAAACGTACATCTTGCCCACGCCCTCTCTATCAGATCTGACCCCTCCATCCCCCTCTCTATCAGATCTGATCCCTCCATCCCTCCATCCTCCTCTCTATCAGATCTGACCCCTCCATCCCCCTCTCTATCAGATCTGATCCCTCCATCCCTCCATCCCCCTCTCTATCAGATCTGATCCCTCCATCCCTCCATCCCCCTCTCTATCAGATCTGACCCCTCCATCCCTCCATCCTCCTCTCTATCAGATCTGACCCCTCCATCCCTCCATCCCCCTCTCTATCAGATCTGACCCCTCCATCCCTCCATCCTCCTCTCTATCAGATCTGATCCCTCTATCCCCCTCTCTATCAGATCTGACCCCTTCATCCTTCCATCCTCCTCTCTATCAGATCTGACCCCTCCATCCCTCCATCCTCCTCTCTATCAGATCTGACCCCTCCATCCTCCTCTCTATCAGATCTGACCCCTCCATCCCTCCATCCTCCTCTCTATCAGATCTGACCCCTCCATCCCTCCATCCTCCTCTCTATCAGATCTGACCCCTCCATCCACTCTTTTAAATCCAGACTTAAAACATATTTATATTTGTGTTACGTCCATAGTGTGTGTGTTTTTGTGTGTGTTTTGTTTGTTTCTTTGTGTTTTCAGGTGATTGTCCTTCCTCCTGCCCATCGTCATGGTGATGGCCTGATTGACCACAGGTGTGCAGGTGAGCTCAATCACTCACTTAAGGGTGGAGGGATAAAAGGCTGGGAGAGACACTCAGATGGTGCAGTGGGCCGGTCGACAACTCCCAGGTTGTTGTTGTTGTGTCGCTTTATGTCGCGAGACAAAAATAAGCCTGGATTTTCCTTTAGCAAAGTTAATGGAATACCCCCCAGGTCTGTAGGGTGCGCCGATGTGTTGACTGTGTTTAAGTGTGTTTCTTAGTCTTGGGTTTTGTTTTGTGTTACAAGGGGGGTCAGCGAAGAGGACTCCCCATCGCCCCAACAGATCGACTGATCCCCAGTGCACCCCACCTATTCGTATCCAGGTGGAGCAAGAACAGTGGGAGCTCATCCAGTTTTTTATTATTGAGTCTCCCGACTGTCCTCTGGTCCTGGGGCACCCCTGGCTGGCGGTGCACAACCACAACATTAACTGGTCCACGGGGCGAATCACCAACCCTCCCAGAACCCCACTCCATTTCCCAGTCTCGTTGCCAACCCCATTCCCAGTCCCTTCCCACTCCCTAGCTACAGCCCCTAGACCCTTTTCCACGCTAGCGGCGGGGTCTACAGACATTCCAGTGACTCCGGCCGTAGTGGGCGTTCCCCAGGTCTATTGGGATCTGGGGGAGGTTTTTAGCAAGCAGCGGGCTAGGGAACTACCCCCCCACAGGACTTACGACTGTGCCATCGACCTCCTGCCCGGCACCACGCCCCCTCGGGGGAGATTGTTCTCCCTCTCCGGTCCTGAGACCCTGGCCATGAAGGAGTACATCGACGACGCACTCGCCGCGGGCCACATTCGCCCTTCCACCTCCCCGGCGGGTGCAGGGTTTTTCTTTGTGGCCAAGAAGGACGGGGGGCAGCGGCCGTGCATCGACTATAGGGGGTTAAACAACGTCTCGGTGAAAAACAGATACCCCCTTCCGTTGATGACGACGGCCTTTGAGTCCTTGCAGGGGGCCCGGGTCTTCACTAAGCTGGACTTACGAAACGCGTACAACTTAGTGAGGATCCGGGAGGGGGACGAGTGGAAAACAGCTTTTAACACCCCCAGAGGACATTACGAGTACTTAGTAATGCCGTTCGGCCTTGCCAACGCGCCAGCGGTATTTCAAGCACTCGTTAATGATGTCCTACGAGACCTCCTCGACCACTCGGTCTTCGTCTACCTCGACGACATTCTAATTTTCTCCAAGGACCTAGCCCAACACCGAATACATGTGCGACAGGTGCTCGAACGCCTTCTCCATCACAAACTTTTTGTTAAAGTGGAGAAGTGCGAGTTCCATGTGGACACTGTCTCCTTTCTGGGCTTCGTGGTGGACAAGGGGAATTTACTCATGGATCCCGGAAAGGTCAGTGCGGTGTTGGACTGGCCCCGACCCTCCTCTCTCAAGCAATTACAACGCTTTTTGGGTTTCGCAAACTTTTATAGGAGGTTCATTCGCGGGTTTAGCGCCTTAGCGGCCCCGTTGACAGCCCTCACCCAGACTAGCCTACGCTCCTTTTCTTGGTCCCCGGAGGCGGACACCGCGTTCACGGCATTAAAACAGCGCTTCACCTCAGCGCCCATCCTGGTGCACCCGAACCCGTCCCTACCCTTTGTTGTGGAGGTGGATGCCTCGGACATTGCGGTAGGGGCGGTTTTGTCACAGCGCTGCGCCAAGGACAATAAGACTCACCCCTGTGCCTTTTTTTCTCGCAGGCTGTCCGCGCCGGAGCGCAACTACGACGTGGGGAACCGCGAGTTGCTTGCAATCAAACTCGCGCTGGAGGAATGGAGGCACTGGTTGGAGGGGGCCGCGCACCCTTTTATAGTGTGGACGGACCACAAGAACCTGGCCTATATCCAGGGGGCCAAACGCCTCAACTCCCGACAGGCCAGGTGGGCGTTATTCTTCACCAGGTTCCAGTTCACGATCTCCTATCGACCGGGCTCGAAGAACACCAAGCCCGATGCACTGTCGAGGCAGTTCGATCCTGTGGACCTGGTGGAGAGTACGGATTTGATCGTCCCCACTGGCCTGGTCGTCGCCCCCGTGTCCTGGGGAATCGACAGGGTAGTGAGGACAGCGCTGAGGCGGGAGCCTGACCCGGGCGGGGGTCCGCCGGGGAGGCTTTACGTTCCGAGGACTGCGCGCGCACGACTGCTACAGTGGGCGCACGCCTCCTCCCTCACCAGTCACCCAGGGGCCACCAGGACATTGGACTTCATACGAAGGAGGTTCTGGTGGCCCACAGCGGAGGGGGACACGCGTGCGTTTGTGGCAGCCTGTGCCCTATGCGCGCGCAGTAAAGCCTCCCGGCAACGGCCGCCGGGACTCCTACACCCCCTGTCCATCCCCAAACGTCCCTGGTCGCACATAGCCCTCGATTTCATATCGGGTCTACCCCCATCTGATGGGTTCACCGCCATACTAGTGGTGGTAGACCGGTTTTCCAAGGCGGCGCACTTCATCCCCCTCCCCAAACTCCCCACGGCCCAAGAGACGGCGGAGCTAGTGGTCCAGCATGTCTTCCGGGTGCACGGACTACCCCTGGACATGGTATCCGACCGGGGTCCGCAATTCGCCTCCAGGTTCTGGAAGGCATTCGCCACCAGCCTTGGCGCCTCCGTCAGCCTGTCCTCCGGGTTCCACCCCCAATCCAATGGGCAGACGGAGCGCGTCAACCAGGACCTGGAGGGGGTCTTGAGGTGCTACGTCTCCAGCAATCCGGCGACATGGAACCGGCGGCTGGCGTGGGCTGAATACGCCCACAACACCCTCCTCTGCTCCTCCACTGGCCTCTCCCCTTTCCAATGCCAGTACGGGTATCAGCCCCCCCTTTTCCCGGAGCAGGAGGAGGAGGCAGCTGTACCATCGGTCCAAGCCCATGTCAGCCGCTGTCGCCGTACCTGGAGGCGGGTAAGGGCGGCGCTTGTGCGGGCTTCGGACAGGTCCCAACGCCAGGCCAACCGCAGGCGCCGTCCGGCCCCGGTCTTCCGTCCTGGTCAGAGGGTCTGGCTGTCTACCCGGGATCTCCCCCTCCGGGTGGAGTCACGCAAGCTGGCTCCTCGCTTCGTGGGGCCGTTTAAGGTGGTGCGGCGGGTCAACGCCGTGGCCTACAGACTGCTACTCCCACCCTCCATGCGAGTTCACCCCACCTTCCATGTTTCACTCCTCAAACCCGTTGTTTTCTCCCCCATGGCCCCTCCACCCCGCCCCGCCGCCCTGCCCCGTCTCATTGATGGACAACCTGCCTACACGGTTAACAGGATTATTGACTGCCGGAAGGTGGGGAGGGGTCTCCAATTCCTGGTGGACTGGGAGGGTTATGGGCCTGAGGAGCGTACCTGGGTGCCTCGGTGGGATATTCTAGATCCGAGCCTCATCACGGACTTTCGCCGGCTCCATCCCGAGGCACCCGGGTGAACTTCTGGTGCCGTTCGTCAGGGGGGGGCACTGTTACAAGGGGGGTCAGCGAAGAGGACTCCCCATCGCCCCTACTGATCGAAGAGCGACAGTGCTCCAGCCCTGGACTAATTATCGGATGATTGTTGTCACCTGTGAGTGTTTGTCAGTGTATATAGGTGTGTCCCATTTCCTTGTTCCCTTGTCAGTCGATCACTTGTGTTACCCCGTTTGGAATGCTTCAGAAACCTGTGTATGTATTACCACTTCACGTATCCGTTACCCGGAACGTAATTTGAACTTTGACTTTGTTTGCTAGCTTGCAACCGTGTACCTCCTTTGGAGCCCCTTGGCTCAAACTTTAGTTTTCGTGCACTTGATTATTGACCGCAGTGTCTTCGTTATTATTACCTACGTGCTGAGCCCTACTGCTCCCCTTTTGTTGTTCAGTCTAAGAGTTTATGTTTGTACCTGCGAATCATACGTCTCAGTAAAGAGAATCTTTATTTTTATTACATCTCCGTCTCATTCTTTACTTACACCGCACCTGGATCCACCATTATTGTATACACACAGAACCTATTGAGAAACGTAACACAGAACCTATTGAGAAACGTAACAGTTTTGTGTCACTTCAAGCTTATTGCATTGTTCATGGTTAGTTGTTTACCACTTGGCCGGTTATCTAGTTTACTTTATACTCCTTGCTATTATATTCATTCGCTCTCTCTTTTTTATAGAGTCGTTTTAAGTAAAAGAGTTTCTCAGATACCTGTTTTTGTTACCCTTATACAATAAATCTGGTTTTATGTATATTCTCTCGTCTTCTCTCTCGTCTTCTCTCTCTCTTCTCTTGTGCCCCAGTTTATCATATTGGGTATAACTCCATGTACCCCATATATGCCCTAGATTCTACATGGAGTTAATATTCTTTAACGTTTCATCAAAGTTCTTTTTTTTCTTTTTGTATTTGTGTACCTATGTGCGTGCGTTCTGTGATACTGTGTATATTGTGATTTTATTGCCTTTTATTGTGATCTAAATCCATGTACAGCCCTTTGGTCTAGCGAAGGTTGTCTCTGTCTGTCTCTGTCTCTGTGTCCTTGTCTCTCTCTGTCTCTGTCTCTGTCTCTGTGTCTTTGTCTCTCTCTGTCTCTGTGTCCTTGTCTCTCTCTGTTTCTCTCTTTGTCTCTCTTTTTCTCTCTCTCTCTCTCTTTATATATATATATATATATATATATATATATGGGTATCTATCTGCCCGCCCGGCCTTGAGGATGGAGACAGAGAGGCAGCGTGCCAGAGCTCTGGTGCGCTTCAGGAAGTGACCTCTCTCTGACCCATCCCTCTGCCTGGAAGGAGAGGTGAGTTTAGATGTGAGGTCTTTGACCCGGTGACTGAGCAGTGATAAGATGCTGTGGAATAATCAAACCAAAGTCCAGGTTTAATAAGAAGATGTGCTTTGATGGGAATGTCTATCTGTCTGACACACACACACACACACACACACACACACACACACACACACACACACACACTTAGTGACCTCTCTTCTCATTCTGCTGAGTAGACTGCAGAGAAGAGCAGGCTTCTGACCTGGAAATAGTCTGACCTGACCCCCCCCCCCCACCCCCACCTACCCACCCTCCCAGCTCACCTGTCTCCACCCCCACCCCCCTCCCCAACACTCCCCCACACTCCCCCCCCGCTTCTTCAGTCAGTACCTTAGTGCTACCCCCCCCACCCATGCCACCCCACCAGCTCCCCTGTCTGCCTCTGCCCCCCCTCGCATACAAAACACACACATATGAATACACAGATACACACACACACATATTATGAATCAGAGCCCTCGGGTGTTGATGGTCTCTAGGTTGCTCCTTGCACCTGTTTATGGGGCCAGTAAAAGTAGGCAGGGCCCGGGGGGGGGGGGGGTGGTGGTGGTGGCAATTGCTAGCTGGTTAAAGTCAACCTCCACACAGCCTCATTCTAGTGCTACGGACGCCGCTAACGCTAATGGACTAGTTAGAACGCGACACCGAGTGACATGGCTGGTATGGAGGATCTCAAATGCAGCGGACGCAAGCGAGAGGGACGGCACAGGTCAGCCTGGCTACTATGTACTGGTTAGGCTCAGGGTCATAGGTCAGCCTGGCTACTATGTACTGGTTAGGCTCAGGGTCATAGGTCAGCCTGGCTACTATGTACTGGTTAGGCTCAGGGTCATAGGTCAGCCTGGCTACTATGTACTGGTCAGGGTCAGGGTCACAGGTCAGCCTGGCTACTAGATGCTACTACTGCTACTAGTCTGGGTTAGGATTAGGGTCAGGGTTAGGGTCAGGGTTAAGGATAGGATTAGCGTTAGCGTTAGGGTCAGGGTTAGGGGTTGTGAGGAGGACCAAAGCATTAGAACGTGTCACAAATGTGTTTAGGTTTTTCTGTATTGTAATTGGTGGTCTGGGCCTGATTACCTAGAAACACCACAAACCATTTCATAGGTTGAAACTGTTACCTGTTATAAACTGTTACCACTGAATCTGGTACCACTGAATCAAAACCATTAGGAACATTTCCTGTTATGAGTAATCAAGTATGATCAGAGGTGAATATCATCAATGATATTCAACAATGCTGTGCTGTCCATTGTTGGTTATGATGAAGAGAAATGCTCCAAGGTGTTGGTTGAAGTGGTTAGGGTTGGTTGAAGTACTTAGGGTTAGGGTTGGTTGAAGTGGTGTTATTGGTAAAACATTAGGCTATGGTTCCAGTCAGCAATAAGGAAACAGGTATTAATTGTATTAAGTGACTCTTTTAGGGAGGGTTCGAGTTATAAGCTGAGCTTTGTGGGGGTCTCCAAAATAACAGTGCGAAATGTTCTCATGCACGCGCGCGAATCATGCCCACACAGCGTTGGGACTTAAAGTTTTAATTAGCCATAGGCTACTCATTTCGCCACATCAACACCACCAGATGAAACAACAGCTATAAGTGATAGTCACGGGTATCTCGGCCAATAATTTTGTTGTTTTTGCTATACAGTCCATTCACTTTCCCTGTTAGCACGACACATTGTCCACATTTCCAGTGACATCGCACCTGACATAAATAATCATGTATGCTCGTCTATGAATTGTGCTTTCATCTAATGTTATGCTACTACGGGAATCAAGTGATTTGACATTAGAAATTAATTTGTTTCATCTCTTGTGCAATGTGCTACAATCTGGGCACATGAATGATCGGATCGGTGAGCAGGAGCCAACTGTCGCGCCATTCATCTCATTACGTTTCATAATTGGATTCAGTTTTGTATAAGGCATCCTTTCTTTAGCGACAGTATAGGCTGCCCTGAACGAACTAGCTAGCTGTCTCCTTATACATACTGGAGGTGAGTTCTGCTACTTTCTTTGGAAGCACTTGCTTTTGTTTGAGCTCTGCTATTTCAACAGTTTCAGTTCAACGTTAGGTGTCATAACAGGGCAGCTGAATTCAAGTTTGGTTTCTTGGATGAAAACACGAAACTTTCCAGGCTTGTCGACTCGGTCGGCAGCAGTGGCCTTTTTTTGGGCGGCATGATAGCTAGCTACTGAATATTTTCTTCTCAATAATCGTGTTTTCACGTTTGCAAGCTCTCAACGATCATATTCTGCTGCTGCACAATATTCTACTGCGCCCCATAGTGTCTTGGTGGTAAAGTGCAGGCAGTCAAAGGCCTACTGTCATTCACAGGAGATTAATGCTGGTGCGCGTAGTTCTTTTGGAAAACGTGTTTATTTTAGAATATTTATCATATACATTTTTGATCAAATAATGGTTGTGGTAATGTATTATTAGCGACCCCCACAGATGTATGATTTTACTGCTTTCATGGGAGCTCAGACCTTCCTTATGGGAGCTCAGCTCCCATTGGCTCCCACATAACTCGAACCCTGCTTAGGTCATGTTCTCACATGAAAGTCCGAATCAGGACCCGGAGCAAGTGGATGAGTTTGCAACATTGTTGCATAAATTATTTCTCTGATTTGCGTTCTCACAGCCCTTTATGTAAACGAAGTAACATACGCAATCGAAGCAACAGACGTGGTAGTTGATTGGTCAGAAAAATTGAGAATTGCCCGTTCGTCCTGCTCTTATCCAGATCAACACGCGTGCGTTGTTGTTTTCCTATGGACTGCCTCGGGCAGCGTTCTCACCAAAAGCGAAGCGAAGCAAAGTGATGGATGCGTCGTTTCTAATCGGAGCGAAACCACCCTTTTCAAGCGGAGCATGCGTTGGTTCTTTGCTCCGGGAGTTACTTCGAATGTGCATTCTCACAGCTCCAAACGACGCAGAGCAAAGCACATTTTATCCTAAACTCTGTGAAGCAAATGTTCTAGTGATAACACACCTTATTGTTTTCTTGGAAGTGCATCTAGAATTAGTTTCACCAACATGCTGTGGTGATAGTTACACACTCAGTCATCTCTGATAGTTACACACTCAGTCAACTCTGATAGTTACACACTCAGTCAACTCTGATAGTTACACACTCAGTCATCTCTGATAGTTACACACTCAGTCATCTCTGATAGTTACACACTCAGTCAACTCTGATAGTTACACACTCAGTCAACTCTGATAGTTACATACTCAGTCATCTCTGATAGTTACACACTCAGTCAACTCTGATAGTTACACACTCAGTCATCTCTGATAGTTACACACTCAGTCAACTCTGATAGTTACACACTCAGTCAACTCTGATAGTTACACACTCAGTCATCTCTGATAGTTACACACTCAGTCATCTCTGATAGTTACACACTCAGTCATCTCTGATAGTTACACACACAGTCATCTCTGATAGTTACACACTCAGTCATCTCTGATAGTTACACACTCAGTCATCTCTGATAGTTACACACTCAGTCAACTCTGATAGTTACACACTCAGTCATCTCTGATAGTTACACACTCAGTCATCTCTGATAGTTACACACTCAGTCATCTCTGATAGTTACACACTCAGTCATCTCTGATAGTTACACACTCAGTCAACTCTGATAGTTACACACTCAGTCAACTCTGATAGTTACATACTCAGTCATCTCTGATAGTTACACACTCAGTCAACTCTGATAGTTACACACTCAATCATCTCTGATAGTTACACACTCAGTCAACTCTGATAGTTACACACTCAGTCATCTCTGATAGTTACATACTCAGTCATCTCTGATAGTTACATACTCAGTCAACTCTGATAGTTACATACTCAGTCATCTCTGATAGTTACATACTCAGTCAACTCTGATAGTTACACACTCAGTCATCTCTGATAGTTACACACTCAGTCAACTCTGATAGTTACACACACAGTCATCTCTGATAGTTACATACTCAGTCATCTCTGATAGTTACATACTCAGTCAACTCTGATAGTTACACACTCAGTCATCTCTGATAGTTACACACTCAGTCAACTCTGATAGTTACACACACAGTCATCTCTGATAGTTACATACTCAGTCATCTCTGATAGTTACATACTCAGTCAACTCTGATAGTTACACATGTTACAAGGGGGGTCAGCGAAGAGGACTCCCCATCGCCTCTACTGGTCAAAGAGCGACAGTGCTCCAGCCCTGGACTAATTATCTGATGAGTGTCACCTGTGAGTGTTTGTCTGTGTATATAGGTGTGTCCCAGTTCCCTGTTCCCTTGTTCGTCGATCACTTGTGTTACCCCGTTTGGAATGCTTCAGTATCCTGTGTATGTATTACCACTTCACGTATCCGTTACTCGGAACGTGCTTGAGCCTTGACTTTGTTTGAAACCTTGTACCTCCTTTGGAGCCCTTTGCTCAAACTTTAGTTTCCGTGTACGTTATTATTGACCTCAGTTCATTAGTTATTATTGCATACGTGCTGAGCCCTACTGCTCCCCTTTTTGTTGTTCCGTCTGATAGTTTATGTTTGTACCTGCGAACTATACGTCTCAGTAAAGAGAGTCTTTATTTTAGTATATCTCCGTGTCTTTGTTTACTTACACCGCACCTGGACCCGACACTATTGTATACTTACAGAACCTTTAGAGATACGTAACATACACACACAGTCAACTCTGATAGTTACACACACAGTCATCTCTGATATTTACACACTCAGTCATCTCTGATAGTTACATACTCAGTCAACTCTGATAGTTACACACTCAGTCATCTCTGATAGTTACACACTCAGTCATCTCTGATAGTTACATACTCAGTCATCTCTGATAGTTACACACTCAGTCAACTCTGATAGTTACACACTCAGTCATCTCTGATAGTTACACACACAGTCATCTCTGATTCAACAGCGGGTATATGACCATAGAGACACATAATAAGGAACTAAATGATTTTGTCAGACTGACAATGACATCGCTGTTTTGAAGCATAGAGGTTGTTGGGTTAGGGTTAGATTTGAAGCATCTACAGGTTGTTGTTTGATGATGATGATGATGATGATGATAATATCTTATTGACCTATGAGTAAGTGTACAACAAAGTGTATGTCTGATAATGCAATCAATATCACCAGGGAGGGCCAGGGCGTTCTACAAGCTGTCTGTCTGCCTGCCTGTCTGTCTGTCTATCTGTCTGTCTGCCTGTCTATCTGTCTGTCTGTGACTGCCTGCCTGCCTGCCTGCCTGCCTGCCTGCCTGTCTGTCTGTCTGTCTGTCTGTCTGTCTGTCTGTCTGTCTGTCTGTCTTGTATACAAACATATTGTTACTGGCCAGGGCCAGGTCGTTCTACAAACTGTCTGCCTGCCTGCTTGTTTGCCTGTCTGTCTGTCTGTCTGTCTGTCCAGGGAGGGCCAGGGCCAGAGCGTTCTACAAGCTCAGTCACAATGGCAGTGTTGTGGGTTTGGACGTCTATGTGCATGATGGTGAAGATGACAGATGACAGACTCAGTCTACCATGTCTAGAGGGATCCTGTGGTCTAGAGGGATCCTGTGGTCTAGAGGGATCCTGTGGTCTAGAGGGATCCTGTGGTCTAGAGGAATAGTTAGGGTTAGTTTAGGGGGATGGGCTGGTCTGGTGTATAGGGTTAGGGTTAGGCTGGTCTGGTGTATAGGGTTAGGGCTGGTCTGGTGTATAGGGTTAGGGTTAGGGCTGGTCTGGTGTATAGGGTTAGGCTGGTCTGGTGTATAGGGTTAGGGTGGTCTGGTGTATAGGGTTAGGGTGGTCTGGTGTATAGGGTTAGGGTTAGGGTTAGGGCTGGTCTGGTGTATAGGGTTAGGGCTGGTCTGGTGTATAGGGTTAGGGCTGGACTGGTGTATAGGGTTAGGGTTAGGCTGGTCTGGTGTATAGGGTTAGGGTTAGGCTGGTCTGGTGTATAGGGTTAGGGTTAGGGCTGGTCTGGTGTATAGGGTTAGGGTTAGGGCTGGTCTGGTGTATAGGGTTAGGGTTAGGGTGGTCTGGTGTATAGGGTTAGGCTGGTCTGGTGTATAGGGTTAGGGTTAGGGCTGGTCTGGTGTATAGGGTTAGGGTTAGGGTGGTCTGGTGTATAGGGTTAGGGTTAGGCTGGTCTGGTGTATAGGGTTAGGGTGGTCTGGTGTATAGGGTTAGGGTTAGGGCTGGTCTGGTGTATAAGGAGCCTCTGGTTGACTGGAGCTCACAGTGACCTGGTATCAGTCCTGCCTCTACAGTTTACACAGACCTGATTAATGATGAGGTTTATGTCTTAATAACTGTGACAGGAAGGGTTGGTTGTGCAAGGTAGGTGGTCCACAGGTAGGGTGGTGACCCGAACCCTAGACGGTTGTTCAATGCATCGCATTTCTTCAACCTCTAACTAATGATTGACTTTTTATTAAAGAAAAAAGTATGTACTATAAAGAAATGTTACAGAAACTTTTGAACCCTCATGAACAATAGACTGGGCAGTTTTTCTGTGTCTGATCACATGACTAGTGGATAGTGTACATAGCCTTTATTTATGTAAACCAGCTCCTTCCCTTCTTTTTTTTTTTTTTTAAAGTGTTTTTTTTTCTTTCCTAACACCAGGGGAGCCACCCCTCCTAAATTTCGTTGTTTGGTACCTGTACTGTAGCAATGACAATAAAGACCATTCATTCATTCATTCATGACAGCCCCGACCAGCTAAACCTCTTCATTGCTTGGCTACGTGACAGTTTCCTTGTCGATTCCCGAATGTCTATTGAATAGAGGACAATAAAGTATGTACTATAAAGTATATTATGTTATGTAAACCTTTAATTAAGCAATATCACACGAGAGGGAGTGTGTTATACTGATTATCAGCACGGCTGTGATTCGGTCGTAGGTACGAGGCCGCAGGCCGAGTACCGAATACGATCACAGCCGTGCTGATATTCAGTATAACAGCACGACCTCAAGTGTGATATTGCTTTTATACAACAGTTCTACAGCGCGATTTATTAGTTAACAGTAATAAGCGACAACAGATTATGATTTGTTTGTTTATTTAATCATAAAAATAAACAAAAAATAGTTCCGCAACTGAACTTTAAATGGACGGTTGCCTAGTAACGTGAACACAAACATGTAGTCTAATTAACGGTCATTTAGTAGAACATCTGTGCGGTGGAGTGATACATATAGTTAAAAGTCCCAGTGCTGTTATACTGTATATCAGCACTCATGGAATGCCTCTCGTCCAATCAAATTACTTGGTCGGAACTAACTGTTGTATAAACTGTCACGAACAATAGAGGATTATAAGAGTACAATAGAGGTAGCTCTTGCTTTCGTCTCACATTGCACAGTTTAAATATCCTGCGCTAACAAAGCGCTTTCACAGACCCACCAATACAGGACCAGTTCTGCGTTCGTTCATCTTAAATCAGATGATGCTGTCGTGATCCACTTTATTTCTCAAAAATGGACTAGTAAAAACGTACACGATGTCATCATGATCTCTTTTTTTTAATAAACATAGAATAACAAAGAGAGCACATTACTCTAGCGATAGCAAACTGATCCTGATTAATAAACTGACGAGTATGAACATCACTACTGCGTGCTGCTGATCCTGGTGATTATGAATATGAACATCATAACTACATATCTGTGTTTACACACACAATATGATAATACGACAATTTGCGGGATGTGCTTTACTCCTGATAAGAGTTTCAGAGTCTGGGGTGATGGTAGACAGAGCTACTCTCAGAGTGTGAGGTGATGGTACACAGAGCTACTCCCAGATCATGCTCAGTGTCCAACCTGTTCTTCTGCTTTGACTTGAGCTGGACCAAAGTTGAGAAGCCACATTCCCACAGATAGGTAACAGATAGGCAGTGCTGAACGGTAGGAGGATTTTGACTGCATGAGTGGCGAAGGACGGATGCTGTCCCATCACATCTGAATGTCCTTTTACATTTACATTTTTGGCATTTACCAGACGCCTTATTCCAAAGCGACTTACAATCGATACATTTGACTAAGCGAGTGAATCATCAATTCACCAGTTGTAGCAGGAAGAGTGATCTAGCTCAGGCCCGGGGCCGTTGGCAGTCTCCGTGATAGAAGAAGAAGGAAAGAAAGAACAATTTTCTTTTTTTTAATAGACACTAATAGACACTGGAGCAAGGGGAGCAGTAGAAGTCTTAGGAGGCATAGTATTGGGGAAAAGCAGGTGTCTTAGGAGACACAGTGCTGGGGGGTAGTAATGTCTCAGGAGGAGCAGTTAAGGTGTAGTCTGAAGAGATGGGTCTTCAGTCTCAGACGGAAGATGGGTAGTGACTGCAGTTCTGACAGCCGTGGGCAGTTTTTCTGCTGATCGTCTTCATTGCTTGGCTACGTGACAGTTTCCTTGTCGATTCCCGTATCACTATTGAATAGAGGACAATAAAGTACGTACTATAAAGTAATATGTTATGTAAACCTTTAAACTGTCACGAACAATAGAGGATTATAAGAGTACAATAGAGGTAGCTAGCTCTTGCTTTCGTCTCACACTGCACAGTTTAAATATCCTGCGCTAACAAAGCGCTTTCACAGACCCACCAACACAGGACCAGTTCTGCCTTCGTTCGTCTTAAATCAGATGAATTCTCCTGTTTTGGTGATGGCTGAAAAAAAAGCTATGATAAACCTGCTCTCCTAGCCTCGAGGCTGAGTACACTCCCGGCTGCTCAGTATGCTGTCTGTCATCGCTGTGTGTAATTAGTAGTCGGTTATTACAACCTGTTCCATGTAAACACCAGGCCCGCACAGCTGTGTGAGACTGAAAGGTGACATGTCTCAGTGTATCTGAGGTCCAGGTATGTGTTTTAACAGGCAACATAAACAGGCCCTCAAAACCCACCTCTTCAAGCTTGCCTTCACCAGTTAACCCTCTCCCCCTCTCCCCCTCCCCTTAAGGTAGTGTCCCCAGCACTACCTTAATTAGGCCCCTATACTTTCTTTTATTTATTTTTTGTTTCTTTTTATTATTACTTGATCATTAATCGATCTTTTCAGTTTGTAAAGCGTCTTTGAGTGTCTAGAAAAGCGCTATATAAATCTAATATCTTATTATTATTATTATCATGTGACATGTCACATTTTACCTGAGGTCCAGGTAGGTGACATGTCTCAGTGTACCTGAGGTCCAGGTGAGGCAGCGTGTAAACAAGGAAGAGCCTCTCTGTCATTTCTGTCAGCTGGTCAGCTGTAGGTGAAGTATCTGAATACACAGGTACGATCTGTTAGACTGTTCTGGAGCCTACTGGTGCGGGACCTGAGGCTCCCTGTACTTCCTGAGTCTCTTAGATGGTAGGGGGTCAAACAGACCCGTGGTTGTGGGGTCAAACAGACCTGAGGATCCTGTACTTCCTGAGTCTCTTAGATGGTAGGGGGGGTCAAACAGACCCGTGGTTGTGGGGTCAAACAGACCTGAGGATCCTGTACTTCCTGAGTCTCTTAGATGGTAGGGGGGGTCAAACAGACCCGTGGTTGTGGGGTCAAACAGACCTGAGAATCCTGTACTTCCTGAGTCTCTTAGATGGTAGGGGGGTCAAACAGACCTGTGTTTGGGGGTCAAACAGACCCGAGGATCCTGTACTTCCTGAGTCTCTTACTTAGATGGTAGGGGGTCAAACAGACCCGTGGTTGTGGGGTCAAACAGACCTGAGGATCCTGTACTTCCTGAGTCTCTTAGATGGTAGGGGGGGTCAAACAGACCCGTGGTTGTGGGGTCAAACAGACCTGAGAATCCTGTACTTCCTGAGTCTCTTAGATGGTAGGGGGGTCAAACAGACCTGTGTTTGGGGGTCAAACAGACCCGAGGATCCTGTACTTCCTGAGTCTCTTACTTAGATGGTAGGGGGTCAAACAGACCCGTGGTTGTGGGGTCAAACAGACCTGAGGATCCTGTACTTCCTGAGTCTCTTAGATGGTAGGAGGGGGGTCAAACAGACCCGTGGTTGTGGGGTCTAACAGATCTGTGGTTGTGGTGTCAAACAGACCCGAGGATCCTGTACTCCCTGAGCCTGAGTCTCTTACTTAGATGGTAGAGGGGTCAAACAGACCCGTGGTTGGAGGTGTTACAGTGTTATGAATCTCCCCACAGGGACACCTGGGACCCGTTCCAGCTGAGCCCCCCCGGGGCGGAGAAGGAGCAGAAGAGGCGATGCTTCCAGCTGCTGCAGCACCTGGTGGCCGTCATAGTGGGTCTGCTGGTGCTGACCAGTGCTGTCATCAGCAAGGTGAGACACCTGGCACCTGTTACCTGTCACCTGTCACCCCGCCCCCCCCCCCCCCCCCCCCCGGCCCGGCCCGGCTGTGTCTCAGGAGGTAGAGGCTGGTGGAGGTAGAGGCTGGTTGGAGGTAGAGGCTGTGTCTCAGGAGGTAGAGGCTGTGTCTCAGGAGGCAGAGGCTGGTGGAGGTAGAGGCTGTGTCTCAGGAGGCAGAGGCTGGTGGAGGTAGAGGCTGTGTCTCAGGAGGTAGAGGCTGTGTCTCAGGAGGTAGAGGCTGGTGGAGGTAGAGGCTGTGTCTCAGGAGGTAGAGGCTGGTGGAGGTAGAGGCTGTGTCTCAGGAGGTAGAGGCTGTGTCTCAGGAGGTAGAGGCTGGTGGAGGTAGAGGCTGTGTCTCAGGAGGTAGAGGCTGGTGGAGGTAGAGGCTGTGTCTCAGGAGGCAGAGGCTGGTGGAGGTAGAGGCTGTGTCTCAGGAGGTAGAGGCTGGTTGGAGGTAGAGGCTGTGTCTCAGGAGGTAGAGGCTGGTTGGAGGTAGAGGCTGTGTCTCAGGAGGTAGAGGCTGGTGGAGGTAGAGGCTGTGTCTCAGGAGGTAGAGGCTGGTGGAGGTAGAGGCTGTGTCTCAGGAGGTAGAGGCTGGTAGAGGTAGAGGCTGTGTCTCAGGAGGTAGAGCCGGCCTCTAATGATCGCAAGGTCAGCGGTTTTGGTGGTTCGGCGGTTTGAACCCCGGCTAGCCACGTGTCGAGGTGTCCTTGGGCAAGACACTGAACCCCAAATTGCTCCCAATGAGCGGGCCGGCACCTAGACTCTTCGACGTGTAGCCAGCCGGGGCTCGAACCGCAGATCTGCCAACCTTGCGATCATTAGACGGCGGCTCTACCTCCTGCGCCACAGCCGCCCCTATCGGAGGGTTAACCCTAACCCCATGGTGGGCCTGAGGAATGGAGGAGTCACCACTAAGGTGGTTTGAACTGAGCGCTACATAGCAGTCCATTGGACCCACACTCCCTTGGGCCTGGTCACATTCCTCTCTGGGTGCTGATAGGCTTGTCGCCGTGGCTACCAGCGGATCGGCAGTATTTATGGCAGGGCCGCAACCCGCGACCTTTGAACTCTCCTATCTGCTGTTCCCTCTCTGACACACACACACACGCACACACACACACACACGCACACACAACAAGAACATGTCCTCTACCAGCCTCTAATAGTCTCTAACAACCTCTAACATCCTCTAACAGCCTCTTACAGTCTCTAACATCCTCTAATAGCCTCTAACATCCTCTAACAGCCTCTAACAGTCTCTAACAGTCTCTAAAAGTCTCTAACAGTCTCTAAAAGTCTCTAACAGTCTCTAACAGCTTCTAACAGCCTCTAACAGTCTCTAACAGCTTCTAATATCCTCTAACAGCCTCTAACAGTCTCTAACAGCTTCTAATAGCCTCTAACAGTCTCTAACAGCCTCTAACAGTCTCTAACAGTCTCTAACAGTCTCTAATAGCCTCTAACAACTTCTAACAGTCTCTAACAGCCTCTAACAGTCTCTAACAACTTCTAACAGTCTCTAACAGCCTCTAACATCCTCTAACAGCCTCTAACAGCCTCTAACAGCCTCTAACAACCTCTAACATCCTCTAACAGCCTCTTACAGTCTCTAACATCCTCTAATAGCCTCTAACATCCTCTAACAGCCTCTAACAGTCTCTAACAGTCTCTAAAAGTCTCTAACAGCCTCTAACAGTCTCTAACAGTCTCTAACAGACTCTAACAGCCTCTAACAGCCTCTAACAGCCTCTAACAGTCTCTAACAGTCTCTAACAGACTCTAACAGCCTCTAACAGCCTCTTACAGCCTCTAACAGTCTCTAACAGTCTCTAACAGCCTCTAACAGTCTCTAACAGCCTCTAACAGTCTCTAACAGTCTCTAACAGACTCTAACAGTCTCTAACAGCCTCTAACAGCCTCTAACAGTCTCTAACAGCCTCTAACAGTGTCTAACAGTCTCTAACAGTCTCTAACAGCCTCTAACAGCTTCGAACAGCCTCTAACAGCCTCTAATAGCCTTTAACAGCCTCTAACAGACTCTAACAGTCTCTAACAGCCTCTAACAGTGTCTAACAGTCTCTAACAGTCTCTAACAGCCTCTAATAGCCTCTAATAGCCTTTAACAGTCTCTAACAGCCTCTAACAGTCTCCAACAGCCTCTAACAGGCTCTAACAGTCTCTAACATCCTATAATAGCCTTTAACAGTCTCTAACAGCCTCTAACAGTCTCTAACAGCCTCTAACAGCCTCTAACCTGGGTACGAACACTTTGCTCGGCTGCCCTCGAACAGGCGGTACAGGACCATGTTCGCAAGGACAAACAGACTGAAGCTCAGCTTCTACCCCAGGGCCATCCAGGCCCTGAACACAGCAAAGACCTAGGTTCTGGGCCCTGGACAGTCTGGACGGATTGATGGCAGCTGCTGGATTGAAAATCAGGTGTAGTGCTGAGGCACAAATGTGTACATTTCAAGCCTGCAAACTGCGACACTTTAAATGAATGTGCAATAACACTATGTGCAATATGACAACCCTAGGGTACATAAGGTTGCAGAGAATAGGAAATGTTAGAATAGGTATAGCATAGCATAGAGTACAGCACAGTGTTTTATTTGTACAGTATAGTATAGTGGATAGTGTACATAGCCTTTATTTATGTAAACCAGCTCCTTTCCCTTCTTGTTTTTTTTCTTTTTTTTTCTTCTTTTTTTTCTTTCCTAGCACCAGGGGAGCCCCCCCTCCCAAATTTCGTTGTTTGGTACCTGTACTATATCAATGACAATAAAGACCATTCATTCATAACAGTGTCTAACAGTCTCTAACAGCCTCTAACAGCCTCTAACAGTCTCTAACAGCCTCTAACAGCTTCTAACAGCCTCTAACAGCCTCTAACAGTCTCTAACAGTCTCTAACAGCCTCTAACAGTCTCTAACAGCTTCTAACAGCCTCTAACAGCCTCTAACAGTCTCTAACAGCCTCTAACAGTCTCTAACAACTTCTAACAGTCTCTAACAGCCTCTTACAGTCTCTAACATCCTCTAATAGCCTCTAACATCCTCTAACAGCCTCTAACAGTCTCTAACAGTCTCTAACAGCCTCTAACAGTGTCTAACAGTCTCTAACAGTCTCTAACAGCCTCTAACAGCTTCGAACAGCCTCTAACAGCCTCTAATAGCCTTTAACAGCCTCTAACAGACTCTAACAGTCTCTAACAGCCTCTAACAGTGTCTAACAGTCTCTAACAGTCTCTAACAGCCTCTAATAGCCTCTAATAGCCTTTAACAGTCTCTAACAGCCTCTAACAGTCTCCAACAGCCTCTAACAGGCTCTAACAGTCTCTAACATCCTATAATAGCCTTTAACAGTCTCTAACAGCCTCTAACAGTCTCTAACAGCCTCTAACAGCCTCTAACCTGGGTACGAACACTTTGCTCGGCTGCCCTCGAACAGGCGGTACAGGACCATGTTCGCAAGGACAAACAGACTGAAGCTCAGCTTCTACCCCAGGGCCATCCAGGCCCTGAACACAGCAAAGACCTAGGTTCTGGGCCCTGGACAGTCTGGACGGATTGATGGCAGCTGCTGGATTGAAAATCAGGTGTAGTGCTGAGGCACAAATGTGTACATTTCAAGCCTGCAAACTGCGACACTTTAAATGAATGTGCAATAACACTATGTGCAATATGACAACCCTAGGGTACATAAGGTTGCAGAGAATAGGAAATGTTAGAATAGGTATAGCATAGCATAGAGTACAGCACAGTGTTTTATTTGTACAGTATAGTATAGTGGATAGTGTACATAGCCTTTATTTATGTAAACCAGCTCCTTTCCCTTCTTGTTTTTTTTCTTTTTTTTTCTTCTTTTTTTTCTTTCCTAGCACCAGGGGAGCCCCCCCTCCCAAATTTCGTTGTTTGGTACCTGTACTATATCAATGACAATAAAGACCATTCATTCATAACAGTGTCTAACAGTCTCTAACAGCCTCTAACAGCCTCTAACAGTCTCTAACAGCCTCTAACAGCTTCTAACAGCCTCTAACAGCCTCTAACAGTCTCTAACAGTCTCTAACAGCCTCTAACAGTCTCTAACAGCTTCTAACAGCCTCTAACAGCCTCTAACAGTCTCTAACAGCCTCTAACAGTCTCTAACAACTTCTAACAGTCTCTAACAGCCTCTTACAGTCTCTAACATCCTCTAATAGCCTCTAACATCCTCTAACAGCCTCTAACAGTCTCTAACAGTCTCTAACAGTCTCTAAAAGTATCTAACAGTCTCTAACAGCCTCTAACAGTCTCTAAAAGTCTCTAACAGTCTCTAACAGCTTCTAACAGCCTCTAACAGTCTCTAACAGCTTCTAATATCCTCTAACAGCCTCTAACAGTCTCTAACAGCTTCTAATAGCCTCTAACAGTCTCTAACAGCCTCTAACAGTCTCTAACAGTCTCTAACAGTCTCTAATAGCCTCTAACAGTCTCTAACAGCTTCTAATAGCCTCTAACAGTCTCTAACAGCCTCTAACATCCTCTAACGACCTCTAACATCCTCTAACAGTCTCTAACAGCCTCTTACAGCCTCTAACAGTCTCTAACAGTCTCTAACAGGCTCTAGCAGTCTCTAACATCCTCTAACATCCTCTAACAGCCTCTAACAGCCTTTAACAGCCTCTAACAGCCTCTAACAGTCTCTAACAGGCTCTAGCAGTCTCTAACATCCTCTAACATCCTCTAACAGCCTCTAACAGCCTTTAACAGCCTCTAACAGTCTCTAACAGTCTCTAACACCCTCTAACAGCTTCTAATAGCCTCTAAAAATCTAACCGAAATCAAATTGGATTGAATTCAATGTGTTGATTGTTTGAGCGATTGATGGATTGTTTGATTGATTTATTGATTGACTTGATTGATTGATGGTGTTTCTGCCCCAATCAGGGGTCTCTGCTGGTGCTGTCGACCCTGGGCAGCCCCTCCTCCATGCGTACGGGGCAGCAGAGGCAGTTCTACATGCTGCTGCTCGCCCTCAGCCTCGCCGTGCCCAACCTGCTGGTCTTCCTCAAGTCCCTCTGGAAATGTGCCTTCAAGAGCTTCATCCCCCCCAACATGAGGACCATGGGCATGGTGAGTTATAACACGTTCATAACACATTTAAAACACGGTGACAACACGAGAAGATATGGTGAGTTATAACACATTTATAACACGGTGACAACATGAGAAGTTATGGTGAGTTATAACACATTTATAACACAGTGACAACATGAGAAGTTACGGTGAGTTATAACACATTTATAACACGGTGACAACATGAGAAGTTATGGAGAGTTATAACACGTTCATAACACATTTATAACACAGTGACAACATGAGAAGTTATGGTGAGTTATAACACATTTATAACACAGTGACAACATGAGAAGTTACGGTGAGTTATAACACATTTATAACACGGTGACAACATGAGAACCACGGGCATGGTGAGTTTGTTGCGTGCGTTCCGGATATGTGTGGTTGAGGGCCTGGTGTTAATAACATGTTTATAACATTGCAGATGTGTGTGGTTGAGGGCCTGGTGTCTCTGGGGACCTCTATCCTGGTCCTGGTCGTCATGCCGCAGTTCGACATCCTGACCAACCTCTTCATCTCTGGGGGGGTGTGCATCCTGTCCTCCCTGCTGCAGGTACTGTCTGTCTGTCTGTCTGTCTGTCTGTCTGTCTATCTATCTGTCTGTCGACATGTCTACCTGTCTGTCTGTCTGTCTATCTATCTGTCTGTCGACCTGTCTACCTGTCTGTCTGTCTATCTGTCTGTCTGTCTGTCTGTCTGTCTATCTATCTGTCTGTCGACATGTCTACCTGTCTGTCTGTCTGTCTATCTATCTGTCTGTCGACCTGTCTACCTGTCTGTCTGTCTATCTGTCTGTCTGTCTGTCTGTCTGTCTATCTATCTATCTATCTATCTGTCTGTCGACCTGTCTACCTGTCTGTCTATCTGTCTGTCTGTCTATCTGTCTGTCGACCTGTCTACCTGTCTACCTGTCTGTCTGTCTGTCTATCTATCTGTCTGTCGACCTGTCTACCTGTCTATCTGTCTGTCTGTCTATCTGTCTGTCGACCTGTCTACCTGTCTGTCTGTCTATCTATCTGTCTGTCTGTCTGTCTGTCTGTCTATCTATCTATCTGTCTGTCTCTCTATCTACCTGTCTGTTTGTCTGTTTGTCTCTCTATCTACCTGCTGTCTCTCTGTCTGTCTCTCTATCTATCTGTGTCTCTGTCTGTTTGTCTCTCTATCTACCTGTCTATCTATCTGTGTCTCTGTCTGTCTGTCTGTCTCTCTATCTATCTACCTGTCTGTCTCTCTATCTACCTGTCTACCTGTCTGTCTCTCTATCTACCTGTCTGTCTGTCTGACCGCCCTGTCCTCCGTCCTGTAGGTGGTGCTGCGTCTGCAGAGGAAGCCGTGGCAGATCGTGTTCCCTGTGTGTTCTCTGGTTCTGGTTCTGACGGGCTACTGCCTGCTGGCCGTCGACTACTACGTCCGACAGACCTCCTTCGTGGACTACCAGCACGGGGCCAATCAGATGGAGCCTTACTACTACGTGGGGCTGGGGGTGTTCGCCTCGCTGCTGGTGTCTCTGAACTGGTGTGTAGCGGCTTCAAACTATTAGTAACCACCGTCCAGGCAAGGCAGGGGTTTTGACCCACATCCAAATCTTCAAACAAACAAAGTCGTATATATCCAGGCCAGGTAGAATTGCGACAAAAGTATGGATTTATTCTCCTTTAAAGGTACACATAAAATTCACAGTTCCAACTGCATCTTTAGAGAACGAAAATCACAAAAAAACTAAATATCATTCCAATACTGGCTCACTACTATAGTGTCCTTCTTTGAGTTCTTTCCTTGAGGTCAAACAACTGTTCCCTTCCCAGGCCTGCCTGCCAGGACTCCTCCCTGCTAGCCTCACTTCCTGCCACTGCTAGCCTCACTTCCTGCCACTGCTAGCCTCACTTCCTGCCACTGCTAGCCTCACTTCCTGCCACTGCTAGCCTCACTTCCTGCCACTTAAACAACTTCCCTGACACAGTTCTGACCAATGGGCTCCAGCGGGGAGCCTTCATACCACATCATATTCTAATAGTTAATCTAATCTATCTATCTATCTATCTATCTATCTATCTATCTCTCTATCTCTCTCTCTATCTATCTATCTATCTCTCTATCTCTCTATATATCTATATATCTATCTATCTCTCTATCTCTCTATCTATCTTTCTATCTTTCTACTTATCTATCTATTTATCTCTCTATCTCTCTATCTCTCTATCTCTCTATCTATCTCTCTATCTCTCTCTCTCTCTATCTACATATCTACCTATCTATCTATCTACCTATCTATCTATCTATCTATCTCTCTATCTCTCTCTCTATCTCTAGGTGGGAGAACCCCCTGCAGGCCTCTAACAACATGGCCGACACGCTGGAGGAGCTGGAGGGCTTCAAGGACTTTGTCTTCATCATCACCAGCGTCCTGCGCACCGCCGTCATCGCCGGCGTCTACTTCCTGTACTACTGCGTCATCGTGGAGGAGAAGCGGAGGATCGTCTGGAATGGTGTGTGTGTGTGTGTGTGTGTCTGTGTGTGTGTGTGTGTGTGTGTGTGTGTGTGGTGTGTGTGTGTGTGTGTGTGTGTGTGTGTGTGTGTGTGTGTGTGTGTGTGTGTGTGTGTGTGTGTGTGTGTGTGTGTGTGGTGTTGTTGACACCAGCCACAAGGAGGTACTGATTGTAGAAGTAGGCTGCCCCTTTGACCTGTACATGGACCAGACTTTCCAGGACAAGTATATCAAATACCAACCACTACTTAGTACGATAACCAGCTTTGGGTACAAGTGTAAATTCAGTATACTTGTATTTGGAAGTCTGGGCCATGTATATAAATGCACCATGAGGGGTCTGAGAATTGCTGCAATGACTAAAAGAAAGGCCAAACAGGTTGCCAAATTTTGCTCTGTCTCGGCTATTATTGGCAGCTTGGCCGTGTGGAGAAGGAGGTGTTATGTGTACCCTTGAGTGTTCAGTGCTGCTTAGCCCCGAAATATTTGATTCCCTGTTTGTGTAATATGATTTGTGGAACCAAATAAAGTATTCAAAATGTGGATAGTGTGGATATTGTAGTACACATAAAACAACTTTATGTGTATTTTGAAAGAGTCAGAAATCACTCGTTCATACGTGTATTATCCTCCCCTCCTCCCCCCCTCCCTCCCCCCCTCTCCTCCCTCCCCTCCCCTCCCTCCAGACTTCACCCTGGGAGAGAAGCAGGCGGACACCTTGCAGATCGGCCTGTCCGTGTTCTTCCTGCAGGCCTTCTTCTCGGCGGCCTGCCATTGGTTCGGCGTGGTGGCGTGTAAGATCCACTCCGTGAGGATGAGCTTCGCCGTGCCGGTGTGTCTGACCGGGCCCGTCGTGCTGCTGGTGGGCCTGGTCCTGTTCCTGACCCAGGGGGGCCAGGTGAAGAGGCTGGACATGGACGACTGGGCCAACACCACGGAGTTCTGCTCCGGCCTGATGGCTGCCGGACCCAAGGCCAACACCAGCGTGGTGCTGGAGGTCACCAGGAGCATCTGCAGGTAGACCCTCTACTCACCTGGCTGGCTGGCTGGCTGGCTGGATGGCTGGATAGCTGGATAGCTGGCTGACTGGATAGCTGGCTGTCTGGCTAGCTGGCTGGCTGACTGGCTGGCTGGCTGGCTGTCTGGCTGTCTGGCTGTCTGGCTAGCTAGCTGGCTGGCTGACTGGCTGGCTGTCTGGCTGGCTGTCTGGCTGGCTGGCTGTCTGGCTAGCTAGCTGTCTGGCTGGCTGTCTGGCTGTCTGGCTGGCTGTCTGGCTGTCTGGCTAGCTATCTGGCTAGCTGGCTGTCTGTCTGTCTGTCTGGCTAGCTAGCTGGCTGTCTGGCTGTCTGGCTGTCTGGCTGTCTGGCTGGCTGGCTGTCTGGCTGTCTGGCTGTCTGGCTGGCTGTCTGGCTGTCTGGCTAGCTATCTGGCTAGCTGGCTGTCAGTCTGGCTGTCTGTCTGTCTGGCTGGCTAGCTAGCTGGCTGTCTGTCTGTCTGTCTGTCTGGCTGGCTAGCTGGCTGGCTGGCTAGATGGCTGTCTAGCTGTCTGGCTATCTGGCTGTCTGGCTGTCTGGCTGTCTGGCTGTCTGTCTGGCTGTCTGGCTGTCTGTCTGGCTGTCTGTCTGTCTGTCTGTCTGGCTAGCTAGCTGGCTGTCTGGCTAGCTGGCTGTCTGTCTGGCTGTCTGGCTGTCTGGCTGTCTGGCTAGCTGTCTGGCTGGCTGTCTGGCTGGCTGTCTGGCTGTCTGGCTAGCTGTCTGGCTGGCTGGCTGTCTGGCTGGCTGTCTGGCTGTCTGGCTGGCTGTCTGGCTGGCTGTCTGGCTGGCTGTCTGGCTGGCTGTCTGGCTGGCTGTCTGGCTGGCTGTCTGTCTGGCTGTCTGTCTAGCTAGCTGGCTGTCTGGCTAGCTGGCTGTCTGGCTGGCTGTCTGGCTGTCTGGCTGTCTGGCTGTCTGGCTAGCTGTCTGGCTGGCTGTCTGGCTGTCTGGCTGTCTGGCTAGCTGTCTGTCTGGCTGTCTGGCTGGCTGTCTGGCTGTCAGGGTTCCCACAGGTCCTTGAAATCCTTGAAAGGTTCTGAATTTGAGAGAAAAAAATCAAGGTCTTAAAAGTTTTTGAAAATAGACATGGGTCATTGAAAATGCTTGAATTTCTATGTATATAAGTTTATATATATATATAAACTATGCCGTGTTGGGTCCTTGAATTTGAGGGAATTGAGTCTTGAAAGTCCTTGAAAGGTGCTTGAATTTGATGTTTCAGAAGGTGTGGGAACCCTGGTCTGTCGGTCTGTCTGTCTGTCTGTCCCCACGACGTCTCTGAACAGCCCTTACCTGACCTGACGTTCTCAATGCTCCGTCTGTCTGTCTGTCTGTCTGTCCGTCCCCAGGACGTCCCTGAACAGCCATTACCTGACCTGGCCGTTCTCTCTGCTGGCCCTGGAGGGAGCGTGCATGTGGCTGGGTCTGGTCACGTGTACCTACTACGTCTGGAAGTTCAAGGTCCAGAGAATCGAACGTACGTCGCAGCTGTTCGTCCGGCGGCTGTACGAGTCGGCGTTCATCGACCTGTCTCTCCTCCTCAACACCAAGATGAGGGTCATACGCTCACACCACCAGGAGAGGCGAGTCCCTCCTCCTCCTCCTCTCCTCTCCTCTCCTCTTCTCTTCACCTCCTCTCCTCTTCTCTTCTCCTCCTCTTGTTCTATTCTCTCTCCTCCCCTCCTCTCCTCTCCTCTCCTCTCTCCTCTCTCCTCCTCTCCTCCTCTCCTCCCCTCTCCCCTCCTCTCCTCTCCACTCCTCTCCCCTCCTCTCCTCTCCACGCCTCTCCACTCCACTCCTCTCCCCTCCTCTCCTCTCCACGCCTCTTCTCTTCTCTCCTCTCCTCTCCTCTCCTCTCCTCTCCTCTCCTCTCCATTCCACTACCCTCCTCTCCTCTGCTCTCTACTCCTCTCCTCCTCTCCTCTGTAACATGTTCTCTCCATCTTAGTGCCACTAACGAGGATGACCTGGAGAACTGTGTGATCTACCTGTGTGCCACCATGTGGCATGAAACCTACGACGAGATGCTGAAGATCCTGACGTCCATGTTCAGGTAGAACACGCCTGTCACACGCTAACAACATCCATGTTCAGGTAGAACACGCCTGCCACACGTATACGACGGTGTCATTCATACAGAATATAGAATACTGCACAGTTCAGTAATACTTGTGGGTATTTATGTGTGTGTGTGTGTGTGTTCTCATGTGTGGGTTTTTGCATGCGTGTGTGTGTGTGTGTTTGTGCTTGCGTGCGTGTGTCTGTGCGTCCGTGTGTGTGTGTGTCTGTGTGTCCGTGTCTGTGCGTCCGTGTGTGTGTGTATGTACGTACGTGTGTGTGTGTGTGTACGTCCGTGTGTGTGTGTGTATGTACGTGTTTGTGCGTCCGTGTGTGTGGTCGATGTGCCAGGTTGGACCGTTACCGCGGCGACCCCAAGGAGGAGCACACGGACGTGTTTGACTTTGAGTGTCACATCTACATGGACGACGCCTTCCTGCTGGAGAAGGACACGGGGAAGAGACTGGTCAACGACTACGTCAACGACCTCATACAGGTGGTCATAGAGGTGTACAGGTACTAACCCTAACCCTGACCCCTGACCCTGACCTCATCCAGGTGGTCATAGAGGTGTACAGGTACTAACCCTGACCCTAACCCTAACCCTGACCCTGACCTCATACAGGTGGTCATAGAGGTGTACAGGTACTAACCCTGACCCTAACCCTGACCCCTGACCCTGACCTCATACAGGTGGTCATAGAGGTGTACAGGTATTAACCCTAACCCTGACCCCTGACCCCTGACCCTGACCTCATACAGGTGGTCATAGAGGTGTACAGGTACTAACCCTGACCCTTGACCCCTGACCCTGACCTCATACAGGTGGTCATAGAGGTGTACAGGTATTAACCCTAAGCCCTGACCCTAACCATGACCCCTGACCCTAACCATGACCCCTGACTCCTGACCCCTGACCTCATACAGGTGGTCATAGAGGTGTACAGGTACGCTCTGACCTTAACCCTAACCCTGACCCTGACCCTCACAGGGGTCATAGGGGTCAGTGTAAGGACAGTCTCCAGCCCTGTGGTGGTGTTGACTGGCTGTCTCTCTCTCCCTCTATCTCTCTCTTTCTATCTCTCTCTCTCTCCCTCTACCTCTCTCTCTACCTCTCCCTCTATCTCTCTCTATCCCTCTATCTCTCTCTCTCTCCCTCTACCTCTTTCTATCTCTCTCTCTCTCTCTCTTCCTCTTCCTCCCTCTATCTCTCTCTCTCCCTCTCCCTCCATCTCTCTCTCTACCTCTCCCTCTACCTCTCCCTCTATCTCTCTCTCTATCCCTCTCTCTCTCTCCCTCTCTCTTTCTCTCTCTCTCTCTCTCTCTCTCTCTCTCTCCCTCTCTCCCAGGGTGTTCACCAACAAGGAGCCAGACGACGTGTCCATCCTGGAGTGTCCCTACGGCGGCCGGCTGATGTTCGTGATGCCGGAGGGCAACATGCTGTACATCCATCTGAAGGACAAGGCTCTGATCAGGAACAAGAAGAGATGGTCCCAGGTACGCCTCCCTCTACACCTCCCTCTCTACACCTCCCTCTACACCTCCCTCTCTACACCTCCCTCCCTCTCTCTCTCTCTCTCTCTAAATCAAATCAAATCAAATTTTATTTGTATAGCGCATTTCTTACAAGATGCAACTCAATGCGCTTCACACAATGAAAATGTTCAGTCAATCAGTCAATCAATCAATCAATACTGACAGAGCCGCGAGCAGGCAAAAGTAAAAACCTGTACACTATGTAGCCAGGAAAAATTCCCTTGCAGCCCTCTACCAATAGAGCGACTACTAGCCAGTTTGCCTACCAGTACCCAGCGGAGGGCCCCCACACTACACCTCCCTCTACACCTCCTTCTCTCTCTCTCTCCCTCTACACCTCCCTCTCTCTCTCTACACCTCCCTCTACACCTCCCTCTCTCTCTACACCTCCCTCTACACCTCCCTCTCTCCCTCCCTCCCTCTACACCTCCCTCTCTCTCTCTCTACACCTCCCTCTCTCTCTCTCTACACCTCCCTCTACACCTCCCTCTCTCCCTCCCTCCCTCTACACCTCCCTCTCTCTCTCTACACCTCCCTCTCTCTCTCTCTCTACACCTCCCTCTCTCTCTACACCTCCCTCTCTCCCTCCCTCCCTCTACACCTCCCTCTCTCTCTCTCTACACCTCCCTCTCTCTCCCTCTCTACACCTCCCTCTCTCTCTACACCTCCCTCCCTCTCCCTCTACACCTCCCTCTCTCTCTCTCTACACCTTCCTCTCTCTCCCTCTCTACACCTCCCTCTCTCTCTCTCTACACCTTCCTCCCTCTCTCTCTACACCTCCCTCCCTCCCTCTCTCTACACCTCCCTCTCTCTCTCTCTACACCTCCCTCTCTCTCTACACCTCCCTCCCTCTCTCTACACCTCCCTCTCTCTCTACACCTCCCTCCCTCTCTCTCTCTCTCGACACCTCCCTCTCTCTCTCTCTCTACACCTCCCTCTCTCTCTCTCTCTCTCTACACCTCCCTCCCTCTCTCTCTCTACACCTCCCTCCCTCTCTCTCTACACCTCCCTCCCTCTCTCTACACCTCCCTCTCTCCCTCTACACCTCCCTCTCTCTCTACACCTCCCTCTCTCTCTCTACACCTCCCTCTCTCTCTCTACACCTCCCTCCCTCTCTCTCTCTACACCTCCCTCTCTCTCTTTCTACACCTCCCTCCCTCCCTCTCTCTACACCTCCCTCCCTCTCTCTACACCTCCCTCTCTCTCTCTCTACACCTCCCTCTCTCTCTCTACACCTCCCTCCCTCTCTCTCTCTACACCTCCCTCTCTCTCTTTCTACACCTCCCTCCCTCCCTCTCTCTACACCTCCCTCCCTCTCTCTACACCTCCCTCCCTCTCTCTACACCTCCCTCCCTCTCTCTCTCTATACCTCCCTCCCTCTCTCTACACCTCCCTCCCTCTCTCTACACCTCCCTCCCTCTCTCTACACCTCCCTCCCTCTCTCTAGCCCTCCCTCCCTCTCTCTACACCTCCCTCTCTCTCTCTCTACACCTCCCTCCCTCTCTCTCTCTACACCTCCCTCCCTCTCTCTCTCTACACCTCCCTCCCTCTCTCTAGCCCTCCCTCCCTCTCTCTCTACACCTCCCTCCCTCTCTACACCTCCCTCCCTCTCTCTACACCTCCCTCCCTCTCTCTCTCTACACCTCCCTCTCTCTAGCCCTCCCTCCCTCTCTCTATACCTCCCTCTCTCTCTCTACATCTCCCTCTCTCTCTCTCTCTCTCTTTCTCTCTCTCTCTACTGCTCTCTCTCTCTCTCTCTCTCTCTCTCTCTACTGCTCTCTCTCTCTCAGTTGTTTTACAGGTGTCATCTATTCAGACTCACTGGTCGCACTTCCTTATTGCTCAGTAAAACATGGACCAGGTGATCATGTGACCTTTATACACCTGAACCTACCAACCAGGTGTGAGGTGATCACATGACCTGAACCTACCAACCAGGTGTGAGGTGATCACATGACCTGAACCTACCAACCAGGTGCCAGGTGATGTGTCATGTGACCTGTGTGTGTGTGTGTGTGTGTGTGTGTGTGTGTGTGTGTGTGTGTGTGTGTATGTGTGTGTGTGTGTGTCTGTGTTCCAGAT
>NC_137674.1:107425399-107437899 GCF_963989245.1 Nansenia antarctica
TCCTCTCCTCTCCCCTCATCCCCTAATCCCCTCCCCTCCCCTCCTCTCCTCACCTCCCCTCCCTTCCTCTCCTCTCCTACTCCTCCCCTACTCCGCTCCCCTCTCCTCTCCTCTCCCCTCCTCTCCTCCCTCTTCTCCATCATCAGTGGGGTTCAGTTCAATAATCAGTGAATCAGTGTTCTTCTTAATTAATGAGATGAACCACAACAACAAACTAGATCCACCTAGACAAACAAAGTTAGAGTGAGATGACAACCCTAACCCTAACCCGGGTTACACCCGTACGCTGGGGCGGCTGTGGCGCAGGAGGTAGAGCCGGCGTCTAATGATCGCCGGCCACATGTCGAGGTGTCCTTTGGCAAGACACTGAAGCCCAAATTGCTCCCGATGAGCGGGGTCGGCGCCTTGCATGGTAGCTTGGTCACCATTGGTGTGTGAATGTGTGTGTGAATGGGTGAATGAGAGGCCGTTGTAAAGCGCTTTGGAATAAGGCGCTGTATAAGTCAGTCTGTTTACCATTTACCATTTACCATTTACCATTTACCATTTACCTAACCCCCCCCCCAGGTGACATGGTCAAACAGGGCACCTTCATCACGCCCACGGGGCTGTTCCTTGTCTCCATGACGGTCATGTACCTGGTGACGGCCCTCTTGCACCCCCAGGAGTTCTCCATGATCGTGTACGGCCTGATGTACTTCATCTGCATCCCCAGCGGGTACCTGCTGCTGACCATCTACTCCCTGGTCAATATGCACATCGTGTCCTGGGGCACGCGGGAGTCCGCCAAGGAGAAGGTGGAGAAGAAGCAGCACAACCTGCTCTGTGACCGGCGCTGCAAGCTCTGCTGCTGGGACATGAGCTGCCAGGTACCTGTCTGTCTGTCTGTCTGTCTGTCTCTGCTGCTGGGACATGAGCTGCCAGGTACCTGTCTGTCTGTCTGTCTGTCTCTGCTGCTGGGACATGAGCTGTCAGTCTGTCTGTCTGTCTGTCTGTCTGTCTCTGCTGCTGGGACATGAGCTGCCAGGTACCTGTCTGTCTGTCTGTCTGTCTGTCTGTCTCTGCTGCTGGGACATGAGCTGCCAGGTACCTGTCTGTCTGTCTGTCTGTCTGTCTCTGCTGCTGGGACATGAGCTGCCAGGTACCTGTCTGTCTGTCTGTCTGTCTGTCTCTGCTGCTGGGACATGAGCTGCCAGGTACCTGTCTGTCTGTCTGTCTGTCTCTGCTGCTGGGACATGAGCTGCCAGGTACCTGTCTGTCTGTCTGTCTGTCTGTCTCTGCTGCTGGGACATGAGCTGCCAGGTACCTGTCTGTCTGTCTGTCTGTCTCTGCTGCTGGGACATGAGCTGCCAGGTACCTGTCTGTCTGTCTGTCTGTCTCTGCTGCTGGGACATGAGCTGCCAGGTACCTGTCTGTCTGTCTGTCTGTCTCTGCTGCTGGGACATGAGCTGCCAGGTACCTGTCTGTCTGTCTGTCTGTCTCTGCTGCTGGGACATGAGCTGCCAGGTACCTGTCTGTCTGCCTGTCTGTCTGTCTGTCTGTCTGTCTCTGCTGCTGGGACATGAGCTGCCAGGTACCTGTCTGTCTGTCTGTCTGTCTCTGCTGCTGGGACATGAGCTGCCAGGTACCTGTCTGTCTGTCTGTCTGTCTCTGCTGCTGGGACATGAGCTGCCAGGTACCTGTCTGTCTGTCTGTCTGTCTCTGCTGCTGGGACATGAGCTGCCAGGTGCCTGTCTGTCTGTCTGCCTGTCTGTCTGTCTGTCTGTCTGTCTGTCTCTGCTGCTGGGACATGAGCTGCCAGGTACCTGTCTGTCTGTCTGTCTGTCTCTGCTGCTGGGACATGAGCTGCCAGGTACCTGTCTGTCTGTCTGTCTCTGCTGTTGGGACATAAGCTGCCAGGTACCTGTCAGTCTGTCTCCCTGTCTGCCTGTCTAACTGTCTGCCTGTCTCTGTCTAGCTCTGCTGCTGGGACATGTCGGGTATAGATATCCTTCTGTCTGCTTGTCTGTCTGTCTGTCTGTCCGTCCGTCCGTCCGTCCATTCCTCTCTCTCTCTCCATCCATCCATCCACTTACCATACCTGTCTCTGTCTGTCTGTGTGTGTGTGTGTGTGTGTGTGTGTCCAGGTGTCCCAGACCACGGAGAACGTGATGCTGCAGCAGATCCAGGTAGCCATGAACCCTGGTGCCGCACAGCAGGGGGCCCAGGTCCTGGCCCCAGCTGACCCCCTGCAGACCCCCCAGGGGAGCCCCCCCCAGGGCAAGGACCAGCCGGACGGCCCTCCCACCACCAAGCTCCACAAGAAGGGCAAGAAGCACAAGAAGAAGGGCAAGAAAGCCTCCACCTCCAGCTCCACCCCCCCCTCCAGCTCAGACAGGTCGGAGCTGATCCTGCTAACATGCTAACTCAGGGAGGCTGCTAATATGCTAACATGCTAACACAGGGAGGCTGCTAACATGCTAACACAGGGAGGCTGCTAACATGCTAACACAGGGAGACTGCTAACATGCTAACACAGGGAGACTGCTAACATGATAACACAGGGAGACTGCTAACATGCTAACACAGGGAGACTGCTAACATGCTAACACAGGGAGACTGCTAACATGCTAACACAGGGAGACTGCTAACATGCTAACACAGGGAGGCTGCTAACATGCTAACACAGGGAGACTGCTAACATGCTAACACAGGGAGAACACACAGGTTTCAGACCATTCCTCATTCCGTTCCTTGCAGTACAATGAGTCCCGTCCTCCGATTTCTACCTCCCCCAGCCTCCCCTGGTGAAACGTAATACCCTCTGTTTACAGTGAGAGCAGCACGGAGAAGAAGGACAGCAACTATAGCAGCATTGACACCGACTATGATGATGATGATGATGATGACATGTATGATGACCCCTCGCTGGATGAACCCCAAGAGGAGAAGGAGGCCCTGCCTCAGAGTGGTGAGGAGGGAGGGGAGTGTATCATTAACTACTGAATATATCTGCATATCATTAACTACTGGAGATAGTTGCATATCATTAACTACTGAATATATCTGCATATCGTTAACTACTGAATATATATATATATATATATATATATGCATATCATTAACTACTGAATATCTGCATATCATTAACTACTGTAGATATCTACATATCAACAGCACAATATTATTATTATTACTTTTTAAAAGTATTATTATTATTATAGACTGGGTGCAGCCTGTGAAGGTGGAGTTATTATTATTATTGTTATTATTATTATTATTATTATATTATAGACTGGGTGCAGGCTGTGAAGATGAGATTATTATTATTATTATTATTATTATATTATTATTATAGACTGGGTGCAGCCTGTGAAGGTGAAGTTATTATTATTATTATTATTATTATTATTATTATTATTATTATTATAGACTGGGTGCAGCCTGTGAATGTGAAGTTATTATTATTATTATATTATAGACTGGGTGCAGCCTGTGAAGGTGGAGTTCCTGAAGAAGTTGACGTACGCAAACCTGAAGAGGAACCTAAAGGAGCAGATCAGGTAGAGCCAGTCTAGATCTATACCAGTCTAGTATTATATATCTATACAAGTCTAGTATCATAGATCTATACCAGTCTAGTATTATATATCCATACCAGTCTAGTATCATAGATCTATACCAGTCTAGTATCATAGATCTATACCAGTCTAGTATCATAGATCTATACCAGTCTAGTATCATAGATCTATACCAGTCTAGTATCATAGATCTATACCAGTCTAGTATCATAGATCTATACCAGTCTAGTATCATAGATCTATACCAGTCTAGTATCATAGATCTATACCAGTCTAGTATTATAGATCCATACCAGTCTAGTATCATATATCTATACCAGTCTAGTATCAAATATCTATACCAGTCTAGTATCATAGCAGTCTAGTATCATATTTCTATACCAGACTGACCAGTCTAGTTTTATAGATCTATCTGTCATCTGTATGCATATAATATGTACATATTATTATTATTATTATTATTATTATTATTATTATTATTATTACTATTAGTAGTAGTATTAGAATAATTGTATAACTAGTATGTGTGATTGTGTGTGTGTGTGTGTGTGTGTGTGTGTGTGTGTGTGTGTGTCAGGTACACGCTAAGGAATAAGAACCAGGAGGATGTGTGTGAGGAGCTAGTCTTGATGCTGACAGACACCGTCAACGCCGACCTCAATGACAAGGTTCTGACCCCTGGCCCTGACCCCTGACCCCTGACCTCTGACCTCTGACCCTGACCTCTGACGCTAGTTGGTTAGGGTTAGCTAGTTAGTTAGTTAGGTGGGGCTAGACTAATAAAGTTAGATTTGAAGGTGGGACCAGACTAATAAAGTTATATTTGACAGTGGGACAAGACTAATAAAGTTATATTTGAAGGTGGGACCAGACTAATAAAGTTATATTTGAAGGTGGGACCAGACTAATAAAGTTATATGTGAAGGTGGGGCCAGACTAATAAAGTTATATGTGAAGGTGGGACCAGACTAATAAAGTTATATTTGAAGGTGGGACCAGACTAATAAAGTTATATTTGAAGGTGGGACCAGACTAATAAAGTTATATTTGAAGGTGGGACCAGACTAATAAAGTTATATTTGAAGGTGGGGCCAGACTAATAAAGTTATATTTGAAGGTGGGGCCAGACTAATAAAGTTATATGTGAAGGTGGGGCCAGACTAATAAAGTTATATTTGAAGGTGGGGCCGGAGGACGTGTTGACGGACAGCCAGCTGGAAGAGTTGCAGCACGCCCTCAACACATCAGCACGCAGGATCCTGAAGACCAATCGGATGGAGCGGCTGGACAGGCGGGTCAAGCGGGCGGTGGAGAAGACGCTGAACGCCCCGCAGGTGGAGAAACTCTCAGAGGTAACACACACACACACACACACCCTACACAGATTTAGAAGTACATTCAATTCAATTCAATTCAACTGGTAACACCACCCTACCAGTGTAGCCATGGTAACAACACCCAAACTACCAGTGTAGCCATGGTAACAACATCCAGCCTACCAATAGACAGAGAATAGAACAGGGATATAATAATAAAGTTCTAGAATATATTAGAGATTATAGTGTGTGTGTGTGTGTGTGTGTGTGTGTGTGTGTGTGTGTGTGTGTGTGTGTGTAGGATGAACATGACTTCTGGACGAAGCTGATAGAGAGATACCTGCACCCCATCGTAGACAACGTCGCGCACAAGGAGGAAGTGACACGCGAGCTGAAGTCCCTACGCAACAAGGTGACTTCCTGTCACCCTCCCCCACCTCACCCTGCACTTCCTGTCACATGGTATCAGTCATGTCATCTGTGTGAATGAACCTAAACCTGTTGACCAACTCAGCTCTGCTAAACCAACTATCATTCCTCTCTCCCTCCCTCCATCCCTCCCATCCCTCCCTTCCTCCCTCTCCCCCCCTCCCTCCATCCCTCCCTCCCTCCCCCACCTCTCCCTCCCCTCCATCCATCCCTCCCTCCCCTCCCTCTCCCCCTCTCCCCCTCTCCCCTCTCCCTTCCATCCCTCCACCCCCCCTCTCCCCTCCCCTCCCTCCCTCCCTCCCTCTCCCTTCCATCCCCCCTCTCCCCTCCCTCCCTCCCTCCCTCCCTCCCTCTCTCTCTCTCTCTCCTCTAGGCGGTGTTCCTGTACTTCATCTGTAACTTGTTGTGGGTGGTGGCCACGTTCTTCCTCCAGGAGATAGGCAGTGATGTCATCAGCATAAAGATCCCTAAGCTCAGTTCCAACGGCAGCGCTACCGGGGAGTTCCTGTTGGTGGAGCCGCTGAGTCTGATGTTCCTGCTCTCCTTCGCCGTGCTGCTCATCATACAGTTCCTGGCCATGCTCTACCACAGGTAACCGTGGTAACCGTGTTCTCACCACAGCCAGGTAACCGTGGTGACCGTGTTCTACCACACCCACAGGTAACCGTAGTAGAAACAGACACCTGTGTGTCTGGTGTGGTGGGAGGGGCTGGTGGGAATGTGGGGGTGGGTGTGGCTGAAACATCATGATGTCACCTGACCTGCTCATCGTAGTGGTCACGCCCCTGTCACCGGGCTCCTCCCACCGGAGGCCACGCCCCTCTCACCTGGCTCCTCCCACCTGCGGCGCCATGGTAACGTCAGAAGGGGTCAGATCAGAATAGACCCTCACCCTAACCTGGTGTTTATGAGACTGACCCTTGTATGTGTGTGTGTGTGTGTGTGTGTGTGTTCCAGGATCTACACACTCATCCACGTGGTGTCGTACAACAGCACAGAGAAGGACTACAAGAAGAGGGAGGAGGTGAGACACACCCTACACACACTCACACACACACACACACACACACACACACACACACACACACACACAAGGCAAGGGGCAATTCAAAAGTGCTTTACATATAGCATTAAAAGAAATACAGAAAAAGAAGGATAGTACAAAAATAAAAAAATGGTAAGAATACATATATAAATATATATACATATATATATACTGTACATATATAAACAATGAATAAAAAGATATAGATACAAGTGTTATATTATTGTTATATTATTACTGCAACTGTATTCAAGCGCTGCTCTTCCCGACATGGCGTGTGAGATTGCAGGTACTGATCTGTATTTAGCCGCTATCTATGTAACAGACGCTCTAACAGACGCTCTGACAGACGCTCTAACAGACGCTCTGACAGACGCCCTAACAGACGCTCTGACAGACGCTCTGACAGACGCCCTAACAGACGCTCTGACAGATGCTCTAACAGACGCTCTAACACACTCTGACAGCTCTATCAGATGCCCTAACAGACGCTCTGACAGATGCTCTAACAGACGCTCTAACAGACACTCTGACAGCTCTAACAGACACTCTGACAGCTCTAACAGACGCTCTAACAGACACTCTAACAGACACTCTGACAGCTCTAACAGACGCTCTAACAGACGCTCTGACAGACACTCTGACAGACGCTCTAACAGACGCTCTAACAGACGCTCTGACAGACGCTCTAACAGACGCTCTAACAGACGCTCTGACAGACACTCTGACAGACGCTCTAACAGACGCTCTGACAGACGCTCTAACAGACGCTCTGACAGACACTCTGACAGACGCTCTAACAGACAGACGCTCTAACAGACACTCTGACAGACGCTCTAACAGACAGTCACTCTAACAGACACTCTAACAGACAGACGCTCTAACAGACAGACGCTCTAACAGACACTCTAACAGACAGACGCTCTAACAGACAGACGCTCTAACAGACACTCTAACAGACAGACGCTCTGACAGAAGCTCTAACAGACGCTCTAACAGACACTCTAACAGACAGACGCTCTGACAGACGCTCTAACAGACGCTCTAACAGACACTCTAACAGACAGACGCTCTGACAGACGCTCTAACAGACACTCTAACAGACAGACGCTCTGACAGACGCTCTAACAGACAGACACTCTGACAGATGCTCTAACAGACAGACGCTCTAACAGACAGACACTCTGACAGACGCTCTAACAGACAGACGCTCTGACAGACTCTCACACACACACTCACTCACATGCACACACACACACACACACATGTTATGTATGTTATCACTAATGTTTGTCTGTGTGTGTTCAGGATGAGTTTGACGATGGTCTGATGATGGAGAACCAGATGGCTAACGGCCTGATGATCACCAGCGACGACCTGTAACCATGGAAACACTTCCTGTGACCGACCCTGGGAACACTTCCTGTAACCATGGAAACATTTCTTGTGACCCCACAATGTTCACAATGAGGCAGAACCTTCGGCCCTGAACAGATAGAAGAAGCGCAGCGTATAGATCAGCCGTGGTGTCTGTGTGTGTGTGTGTGTGGGCGTGTGTTCTTTCAGAAATTTGGTTTGGAAATCAAACAATGACTACGAGGTTAAAGTAGAGACACTCAGTTTTTATTCGATGGTGTTTGTGTTGATCAACCCCTAACCCTAACAATCTCACTATAGATCTAACAGTCTCATCCTAACCTAACCCTCATCCAGTCTCATCCTAACCCTCATCCAGTCTCATCCTAACCCTCATCCAGTCTCATCCTAACCCTCTCATCCTAACTCTAACCCTCATCCAGTCTCATCCTAACCCTAACCCTCATCCAGTCTCATCCTAACCCTAAAGCCCAATGCACACAGCGTGCGATTTCTGTTGCACGCCAACATTCCATTTTGAAGTTTGAATGGAAGTCTATGAGAAAATCGCATCCCAATGCACACGGCCCCGATTTTAATCGCACGGCGAAAATTCGATTCCATTCATGACAACAATGGAATGTTGTCGTGCAACAGAAATCGCACGCTGTGTGCATTGGGCTTAACAGTCTCAGTCTCACTACATGTACATGTTGTTGATTCACAGTTCAAGGTTCGAGGTGAGATTATCTAACAATAACCTCACCTCAGATCTAACCCTAACCCTACTGACCTGCTAGCACCTTTACAAACCTGTGACCTCCACAGCACAACCAGCATAACCAGCACAACCAGCATAACATGTGACTGTAATTCAGCCCCGCTTGAATGTATTTATAGGGAAAGTTGATTGAGAAAAGGTCTGTGATGTTTCTGGTCTGATGACAGATTGGTGTGTCTGTGATTATCTGCAACAGCCGCCAGTCAGTAGCTGCACATTTCACTTTAATTAAGGTACTTCAATGTCGTGAACATAAAGGGATATTCTACTTGTGATGTTGTTCTGTTTTTGTTTTTTTCTATGATGGAACTCAGATTCCTGACAAGTCAACTGTCACACACACACACACACACGGTGTTCATTGATTGTTAAGAAAATCAGGTCAACTGTCCCTGTCACACACACACTGCTCACTGAGCAGTTATCAGCTGATGGAAACTAACCGTTAATGAACACGACCGTTTACGACCGGAGTTTGACCACCTTATCAGCAAGAGTGGAAGTGTCTTTTACTGATGTTTACTGAACACATGTAAGCACCATGGAAACACTGTACACGAAACCAATTTCATTGGCTGTTTATTCTGTTAAAGTTTATTAACTTAAAGAGAACGATGACATGGAATTATCGTAGTGAATAAATTAATTATCCAGATTATATACAGTACATGTTCCCTCCCAGATGTCAGGGGAGTGCGTTCATACATTCGCTCAGAGCGCACACTGGGTTCAAAGTCATAAAGAGACCAAGTAATTTGATTGGACGAGAGGCGTTCCGTGAGTGCTGGTCAGATTTCCAGAACGAATTTACGAACGCAGCCCCTGTTGTTTGTGCGTGATGCTTCATGGAATCTCTCAGGAAATGATACTCTTAATATCAAACTAACGTCTGGAGAGAAACTAGATGAATCATTCTTATTAGTCAAGTCAGAGGTTTAGGAAGGAAGGGGGGGTCAGATGGGGGGAGGAGGAGGGAGACGGGCCGCAGGGCTCAAGGTGACCATCACAGAAGCTGTTCACGAAGACAGGGCCTTCTTCTTCTCCATGCTGCAACAAAATAATAATAATAATCATCATCGTCATCATAATCAGATAATAATAGATAATAATCAGAACTCAGACACCTAGTACCTGAGTGTTTGAAGATCAAAGGCAATACTTAGATTAGACACTACAATTTATCGATGGAGATGGAGAGCGTATGGAGAGCTCACTAACTTTCAACGTAAACATGACCTCTAACCTTTCTAAACATAAACATGACCCCTAACCTTTCAACATAAACATGACCTCTAACCTTTCAACATAAACATGACCTCTAACCTTTCTAAACATCTTACTTGTATTTGATGAGTCTGGAGCCTTGGACCAGCTGAGCCGTCTCATTGGTCAGGTGACAGGCGAATAGGAGCCAGTTCCTGGGCTGCACCTTGTAGGCGAACCTCATGAACAGCAGCGAGTAGCAGGTCAGGGCTGGGGAGACACATTATCACATTATTACATGATCACAACCCCATAGAGAATGACAACATTATTACATTATCACATTATCACAACCACATAGAGAATGACAACATTATTACATTATCACAACCCCATAGAGAATGTCAACATTATTACATTATCACAACCCCATAGAGAATGACCCTCCTGGTGATTATCACAACTCCTGGTGAAAGACCAATACATTATTACATTATCATAACTGAGAGGTCTGTTGACCAAACATTCGCATGTTTCCACAGCGGGCTTAGACCCTAACCCTAACCTGTTACAGAACAGAACCTGTTGGGACACATTTTACATATTTGCCCCTAGCGTGTCTGAGCTGACCAACTGCAGAATGTAAACCAGCTAAACTAGCCTACGAGACAGGAAGTAGCCTACGAGACAGCACACCTGACTGGGCTCATTCTAAACTAGCCTATGAGACAGGACACCTAGTGTGTGTGTGTGTGTGTGTGTGTGTGTGTAAATCTCACACCTGATGTGTGTTTCTAGAGCAGCTGTCTCTCTAGTCAAGGTTGTGTATCTTTACACTGTTGGCATCTGCGTCACTCCCAGACGCTTACATAGATCTGTGATTATAGAACAGTCACATAGATCTGTGATTATAGAACAGTCACATAGATCTGTGATTATAGAACAGTCACATTGTTCTATAATCACAGATCTATGTGACTGTTCTATAATCACAACAGTCACATAGATCTGTGATTATAGAATAGCATACAGATCTGTGATTATAGATCAGTGTATAGATCTGTGATTCTAGATCAGTCACATAGATCTGTGATTCTAGATCAGTCACATAGATCTGTGATTCTAGATCAGTCACATAGATCTGTGATTCTAGATCAGTCACATAGATCTGTGATTCTAGATCAGTCACATAGATCTGTGATTCTAGATCCGTCGTGTCTCACCGAAGGTCATGCGTCCGCTGATGATCTCTGGGCTCTTCTTCATGTCCGCCAGCGCAGCGATGGGCAGCCCCCAGTTAGCCACGGGACCCCAGAAGTGCTGCAGAGAGAAAACCAGGTTTAACATTAGAACAGTAGAACAGCCGTGTCTATTTTACCTACTATAAGATTAGTTAGTTACCCTCAGACTACTGACATTAGTTACCCTCAGTAACAATGAGACGTCACGTGATGTAGGACCTACTTACCGTGCTGGGTAGCAGAGATGACCCGGACAGCAAGGCCACAGAGACACAGAGAGGAGACGAGACGAGAGGAGACGAGACGAGAGGAGACGAGACGAGAGGAGACGAGACGAGAGGAGAGAGGGGTGATTAGAGATTATACTACATTACAGTAATGCTGTAATGTGTCTTAAACATGCACACAACACATCATAGACTCAGTATTAGATCTATACAACACATCATAGACTCAAATGAGTCCAGATCAAAGCTGCAGACAAACGTCCTTCAAAGAGGACTCGTCGTTCTCGACACATCAGATAAGAGAGATTAAAGGACTAAAACACCGAGATAGTTTAATGGTGACTCCGATTCTGTGTCAATGCCTAACTGTCAAAGACACACAGACACAGACACAGACAGACAGACAGACACACACACACAGACAGACAGACACAGACAGACAGACAGACAGACAGACACACACAGACACACACAGACAGACAGACACAGACACAGACAGACAGACATACAGACACACAGACACACAGACACACAGACACACACACACACACACAGACACACACACAGACACAGACACAGACACAGACAGACAGACATACAGACACACAGACACACAGACACACACACACACACACACAGACACACAGACACAGACACAGACACAGACACAGACACAGACACAGACACACACACACACACACACACACACACACACACACACACACACAGACACACAGACACACAGACACACACACACACACACACACACACACACACACACACACACACACACACACACACACACACACCCTAACCTTGTCCTAACCTGGTCAGATAGTCCCTGAACTCCTTGCTCTTCAGGTGGTCGACAGCTTTGCGGGCCAGGGTTCCTGCCATGGTGTCAGATGTGTGAAGGTTGTAGGTTATTAGCAGTTGATGCAGATCTCTGGGGAGGTGATGGCAGATGACGGTAGAGGGCACCGATCACAAACCAGAATATAGCGTCTTCTCTGTGTTTACGACACTGTCGTAAAGCAGCCGTGTAGCCCCTAAGGTTGCCAGATGGGATTGATCATTTCCAGCCGAACCACCACAGTCTACAAACCGCTAAATGCACTAAAAACCACCAGCCCAAAAACCTAGATGGTCAGAAAACCGCTAATGACTAGGTGCCCATCTCCTGCCCCATGTCTGTTGCCAATAATGTTTTGTAAAAAAAAAAAAAAGCTGCACATCGTATGTAGATACTAGGGTGTGTGTTTTACCTTCATGCATTTTGTAACTTTCAGGCACTGACATTTTGATACCGCCTAAATGCTATTTATCCAGCCCAAACCTATAA
>NC_137674.1:107452899-107457899 GCF_963989245.1 Nansenia antarctica
AGTGGTCGGAGAGGCCGAGGTGTCCGCCGGCGCGCGGGTGGCTAGCACCGAGACAGCCATCAAAGAGCACCAGCCTGAGGATGAGATGGCAGAACAGCAGGGTTTTGCCGTAGAAACGGAAGAGCAGGAAGGAGAGGCCCGGTCTGACAGCGCCTGCGGGCGGAAGAGGGAGGGCCTCAGCCTTAACGATCTGCCTCCCAGTACGGCGCGCTTGAGACCTAGCTCCTGCCGTTCAGTGGCTTCCTCCCGGTCCAGGGTTTCCGTGGGCAGTTCTGCCTCTGGGGCGGATAGCATGCACTCCAGAGGGAGTAGTGCCGCGCTGTCAGAATGTATGCGCCACCAGGCCGAGATGGCGTTAGAGCGGGAACGCCTCCAGTTCGAGCGTGAACGCCTCCAGATGGAAGGAGCGGAACGTGCGGCGGAGAGACAGCGCCAGGAGGCGTTAGAGAGGGAACGTGCGGCGGAGAGACAGCGCCAGGAGGCGTTAGAGAGGGAACGCATCCAGTTCGAGCGCGAGCGCCTCCAGATGGGGAGAGAGCAACTGCACGCGGAGACGATGGCGGAAGTGATGCAGACCATGCGCGACGTGTGCATCAGCAGAGCTCCGTCGGCCCGTAGCTCCAGAGCATCATCCGCACGGCCCTCTCGAGTGCCATCTCCTGAACCCCCCGCCGATGGCTCCATGACCCCCGCCATGACTGTCCAACTACAGGCCCAGCTGACCACCTTGAAGGAAGAGGACCAGGGACCCGACCGCTACGCGGCCCAGAGGGAGCCAGCGTCGCTGCCCGGGAGGGGAGCCATTCCCCAAGAGCGTAGCACACCCCTAGGTCCTCCAGTGCACCAAAATGCATGCAGGCCGGACACCCAGACCGTCACTCCAGCCCCGATCATCCACTACAGGATGTTTCCCCAGGTGGAGGGACCCAAGTTCCCCTTCTTCAAGGACGAGGACAGGAGCCAGTATGTGGAACTACGCATCTGCCTAGACACGCTCTTGGACGACTCCTGCTCAGAGTCCTACAAATATGCGATTCTCCTTCAGCATGTGAGGAACCCCAGAGCCCACAACATGGTTCTGGCCCATGCCTCCGCACCGACACCTTACACCAGAGCGCTCGCCGACTTGGATGCCCGCTACGGTCGTCCCTGGAACCACGCCCTTGCTGAACTGCAAGCCCTCGAACAGCAGGCCCCCATCAAGGATGAACGGGCGCTGGATGACTTCGCGCTCCGCGTGCACACCTTGGTTGGAATGCTGAAGACGCAGGGCCCAGCTGGCGCCAGCGAGATCAACAGCACCTCCAACGTAGAGCGGCTGCTCCGCAAGATCCCACGCTTCCGGCAGGAGAGGTTCCGGCGACAGCAGCGCGTTCGTAACCCCGGGAAGTTGGGTCTGAGCATGGCTGCCTTCGCGGAGTTCCTACTGGAGGAAGTGCATGACACCAACGTAGACGCCATGGGTTACGCTGAGCCGAAGAAGGAGAGGGAGAAGGGAGACCGCTGGGACAGGCCGAGCTCGAACAGAGGACGCCCAGTAGGAGTGCTGCACACGGAGGAAGAGCCTCGGAGAGAGAGGAAAGCCCGACCTGAGGGAAAGGATTCCTCTCAACCCCCTCAAAAGGGACGGAGAGGTCCACCGCCATGTCCGTACTGCACCAGCGAGCACTGGTTCAATGAGTGCAGTGACTTCAACAACCTGAGTACCGAGGCCAAGCAGAGGTGGCTCGAGGAGAACAAGAGGTGCTGGAACTGTGGGCGCGACCATCTGGCTAAGAACTGCACCTTGAGGAGAAAGTGCAACCGCTGTGAGGAGGTCCACCTCAACATCCTACACGAGGTCTCCCTCGCCAGGTCCACGGAGGGCACCAGAAGCCCTAGGTCCGGTAGCGCACCGGAAGAGGAAACACCTGTCTACTACCTAGACCCAACCCAGAGCAGCGGCTCCAAGGTCCTACTGAAGGTGGTGAAGGTCCGACTTCACCACAACAACGCTGTGTACGACACGTACGCCGTTCTAGACGACGGGTCGGAACGGACCATCCTTCTCCCGGAGGCAGTGCGCCAGTTGGGGCTCCAAGGGACTGAGGAGAAGCTGACTCTGCGCACGATACGTCGCGACCGTAAAGAGGTCACCGGGGCGAGAATCAACTTCTCTATCTCCCCGGCGGGGCGGCCGTCGGACAGATATCGGCTTAAGAATGTCTTCACCGCAGACCAGCTAGCGCTCTCCCGCTACGACTACCCCCTGGAGAGATTACGCGCAAGATATTCCCACCTACGGCGAGTAGACCTACATCCGATAGAAGGAGCGGAGCCAACCCTTCTCATCGGCTCGGACAACGCTGCACTGATCGTGTCGCTCCGTCCTCCGCTGAGAGGACCACGAGGCTGCCCGATGGCTGTTAAGACTGCGCTTGGGTGGGCCCTCCAAGGCGCTACCGAGTGGAGAGATAGAGACGGGAGAGCTACGTCATCCCTCCATGTCCGAACCGAAGAAGTGCAGACCATTGGCGCCCAACGTGGGGCTATTCCTGAAGACCCTTACTCTGAATCTGCCAATAGAAGAGGCTTCATCAAAGAAGATGCGAAGCACAGGGCTTTCCCTAAGGGGCAACCTGATGAGCTAGCCTACTCAGAATCTGACCCTCATCGGCGGACTCGTGACAGGGATCCAAATGGGAGGGGCTATTCAAAGGAGGCACTCTGGCCAGCAGCTGGGGAATGGGGGGCAGACAAGAATAGGTTCACAGTGCCAATGGAAGAGGGTGGTCAACACAGTAGAGACCATTTGTTAGACCTAGTTAAGGCCATTCGTCAGGAGGGAAGGGGAAAGAGCTTCGAGGCCAGCAGAGCACCACTTCAGAGGCCAGCAGAGGTCAGCAGAGCACCCCTTCAGAGGCCAGCAGAGGCCAGCAGAGCACCCCTTCAGAGGCCAGCAGAGGGCAGCAGAGTGAGGTCTGAGATCCCAGAACCTTTCAGACAATTTCTGTCTGGGGCCACAGTTAGTAACAAGTACCCTGAGAAGAGCCGGTTCTCTGATGCCACAGACCAGGAGATGGATGTGGTTAAAATAATACGTGTTGATGACTCTAATAGACCACGGCAGGAAACCTTTGCCAAGCCACAGGGTGTCTACCAGGGGACAAGCTCCAGAGCTGAGATGACACGGACACAGACTCCAGACACAGGCAATGTTTTGGATGTGTTGAACAACATACAAATTGAGAATGTGGAAGAGGCCAACTTCCTGAAGGACAAGCTGTGTCATCTTCTGAAAGAGTTCCAAGCCAACAAATCAGAGAAGGTTGAGCACAAAAGCCAGGGTCCAACAGTTGTCTCCAAAGACTACAGTCACATGAGCAAGGGCCACCTGGAATCTACTAGAGACCAATACGAAAGAAACTTCAGCCAAGTACAAGAGGAGAGACATTATGAAAGCCAACCCAGGCGATCACCGAAACTCTACTCCCCAGAAACTACACAGGGTCTCTACAGAGAGAGACCCAGAGATGCAGAGGAGCAATTGGAGAAACCCAGCCATGCAAGTCGTTCTGAACCCAGAGGTTCAAGGAGAAACCATTATGAAGAGGTCTTTGGACAGGTTGACAGGTACCCACCATCCCATGCCTGGCAGGAAGAGCCATTGAAGTATCCGGAGAGGTCCCAAGGGTCCATGTACCCAGATGACTATCCACCTGCTGTGGATGAGTTTATGACCCTTACCAACCTACACCCCCCACTCGAAGGGAGTGGGGATATGGGATGCCCCCTGGCCCTCAGACCTCCACTAGCCTAGACACTATCACCTCATACCTCACGCTGCTAGAGCAGCCTAGCCAGTGTGCCTTCCCTAGTTAAATGAAACCGAGGGTTTCATGGGGCGGCTGTTATGAAGGCCCACAATTTAGAGCCAGTTAGTTTCCCCGAATCAGCCCTATTTTGCCCCTGTTATTTCCTTTATTATTTTCCATACTGTTCATGTACGTTTTCAGGAAGGTGTATGTATTGTTATTGTAATTGTATAAGTTCTGTCTTAGATTTGTTTAGTATTGTGTAAGCGCCAGTTTAGTGGGCGTGGTTTTGAGTGGCGTACGTGACCGGATGTATGGTTGGCGTACGTGACCGGATGTATGTTCGGTTGGTGTATATATAGCGACGGAAGTGGTCTGTGCGTCAGAGTGATGAGAGTAACGAGAGTGAGAAGAAGCAGAGAAAACGAGAAGTCGATCTAAGATGGCGGAGTCAGTAAAACGCACACCGTGCTGAAGCTGAAGACCTGAAGAGTGATTATTGAGTTTACCACTGTGACAGAGGGCAAACCTTACAGCAGCAATTCAACATCTCTCAACAGTCCACAAGGAGAACGGGAGACTCTGAGTGTCGGAGGAGACCTGCCTTTGGCATTGACTGTTAGTAGTGAATCACGGGCTACCCGCAGCACCGCGGGAGTTCGGAGTTCGTTGAGTTGGCAGCGCTAGCCCAGTTTAGCTGTGTCCCCGTTAGCCAGCCTTGCCAGCCGCCGGCGGCTAACGTTGGACCAAGCGAGACCCAAGCTGGACAAAGCCGTCGCCTTCACGAGGTGGATTGCGACCGACCGTGGACCACCGGACCTGAGCCATTCACACCTCGTCGTGGACTACGAAGAAGCCCCTTTCCCTTCGAGTTGCTACGTCACCCCCCCCCTTTGTCTGCTGCCTTCCTCGAAGCACATGCGAGCTCCAACCAGGCCTCAACGCGCTCCTTTCAGTCCGGGACTCTAAGCCTTTTCCAGGCCAGGCCCTGCGTGTGAGTGAGTGATTGAGTGTGTGTGTGGCCGGCTGGGAGGGAGTATATACGGGGATGTATATATCATTTGTCTAAATAAATGTGTTTGTTCATCTTTGCTACATTACTGTGTGTTTAGTTGTATGCTAATGCTAATGCTAATTCTAATGCTAATGCTAATGCTAATGCTAATTCTAATGCTAATGCTAATGCTAGTACTGCTAGTCTAAAGG
>NC_137674.1:107462899-107467899 GCF_963989245.1 Nansenia antarctica
TGTGTGTGTGTGTGTGTGTGTGTGTGTGTGTGTGTGTGTGTGTGTGTGTGTGTGCTCCCTCTGGAGACACGCACCTTCACAACCACGCGTCACACAACCAGCACCGCACTGTTTCATAACAGTATATCGATCACAACAAAAGGTGACGTCAGAATTATAAGGTTCTATCTATTTTTACATAATCTGATCCATTAGGTGTTTATTAATGCCTGTGTGGTGTTATTTTTAAAATGTTGACATTTTTTACTTAGTAATTCATAAAATACAAAGGTTCCATCTCACAAAACATAATGGAATGTAAAAACATTGACGCTCAATATCTCTGAACTGCCCTAAACGGAGATAGAACCTTATCATTCTAAACGGAGATAGAACCTTATCATTCTAAACGGAGATAGAACCTTATCATTCCAAACGGAGATAGAACCTTATCATTCTAAACTCACGAAAAGACCACCGGACAGATACATACACACCTCTAGTTTGCAGAGACCGGCGCTTTTGGAGCGCGACTTCTTCTTCCGCAGGTAGATGTTGAACCACCGCCTCACGGTGAACTTACGCATGTGCGCGTCCATGGTGTCCTACCCCCTACCCCCTACCCCCTACGATGGGGGTCCCCCAGCTGGACATCCAGAGCGGGCAGCGGCAACAGCAGGGGCGCGTTCCTGGCTCCCGGTGCCTCTCCGTTAATCCATAGGTGCTGCTGTCCTCCCTGCTGCTTTAACCTCGCCGAAGGAGCGGTGGTGATGATGCTGGACTGGAGACCCACGGAGCCGTGATGCTGCTGAGCTGGAGACAGACCGGTGTGTGTTGTTGCCTAGGCAGCCTGAGCGGTGTGTGCACGGCCCCCCCCCCCCTCCTGTCAGCGCGGGCCAATCAGAGGGCTCGGGACAGGACCGTCACCTGCTGGCAGCGGGCCAATCGGAGGGCTCGGCGGGACAGGAGGACCGTCACCGGGCAGGAGGATGAGGACCCCCCTCTGCTGAACCCACATGTGCATGCATGCAGCACACTCTCCGGTCATCAGCTGATTACAGCCAATCAGAAGAGGAGGCTGCAGGATGATGACAGCCAATCAGAAGACACTGTATGCTCCTACACAAGCAGACTGTGTTATGTCTTCATAACATAACACAGATCTTAAACCTGCAATCCAACAGACAGACCCATTATGAACTCAACATGATAGATGATCAATAACGGAGCTCATCAATACAGCTGATCGATCCGACGCAGCCGTCTCCATGACCCCTGGGGTGACCCCTGAGCTGACCGGCTGATTACATAGATAAATCAACACCGTCAGCTGATTGCAGAGGACAGCACATGAAAGCACTAATGACAACACTTGTTTCCATCCTCTCCGCGGTGTGTGTGTGAGTGTGTGTGAGTAGGTGTGTGTCTGTGTGAGTAGGTGTGTGTGTGTGTGTGTGAGTAGGTGTGTGTGTGTGTCTATGTGTGAATAGGTAGGTGTGTATCATGGTAATGGTCATTATAGGACCCAGTGTGTTATTATGGTAATTGGTGAAATTAGTATAAGAAAAAAAGAGTAGTTTTAGGAGAAAGAGTATCAGATGTATTGTTTAAGATGGATAGAAGAAGGTGGTCAGGTGGTCCGGCGGCGTACAGCACCTGTCTGTCACATCATAACTATTAATCATTACAATGAGCGTTGTGTAAACCACATCTAATCCAGATATAATCCCTCCTCAACTCCAGGATTGACCTGTTTAATCTGCATCCACACAGCGCTGTGTCAGGGGTGAGACTACAGCAGTCTGTTAAACTACCTGTGAGGGAGGGAGGCAGGGAGGGGAGGAGGGAGGGAGGGAGGGGAGGAGGGAGGGAGGAAGGGAGCGGAGGAAGGAGGGAGGTAAGGAGGGAGGGAGGGAGGCAGGCAGGAGTCAGTGTTACCCTGGAGATACAGCGTATAATTACCCTGGAGCAAGGTCTGTGGTTCGATCCCCGGCTGGCCACATGTCGAATTGTAGCTTGCCGCCGTTGGTGTGTGAATGTGTGAATGAGGCCATTGTAAAGCGCTTTGGAATAAGGTGCTATATAAGTGCAGTCCATTTACCATTATATAAACATATAATATATGCGACCATGTAGGGTTAGGGTTGTTAGCTGACGGCACTCCTTAATGTAGCTTGATATCGACTTCTCTGCAGTTGGCTTTGATCTAGTAGTAAATAACTATGATGATGTCTGGTTTTACAGTTTATTGAACAAGTAGAAGATACAGCAGGAACAGTGTTGGATCAGAAGCACCAGTCCTGCAGGGCTGTAGGCCCTCTAGTGGCAGGTAGGCGGAAGTGCATGTAGATACTTAATAACACTACCGCTTCCCTGAAGACACAACAGACCTGCTAGCAGACCAGCGAGGAGCTGATGAGAGAACAGACATCTGGAACAAGACTGAACACGTGAAATGTTTTTAAAAAATAAATAAAATAATCATAATAATAATGAAAAGAGAATTTAAAACAACAAGAGGCATTAATTGTAGTAAAGTAGACAGTAGTGTCAATGAAGTGAGCTGAGTCGTAATGAATCACACAGTATACTTCTGTTTAGAGGCAGAAACAACGTATCTTGACGAACAATAATCAAAAACGGACAATAATCAAAGCGCCGTCCTATCACCCTGTTTAACCTAGGACTACGGTAGTGATTTAAACCCTCAACCAAGAACATTCCCACCTGGGCCAACCCATTAATCAACCTTCAACTAATCAACCTTTAACTGGCTAAAAATACGTAGTGTTTCATATGGTTCCCTGAGAGATAAGGCCGTTGTTCTCATGTGGAATTTAAACATTTAAACATTTCCTGCCATCAAACAACATGACACACGACCGTTTCAAATTCAAACTGTTCAGACTATAGAACCTTGTAGAAGACTATCGATCATTGAAGAACCTTGTAGAAGACTATCGATCATTGAAGAACCTTGTAGTAGTAGCAGAAGTCATGTGATTGGAGTAAAAGTCATGTGATTGGAGCAAAAGTCATGTAATTGGAGCATGAGTCATGTGATTGGAGCATGAGTCATGTGATTGGAGCATAAGTCATGTGACTCATCCTTGCGACACAGAAGACTGAAGACTTCATCAGGTTAGACCAGGATAGACCAGGTTAGACCATAGAAGAGTTCTTCAGGGGGGGGTAGTAGACGGGCACGCTGGGGTCACACACCATGAACCCTGTGACCCCGCCCCCGCTGATGAGGTCATGCCGGGTCACATGGTGGTCACAGTCCTCCAGCTGGAAGTCAGGGTTGAAGCAGACCTCGATCTGACCCAGGATCTGGAACCCACCGCCCTGGGAACACACACGCGCACGCACGCACGCACACACACACGCACACACACACACACACACACACACACACACACACACACACACACACACACAGAGGAGACAAGACAGTTGAGAAGGTGAAGTGCTACTGTGGTGCCTTAGGATAGGAGAGGTGGATAGAGGGGAGGAGGAGAGGAGAGGAGAGGTAGAGAAAGGAGGAGAGGAGAGGTAGAGAGAGGAGAGGAGGAGAGGAGAGAAGGAGAGGTAGAGAGAGGAGGAGAGGAAAGGAGAGGAGAGGAGGAGAGGTAGATAGAGTAGAGGAGAGGAGAGGAGAGGAAAGAAGAGGAGGAGAGGAGAGGAGAGGTAGATAGAGGAGGAGAGGAAAGAAGAGGAGGAGAGGAAAGGAGAGGAGAGGAGGAGAGGAGAGGAGAGGTAGATAGAGGAGGAGAGGAAAGTAGAGGAGAGGAGGAGAGGTAGATAGAGGACAGGAGGAGAGGTACCTTGGGATGGACACACTGGATCTTAGGTTTCACTCTGTAGAAGTTGAAGATGGTTCCTTCAACGTCCTCAAACTAGAAAACACGAAAAAACACAAAACAACAATTACTTCCTCCCCTCCCTCCTCCCTCCCAGAGAGGAACAGGGAGGGGAGGGTGAGGGAGAGGAGAGGAGAGGATAAGGGAGAGGAGGGGAGGGAGAGGAAGGAGGGAGGGGAGGGTGAGGCAGAGGATAAGGGAGAGGAGGGAGGGGAGGGTGAGGCAGAGGAGAGGATAAGGGAGAGGAGGGGAGGGAGAGGAGGGTGAGGCAGAGGATAAGGGAGAGGAGGGAGAGGAGGGTGAGGCAGAGGAGAGGATAAGGGAGAGGAGGGGAGGGAGAGGAGGGGAGGGAGAGGAGGGTGAGGCAGAGCCATCAGTACTTACAGTGTAGTGTTTCTCAGAGGGAACAATGTTGAACTTCTTCAGAACTCTGAAAAACAAGAAGAGAAGAAGATCAACACACTGACAACTGACCTGAGGCAGGCAGCAGAGCCACCTAGTGGTGAGTCAGGTGAGAGGCGTGTGTTTAGGAGGAGTGTTCCTGGGGTCTTGTGAGCTGGGTTGCAAAATTCGTTTAGGAAAGTTTAGGAAACCTTCAGATAATTTCCAAAGTGTCAGTATGGAAACCCCGAGTTTCACAAACTTACGGGAATTTTGCAACCCTGCTCGAGAGACAGGAAGTGAAACTGGTGCAGACAGGAAGCTGCTGGTTAGCTATGCTGAAACTCTGTGGTGTATTACTCATCAAGTCTGTACTTCTCACTTCTCACAACAACAAAAAAAAACTAAGTTAAATGTCTAACAATTTCTTTTGCTTTATGCTTTTTAATTCTATTAGTTTTGTTTTTTGTTTTCTGTTCTATTAATTATTGTTGCTGTATCTTGCTTTGCACATATTTGAAATAAACATCTCAATCAATCAATCAACGACAACTCTGGAACTGTGGATGCTGCTGCTGGATAGGTGTGTGTGTGTGTGTGTGTGTGTGTGTGTGTGTGTGTGTGTGTGTGTGTGTGTGTGTGTGTATGTGCGTGTGTGTGTGTGTGTACCCGTCCAGGTCTGTGTTGTGGTAGAGCTCCAGGGCCTTGCTGAAGTACTTGTGCTGGCTGTCCAGAGACGGGGCCTTGGCTGCACAGGTGCCGTGTTTACCCCACTCA
>NC_137674.1:107472899-107480399 GCF_963989245.1 Nansenia antarctica
AGTTCTCCTAAGTCCACTTCCACTTCCTTTGTAAACAAAGACTCGATCATTCGCCACCGGTTCGATTGAATCCCAGATCATCAGACTCATACATCATATTAGTTACATTAGTTGTTCACGAAAACATTTCTTACCTGACGACGTGACTTATAAAGAATGACTTTGATCCCCCCGATATCTGGATGTAAACACTGAACTGTTCACAGCCGAGCTGCGCTGTGTCGTCACGGACACGGAAGTCACGTGAAAGGAAGGTCATGTCACGTGACGCCTATTACCGTCTCGAGGCTGCCGCGAGGACGCAGTAACCCAGGCAACTGCATTACCCATAATACTGTCCTGTAATGTTAACACACTGTCCTGTGATGTTAACACACTGTCCTAGGATGTTAACACACTGTCCTGTGATATTAACACACTGTCCTAGGATGTTAACACACTGTCCTCCTGTGATGTTAACACACTGTCCTAGGATGTTAACACACTGTCCTCCTGTCTGTAATGTTAACACACTGTCCTGTGATGTTAACACACTGTCCTGTCTGTGATGTTAATACACTGTCCTGTAATGTTAACACACTGTCCTAGGATGTTAACACACTGTCCTGATGTTAACACACTGTCCTAGGATGTTAACACACTGTCCTAGGATGTTAACACACTGTCCTGTGATGTTAACACACTGTTCTAGGATGTTAACACACTGTCCTAGGATGTTAACACACTGTTCTAGGATGTTAACACACTGTCCTAGGATGTTAACACACTGTCCTAGGATGTTAACACACTGTCCTAGGATGTTAACACACTGTCCTCCTGTGATGTTAACACACTGTCCTAGGATGTTAACACACTGTCCTGATGTTAACACACTGTCCTGTAATGTTAACACACTGTCCTAGGATGTTAACACACTGTCCTAGGATGTTAACACACTGTCCTAGGATGTTAACACACTGTCCTGTCTGTAATGTTAACACACTGTCCTAGGGTGTTAACACACTGTCCTGGGATGTTAACACACTGTCCTGTGATGTTAACACACTGTCCTGATGTTAACACACTGTCCTAGGATGTTAACACACTGTCCTAGGATGTTAACACACTGTTCTAGGATGTTAACACACTGTCCTAGGATGTTAACACACTGTTCTAGGATGTTAACACACTGTCCTAGGATGTTAACACACTGTTCTATGATGTTAACACACTGTCCTGTCTGTGATGTTAACACACTGTCCTATGATGTTAACACACTGTCCTAGGATGTTAACACACTGTCCTATGATGTTAACACACTGTTCTAGGATGTTAACACACTGTCCTAGGATGTTAACACACTGTTCTAGGATGTTAACACACTGTCCTCCTGTAATGTTAACACACTGTCCTAGGATGTTAACACACTGTCCAGTGATGTTAACACACTGTCCTAGGATGTTAACACACTGTCCTAGGATGTTAACACACTGTCCTAGGATGTTAACACACTGTCCTAGGATGTTAACACACTGTCCTAGGATGTTAACACACTGTCCTAGGATGTTAACACACTGTCCTATGATGTTAACACACTGTCCTATGATGTTAACACACTGTCCTAGGATGTTAACACACTGTCCTAGGATGTTAACACACTGTCCTAGGATGTTAACACACTGTTCTAGGATGTTAACACACTGTCCTAGGATGTTAACACACTGTCCTATGATGTTAACACACTGTCCTCCTGTAATGTTAACACACTGTCCTAGGATGTTAACACACTGTCCAGTGATGTTAACACACTGTCCTAGGATGTTAACACACTGTCCTAGGATGTTAACACACTGTCCTAGGATGTTAACACACTGTCCTAGGATGTTAACACACTGTCCTAGGATGTTAACACACTGTCCTAGGATGTTAACACACTGTCCTATGATGTTAACACACTGTCCTATGATGTTAACACACTGTCCTAGGATGTTAACACACTGTCCTAGGATGTTAACACACTGTCCTAGGATGTTAACACACTGTTCTAGGATGTTAACACACTGTCCTAGGATGTTAACACACTGTCCTATGATGTTAACACACTGTCCTAGGATGTTAACACACTGTCCTAGGATGTTAACACACTGTCCTAGGATGTTAACACACTGTCCTAGGATGTTAACACACTGTCCTGATGTTAACACACTGTCCTATGATGTTAACACACTGTTCTAGGATGTTAACACACTGTCCTAGGATGTTAACACACTGTCCTGATGTTAACACACTGTCCTAGGATGTTAACACACTGTCCTGATGTTAACACACTGTCCTAGGGTTAGGGTTAGATTAATGGATAGATAAATGGTTAGGGTTAGATTCAGCCTTTGTCTGAGAACAACAAAACGTATTTATGCTCTAGACAAGGGGTCAGAGCCATAGAAGGCGACCCTGGAGCAATTAGGGGTTCAGTGCCACGCCTTTTTGGGAGTCTATTGTTTGGTGTTTTTGGGGGGTCTATGGTTTGGTGTTAGATCATATTGTATATTGTTTAGTATTGTTTTTGTTGTGTGTAAAAAGTGCTATACAAATACAATTCGATTTGATTGGATTTGAATGCGTTAGTTCCAGTGCATGAATGAATCCTCCCCAGCTTGTGGCCCAGTGCGAGCTGCCTTCCTCTACCGTGTAACCCTCAGGCTAACTTTATATAGAATACTAATATACTTTAATAATGCATCCTGATCATTCATGATATTATCCCGACCCATCTCTAGGCCTATCTGTTAATTCCCCACCGCCGTTGTTCAACTGTGTCCCTAGCTCTCTCTACCGTGTAACCCCGAGGCACATACATGCACATTCAGAGTACGGCGTTTTATTTGGAGAACATAACATAACATCACATAACGATATTTGTTATGGTTGCTTTTTTTCCTGTTCATATGGAAATGTGACGTGGCCTCCTCCTCCAGGCCTGCGGGCCGCGGCTGTCTGAAACCCAAGCAGCGGTATAAATAGCGCCTGGCCGGAGTTCACATTTCAGAGCCGGCAGGAGACGTCTTAAAAGGGTCTTTGAACCACCTGCGCTACTAAAACCCGAGCACAACGAAAAGAAAACAAAAAAAATCATCCCACGTAACTAATTGATTTCGAATAATCAGAACACGGATTTTATAAGAAGAAGAAAAACAAATGTAAACCCTAATAATAATGCATACACGCAAAAATCCTGTAATTAAATTAGGCTCCGATCAAAAGTTGTTCATTATGAAGTCAGAACAGATGTCTTTAATCTATCTGTGTGATTGTGGAGTAGCCTGATCAGAGGGTCTAGGGTTTGTGGCGTGGGGTGCGGGAGCAAAGGGAGATCGTGACGTTAGAATTATAAGGTTCTATCTCCATTTTTGTCAAAATTGAGTTTTTTTACATACTCTGATCCATTAGGTGTTTATTAATGCCCGTGTGGTGTTATTTTTAAAATGTTGAAATGTTTGAGTTAGTAATTCATAAAATACAAAGGTTCCATCTCACAAAACATAATGGAATGTAACAACTTTGACGCTCATCTCTGAACTGCCCTAAACGGAGATAGAACCTTATCATTCTAACGTCACCAGATGTTGCGTGGGGTGCAGAGGAGATGTTGCGTGGGGGGTACAGTGTGTTGCGTGGGGGTACAGTGTGTTGCGTGGGTACAGTACCGCCCGTTAGAAGTGATGTTGCGGTCGATGAGGTAGTTATATATAGTCTAATGCCTGTCCATACAAGGGTCTGGGGACACTGCGCCCTGTCTGTGGCTCCCAGGTCCCCCCCCCGGCCCCCCCACCCAGGGCTCCGGACGGTCCCACCCAGGGTCAGATTGACACACCTCTCATCTCCTCTCCGCTCGTCTAACTCTCCAGGGGTAAGTCACGCGTTCATCTTCCTCCACTGTTTTATTCTCTAAAACCCGACATTATGTTCTCAGTTGTGCGACCGACGCCGCTTGATTATGGTTGGAAGGTTAAGAAAGTGGTGACGGATTTATTTGATCGCCTAATTAAGAGGTCGAGACCTTGAAATAACGGGAAATAACGGGAACCTGTTGACGTGAGTCGTGTAGGCCAATGCAGCAACGTTTTTGAGTGATCGGTTGCTCTATTTAATGATTCATTATAAACGGTATTTATCTGAGTTTGTGTGTATTGGTGAATGCATCATGTCTTGTGTGAATTATACAGTTGGTGTTTAGATGCGATCATCTCGATCAGCAGAGTTATGGTGCTGGGGGGGGGGGGGGGGTCAGGTGGCAGTCGGGGGGGTGGTATAAGGAGGGGGGGGGGGTATAAGGAGGGGGGGGGGGTATAAGGAGGGGGGGGGGTATTTCTGGGACCTGGCAGTTTGACATAAGGAGTTCTGCAGTAAGCCTTCTCTAGAGAGGGAGGCCTGGCCTGGGATTATTCATAGCAGAAGTGTAAGAGATACAGGTGGAGGAGTAGGTAGGCCTGTAGATGTGTAGTAGGTATGTGTGGAGAAGGTAGGCCTGTAGGCCTTCAAGTTTACAGTTACATCACATTAAGTGTAAGAGAGTACTATTCTTAGCCTTTCGGTTCCTGACGTTGCAGCACAAGACAATAAGGCACTATAGGCATAATACAAGATAAAAAAGTGTCAATAGTACAAAACATAAGTGACAGTAGTAAAGGTTAGGTAGTCTGTATACATGGGGTGTGTTAAGGTTAGGTAGTCTGTATACATGGGGTGTGTTAAGGTTAGGTAGTCTGTATACATGGGGTGTGTTAAGGTTTAGGTGGTCCGTATACTTGGGATGTGTTAAGGTTTAGGTGGTCCGTATGCCTGGGGTGTGCTTGGGGATGATAGTCAATTACAATGACAGTGGGCTTGTTCATGAGCCTGATCGCCTGGGGGAAGTAGCTGCTGGTTAACTTTTGGCCCTGAGGCTGGGGGTCTTTGATGATCCTCCAGGCTTTGTTGACACACCGTTTGTTGTATATATTCTGGATGGAGGGAAACTCACATCCACTGATGCGCTCGGCTGTCCGCACCACCCCTCTGTAGCGCTCTGAGGTTGAGGGCAGTGCAGTTGCTGTGCCAGGCAGTGATGCACCCAGTCAGTATACCCTCAGTTGTGTCTCTGTAGAAGGCCCGCAGGGTCTTGGGCCCCCTGCTAAACGTCTTTAACCGTCTCAGGTGAAAGAGGCGCTGCTGTGCCTTTTTCATCACCTGTTTGGTATGCACGTCCCAGGTGAGGTCGTCAGAGATGATGTTTGGTATGCACGTCCCAGGTGAGGTCGTCAGAGATTATGTTTGGTATGCACGTCCCAGGTGAGGTTGTCAGAGATGATGTTTGCTATGCACGTCCCAGGTGAGGTCGTCAGAGATGATGTTTGCTATGCACGTCCCAGGTGAGGTCGTCAGAGATGATGTTTGCTATGCACGTCCCAGGTGAGGTCGTCAGAGATGATGTTTGGTATGCACGTCAGAGATGTGGACGCCAGGGAACTTAAAACTGCTGACCCTCTCTACGGCTGACCCGTTGATGGTGATGGGGTCCTGTTGACCCGCTGATGGTGATGGGGTCCTGTTGACCCGCTGATAGTGATGGGGTCCTGTTCTGACCCGTTGATGGTGATGGGGTCCTGTTGACTCACTGATGGTGATGGGGGGGTCCTGTTGACTCACTGATGGTGATGGGGGGGTCCTGTTGACCCGTAGATGGTGATGGGGTCCTGTTGACTCACTGATGGTGATGGGGGGGTCCTGTTGACCCGTAGATGGCGATGGGGTCCTGTTGACCCGTAGATGGCGATGGGGTCCTGTTGACCCGTAGATGGTGATGGGGTCCTGTTGACCCGTAGATGGTGATGGGGTCCTGTTCCCGACCTTTCCTCCTGAAGTCCTCCACCAGCTCCTTGGTCTTGTCAGTGTTGAGAGAGAGGTTGTTCTCCTGGCTCTCTGCAGCTCTGCCGGTCTGTGATCAGCCCTCCCTGGTGGCCTGTTAGGGAGGTCTTGTGTCTGTACAGACCCCCAACCTCCACCCCCTCACCCCCTCATCCCTAAGCCACAACCCCCTCACCCCCCAGCCTCTATTTTAAACTTCCTGGGACTTGACTTCCCCTCCTGCATATCTCCATGTCTCTGCTGCTCCTTAAAGAGCCAGTTCGCCTTCTAATAACCCTGTGGCAACACAGTACAGTGTACAGTGTGTATACAGCAGTGTTCAGAAAACTACAGTGTGTGTGTGTGTGTGTGTGTGTGTGTATACAGTGTCCAGTAGGCCTACAGTGTGTGTGTGTGTGTGTATACAGTGTCCAGCAGGCCTACAGTGTGTGTGTGTGTGTGTGTGTATACAGTGCCTACAGTGTGTGTGTGTGTGTGTGTGTGTGTGTCTGTGTGTGCATACAGTGCCTACAGTGTGTGTGTGTGTGTGTGTGTGTGTGTGTATACACAGTGCCTACAGTGTGTGTGTGTGTGTGTGTGTGTGTGTGTATACAGTGTCCAGTACACCTACAGTGTGTGTGTGTGTATAGAGTGTCCAGTACACCTACAGTGTGTGTGTGTGTGTGTGTGTATACAGTGCCTACAGTGTGTGTGTGTGTGTGTATACAGTGTTCAGCAGTGTGTGTGTTCCTCCCAGGTGTGTATCATTGTAACCATGGCAGCCACCATGTCCAGACACAAGCACTACAGCTGTGACCTCCACAGCACCCAGACCCCCTATGTGGTCTCCCAGTACACCAGGTAAGGTCAGGGCCCGGGGTCAGAGGTCATAACCTGCCTCTAGCGCTGACCCCGTATGACCCAGGCTGCATCTGAAACACAGGCGGTGTTTCAGATGAGTGATTTAGTTAGACTAGTTAGACTAGTCACTAATGCTGCTAACTAGACAAGCAACCTGTTAACTGGTTGACTGGTTTCTTATCTAATATCACATACAGCCTCTAATATCACAGCTGCAGCATCTAATACCACATGCAGCCTCTAATATCACACCTACAGCCCTAATATCACACCTGTAGCCTCTAATACCACACCTGTAGCCTCTAATACCACACCTGTAGCCTCTAATACCACACCTGTAGCCTCTAATACCACCTACAGCTTATAATACCACATACAGCCTCTAATACCACACCTACAGCCCTAATACCACACCTGCAGCCTCTAATATCACACCTGTAGCCTCTAATACCACCTACAGCTTATAATACCACATACAGCCTCTAATACCACACCTGCAGCCTCTAATACCACACCTGTAGCCTCTAATACCACATACAGCCTCTAATACCACAGCTGCAGCCTCTAAGTCCAAACCCTTCAGCCTCCCTGCTTCCTCTCTGAATCTGAGGTTGTGACTTGGACTGACGTCACCAAGGAGACGATGAAGCAGATGTGTGTCAGACTGTGTAGGCGGTGTTCTGGTGGACAGAACATGAACATGACCTGGTGTATTAATATATAACATGACCTGGTGTATTAATATATAACATGACCTGGTGTATTAATATATAACAT
>NC_137674.1:107492899-107512899 GCF_963989245.1 Nansenia antarctica
CCGGAGCGGTGTACCAGTTCCAGGCGTACGGAGGCAGTCTGGCCGGTCTGGGGGCGGCGTCCTCCGCTAGCAAGGACTTCCACTGTGACACCTGGACCATGCCTCAACCAGGTACGCACTACATACTACACCCTACACACTACATAGTATAGTATATACTACACACTACATACTATGTTCCAGGAGCATGCGGCAGTTCACTCTTGGAGTGATTAGCGGATTAGTCTCAGCTGACCTTAGGGGCCTTGCTGGAATGGTGGGAGGAGATCTGATATCTATTTTGGTCCAAGAGCATTTTGTGATTTGTATGTAATTAGGAGTACTTTGATTGAAATTCTCTGAGAGACTGGTAGCCAGTGTAGAGATCTCAGGATTGGTGTAATGTGTTCAAACTTCTTAGCTTTTTTGTTAGGACCCTAGCAGCGGCGTTTTGGATGAGCTGCAGCTTATGAACACCTCCTTTAGATAGGCCTGTTAGTAGACCATTACAATAATCAAGTCTACTCGAAACAAATGCATGGATGAGTTTTTCAAGGTCTTGTTTGGACATGAAACCTCTCATTCTTGTTATGTATTTCAGGTGATAGTGGGCTGATTTAGTTATCGAGTTTATGTGGAGTCTAGAATTACACCAAGATTTCTGACCTGTTTTTAGTTTGAAGAGAGAGAATCAAGTTTTGCACTGACTTTTGTCAGGTGCACCGAATACAATTATCTCAGTTTCGTCCTTTAATTGGAGTAAGTTTTGTGTCATCCAGGCGTTCATTTGTTCAATGCAATTACAGAGATCATCGATGGGACTATAGTCGTTTGGTGAGAGGGCTATATAGATTTGAGTGTCATCCACATAGTTGTGGTAGGCAATTTTGTTCTTTTTTATGATGTGTCCCAATGGAAGCATGTAGAGATTGAATAGGAGGGGGCCAAGGATTGATCCTTGGGGAACCCCACATGTCATTTTTATTTTGTCAGACACAAAGTTTCCAATGGAGACATAATAGCATAAATAAGTTTAAGGCAGTGCCTGAAAGTCCTACCCAGGTTTTTAGTCTATTTATTAGAATGTCGTGATATACAGTGTCAAAGGCAGCGCTAAGGTCTAGTAGTACTAAGTCGGTGTTTACACAAATACTAAACACTATATACTACACACTACATAGTATGGCACATAACTAATTCTATAGTACTAAACTCTACCTGGCTGTCCCAGGTCCCGCCTACGACCTGACATTCGGTGAGATCCGTGATGATTCGCTGGTGGTGGAGTGGAAGGCTCCGGTCTACACCGGGGCTGGGCCAATCACAGGCTACCATGTGGACTACGCCCTGAAGGGCTCAGACTCCTGGACCACCTCCAACCAGACAGCTGTCAACCACCGCTACCACAAGGTACCCTGACCCCTGACCCTAACCCTGACCCTACCACAAGGTACCCTAACCCGAATACAGTAGAATACAGTAGAATACAGTACAGTAGAGTAGAGTAAAACTATTCTAGTAGTAACAAAGCATGACACGCTCTCCTCTCCGCATCTCTCTTCCTGTTAGCTGACCCTAACCCTCCTCTCTTTCTGTCAGCTGACCTTAACCCTCCTCTCTTCCTGTCAGCTGACCTTAACCCTCCTCTCTTCCTGTCAGGTGACCGGTCTGAAGACAGGCTCCTCCTACGTGTTCCGTGTGCGTGCGGCCAACGCTGACGGAGTGGGCGCGGCCTCCATGTCCTCCGACCCCGTGATCGCCGAGGCACTGCCAGGTAGGACACGCCCCCTAGGACACGCCCCCTAGGACATGCCCCCTAGGACACGCATGATAGGACACACCCCTGTGGTAGGACACTCACCCTAGGACACCCCCCCTAGAACATGCCCGCTAGGACACGCCCCCATGGTAGGACATGCCCACCCCCCTGGGACACGCCCCCATGGTAGGACACGCCCACCCCCCTAGGACACGCCCCCATGGTAGGACACGCCCACCCCCCTAGGACACGCCCCCATGGTAGGACACCCCCCCTAGGACACCCCCCCTAGGACACGCCCGCTAGGACACGCCCACTAGGACACGCCCCCATGGTAGGACACACCCACCCCCCTGGGACATGCCCCCATGGTAGGACACACCCCCATGGTAGGACACCCCCCCTAAGACACACCCCCACGGTAGACACGCCCCCACGGTAGACACGCCCCCATGTGTTAGCTTCTCCCAACGCTGGTCTCCCATTGGCCAACCTCTCTCTAACCCTCTAACACCATTGGCTGAGGAAGGCGCAGCCTCCTTCAGTGTGTTTATCTGGGGCAGGAGTCCCGGGGAACAGAGGATTAGCTTTAGTTTAGGCGGGGAGGGGGGGAGAAAGGGGTGAGGGAAGGGGGGGATTTGAGGCGTGGCGGTAGGGAGGGGTAGTCTGTTGTCGTGGCGATAAGGAACACGGAGCTGCGCGTGGGAGGAGAAGACAACTAGAACTCGATGACTCAGAGAACGAAGGAGAGAGAGAAAGAGAGAGGAGGAGGGAGAGAGAGAGGAGGAGGAGGAGGAGGAGGGAGGAATGGAGAGAGAGAGAGAGAGAGGGGAAGAGGGAGAGAGAGAGAGAGAGAGAGGAGGAGGGAGGGAGACAGAGACAGAAATGCAGTGCAGAGTTCCACCAGCAGGGAGCAGTAGTGCACCATGGCAGCGCAGAGGAAGCTCTAACACCAGGCAGGGGGAGAAAGAGGTTCTAAAGAGGTTCTAACAGGGTTCTGCATTTGCCCCCATACGGGAACTCTTTGCTGGACTCATGTAACTCAAACAGGTTCTTCAAAGGGTTCCCATGCATACAATGTTAGAACATTAACACTTACATTTTGCGACTTACTAATAAGCAAGTGAACCATCACTTGATTGTCATCTGGACGTCCTAGAAAGACGTCATCTGAACCCACATTCCGGCTTCCCTGAGGACGTCTTTTGGACTCTTTGTTTACTGGGAACCCTAACCCTGACCCTTACCCTGACCCTGCAGGTACTCAGGAGATGTCGTGCGGCGTGGACCCAGTGACAGGTGACGTGGTGCTGGGCTTCCACAGCTGCCAGATCGCCGAGGGCTCCACCTTCGTCTGGAAGAAGAACTACAAGGAGATCACCGACTTCTCCAAAGTGGTGGTCCACACGGAGGGCAGCCAGTGAGACTCACGCACACACACACACACACACACACACACACACACACACACACACACACACACACAGACACAGACACAGACACAGACACAGACACAGACACAGACACAGACACACACACACACACAGACACAGACACAGACACAGACACACACACACACACACACACACAGACAGACGCACACTCACACACACACACACACACACACACACACACACACAGAAACACACACACACACACCTCACCATCTCCTGTGTGTTTGTATTCCTAGTGGTATGTGTGTGTGTGTTTGTGTGTGTATCATACATATCGTGCGTGTGTGTGTGTGTGTGTGTGTGTGTGTGTGTATCATACATATCGTGTGTGTGTGTGTGTGTGTATCATACATATCGTGTGTGTGTGTGTGTGTATCATACATATCGTGTGTGTGTGTGTGTGTATCATACATATCGTGTGTGTGTGTGTGTGTGTGTATCATACATATCGTGTGTGTGTGTGTGTGTGTGTGTAACATACATATCGTGTGTGTGTGTGTGTATCATACATATCGTGTGTGTGAGTGTGTGTGTATCATACATGTCGCGTGTGTGTGTGTGTGTGTGTGTATCATACATATCGTGTGTGTGTGTGTGTGTGTGTGTGTCATACATATCGTGTGTGTGTGTGTGTGTATCATACATATCGTGTGTGTGTGTGTGTGTGTGTGTGTGTGTATCATACATATTGTGTGTGTGTGTGTGTGTGTATCATACATATCGTGTGTGTGTGTGTGTATCATACATATCGTGTGTGTGTGTGTATCATACATATCGTGTGTGTGTGTGTGTGTGTGTGTGTATCATACATATTGTGTGTGTGTGTGTGTGTGTGTATCATACATATCATACGTGTGTGTGTGTGTATCATACATATCGTGTGTGTGTGTGTGTGTGTGTGTATCATACATATCGTGTGTGTGTGTGTGTGTGTGTGTGTGTGTATCATACGTGTGTGTGTGTGTGTGCGTGTGTCCTCAGCTCCCAGATGAAGTTTAAGCATGCAGAGCTGGAGGACGCCGGCTGCTACTCTGTGATTGTCACACACACCGACGGAGTCTCCTCCTCCCACAAGATCACCACTGAAGGTACATGACCTTTAACCCTGACCCTAACCCTAACCCTCCTCCCACAAGATCACCACTGAAGGTACATGACCTTTAACCTTTAACCCTGACCCTAACCCTCCTCCCACAAGACCACCACTGAAGGTACATGACCTTTAACCCTGACCCTGACCTAACCCTAACCCTCTTCCTACAAGATCACCACTGAAGGTACATGACCGTTAACCTTTAACCCTGACCTAACCCTAACCCTCCTCCTACAAGATCACCACTGAAGGTACATGACCTTTAACCTTTAACCCTGACCCTAACCCTCCTCCTACAAGACCACAACTGAAGGTACCTGACCTTTAACCTTTAACCCTGACCTAACCCTAACCCTCCTCCTACAAGATCACCACTGAAGGTACCTGACCTTTAACCGTTAACCCTGACCCTAACTCTCCTCCTACAAGACCACCACTGAAGGTACATGACCTTTAACCTTTAACCCTGACCCTAACCCTCCTCCTACAAGACCACCACTGAAGGTACCAGACCTTTAACCCTGACCCTAACCCTCCTCCTACAAGATCACCACTGAAGGTACCTGACCTTTAACCGTTAACCCTGACCCTAACTCTCCTCCTACAAGACCACCACTGAAGGTACATGACCTTTAACCTTTAACCCTGGCCCTAACCCTCCTCCTACAAGATCACCACTGAAGGTACATGACCTTTAACCTTTAACCCTGACCCTAACCCTCCTCCTACAAGACCACCACTGAAGGTACATGACCTTTAACCTTTAACCCTGACCCTAACCCTCCTCCCACAAGACCACCACTGAAGGTACATGACCTTTAACCTTTGACCTTTAACCCTGACCCTAACCCTTCTCCTACAAGATCACCACTGAAGGTACATGACCTTTAACCTTTAACCCTGACCCTCCTCCTACAAGACCACCACTGAAGGTACCTGACCTTTAACCTTTAACCCTGACCCTAACCCTCCTCCTACAAGATCACCACTGAAGGTACATGACCTTTAACCCTGACCCTAACTCTCCTCCTACAAGACCACCACTGAAGGTACATGACCTTTAACCCTGACCCTAACCCTACCCTCATATTAGATGTTAGATATGTTGAATAGCTTGAAACATGAAATGATTGATCATACAGGAAATGAGGTGTTCAAACAGGAAATAAGGTGTTCAGTCACTTTAAAGCCACAGTGTGAACAGATGTGTGTTAGATCTGCCTCCCTCCCTCCCTCCCTCCTCCCCTCCCCTCCCTCCCCCCCCCCCTCTCACTCCCCCCCCCCAGCCTGTGTGTGTGTGTAGATCTAGCTCCAGCTCTGGGGGCGGATCAAGCTGTTATGTAGATTTACTTCCTACAAGCGTGGTGTCACATGTTTAAATCACCGCAGCTATGCTGCATGGAGACCGTACAACTAAATCACAGTGGCGACGGTGCATTATGCATGAAATATGGAAGTCATAAACAATGGCATCATGCAACTATAATGAGTATGTGGCAGCAGTGCTCACACCTAGTCATGAATATGACAACTCCACTACCAGTATCTCCCTCCCTCTCCCCCTCCCGCTCTCCCTCCCTCCCTCTCACTCTCTTTCCCCCTATCTTTCTCCCTCTCACTCTCTTTCCCCCTGTCTCTTTCCCTCTCGCTCTCCCTATCTCTCTCCCTCTCCCTCTTTCTCTCTCCCTCCCTCTCTCCCTCCCTCTCTCCCTCTCCCCTCCCTCCCTCTCTCCCTCCCTCACATAGTCATGATGACATCTACTGGATCTGTAGACACAACAGACCAGAACAGGAACTAGGGTTCTAGACTACATAACAGGAAGTAGGGTTCTAGACCACAGACCAGAACAGGAACTAGGGTTCTAGACAACAGAACAGGAACTAGGGGTTCTAGACTACTTGAAAGATACGTTTTGTGAGACTCATCAAAAATAAGCCTGGATTTTCTTTTAGCAACGTTGATGGAATACCCAGAACACCTGTGGTTGTTTACCTGGTTGTTTACCTGGTTGTTTACCTGGTTGTTTACCTGTGTTACAGCGATGCAGAAGATGATCATTGAGAGCCATGACATCAGACACCCCAGTAGGTTTACCCCCGCCACACACACACACACACACACACACACACACACACACACACACACACACACACACACACACACACACACACACACACACACACACACAAACATCATCATGCTGTAATGTTCTCTGTATTCACTATACTCTTCTCCTCTCCCCTCCCCTCCCCTCCCCTCTCCCCCCCCCAGTCATCCCTCTGAAGTCAGAGCTGGCCTATAAGATCCTGGAGCGCGGTCGTATGAGGTTCTGGCTGCAGGCTGAGCACATCTCCTCATCCACCACCTACAAGTTCTTCCACAACAACAAGGAGCTGTCAGGAAGCGCTGTGAGGAACCACACACACACACACACACACACACACACACACACACACACACACACACACACACACACACACACACACATACATACATACACACACCACACCCTATACCTGTGAGTGACTGTATTGAAATAGAGAGTTCTTCTGTAACATTGGTGTTGTTGTGTGTGTGTGTGTGGTGTGTGGTGTGTGGTGTGTGTGGTGTGTGTGGTGTGTGTGGTGTGTGTGGTGTGTGTGTGGTGTGTGTGGTGTGTGTGGTGTGTGGTGTGTGGTGTGTGTGGTGTGTGGTGTGTGGTGTGTGGTGTGTGTGGTGTGTGGTGTGTGTGTGTGTGTGGTGTGTGTATGTATGTATGTGTGTATGTGTGTATGTGTGTATGTATGTATGTGTGTATGTGTGTATGTGTGTATGTGTGTATGTATGTATGTATGTATGTATGTGTGTATGTGTGTATGTGTGTATGTGTGTATGTGTGTACGTGTGTATGTGTGTGTGTGTGTGTGTGTCCAGCCTAACTCCACAGGTCATGACGTGGCCACGGGCGTGATAGAGCTGGTCCTGGACCACTTCACTGAGGACAGCGAGGGAACCTTCACCGTGCAGATCACTGACGGGCTCGCCAAGGGGCAGTCCTCCCTGGTCCTCATAGGAGATGGTGAGGAGGGGTGAGGGAGGGAGGGAGGGAGGGGGGAGGGAGGGATGAGAGGAGGGGGGGAGGAGAGAGGGAGGGAAGAGAGAGGGAGGGAGGCCAAGGGGCAGTCCTCCCTGGTCCTCATAGGAGACGGTGAGGAGGGGGGAGGGAGGGGGGGAGGGAGGGAGGGGGGAGGGATTCATTTGACTAAGTAAGTGAATCATCAAGTCACCAGTCATAGCAAGAAGAGTAATCTAGCTCAGGCCAGGGGCCCTTGGCAGTCGTCATGATAGAAGAAGAAAGAAAGATATATATATATTTTTTATAAATAGGCACAGGAGAAACAGTACAAGGGGGGGGGAGTAGAAATCTTAGGAGACACAATGCTGGGGGGTAGTAGATGTCTCAGGAGGAGCAGTGCTGGCGGGTAGTAGATGTCTCAGGAGGAGCAGTGCTGGGGGGTAGTAGATGTCTCAGGAGGAGCAGTGCTGGGGGGTAGTAGATGTCTCAGGAGGAGCAGTTAAGGTGTAGCCTGGATGGGTAGTGACTCTGCAGTTCTGACAGCCGTGGGAAGCTCATTCCACCAGCAGGGAGCCAGTGTAGTGACCGGGCAGCGTGGCTGCTGCGTTGGCGTAGAGGTAGTGGGGCCAGTCGGCCAGCAGAGGTGGAGGAGCGAAGTGAACGGGCTGATGTTTGGGGGGTGACCATTGCTTGTAGGTAGGTTGGGGCTGTCCTTTTTGCTGCCTGGTAGGCAAGCACCAGGGTCTTGAATCTGATGCGAGCTGCTATCGGGAGCCAGTGCAGGGTGCGAAGGAGGGGGGTGAGAATATTTGGGGAGGTTGAACACCAGACGGGCAGCAGCATTCTGGATGAGCTGCAGAGGTCTGATGACGGAGGCGGGGAGCCCGGCCAGGAGTGCGTTGCAGTAGTCAAGGCGGGAGATGACCAGTGACTGGGTCAAGAGTTGCGCTGCTTCTCTGGTGAGGAATGGACGTATCCTTCTGATGTTGTAAAGGAAGAATCTGCAGGAGCGTGCTGTTGCTGTGATGTTCTCTGCACAGGATAGGCGGTTGTCCAGGATCACTCCAAGGTTCTTGGCTGTCTGGGAGGGGGTCACAGTAGAGTTCTCCACTGTGATGGAGAAGTCTTGGAGAGGGCAGGCTTTCCCAGGGATGAAGAGTAGCTCAGTCTTGTTAAGGTTGAGCTTGAGATGGTGGGCCGACATCCATGTAGAGATGTCAGCGAGACATGCAGAGACATTGTTGCCACATGTTGGTCAGAGAGGGGGAAGGACAGGAAGAGTTCAGTGTCATCTGTGTAGCTGTGGTGGGAGAACCCATTTGAGGAGATTACCGAGTCAAGAGACTTGGTATAGAGGGAGAACAATAGGGGCCCTAGGACAGAGCCCTGGGGTACCCCAGTGGTGATGGTTCGTGGAGAAGACAACGATTCTCTTCAAGTCACCTGGTTGGAGCCAGGTAGGAAGCAAACGAAATCGAAGGCATCGGACAGGTCCAGGAGAATGAGAACAGAGGAGAGGGAGGAAGCTTGAGCAGAGTGGAGGGCGTCCGTGACAGCAAGGAGAGCAGTCTCAGTCGAGTGCCCAGCCTTGAAGCCGGATTGGTGGGGGTCCAGATATTCCATCTTACGGAGATAGTCAGTCAGTTGCTTAGATGCAGCACGTTCAAGGGTTTTGGAAGGGAAGTAGAGAAGGGATACCAGTCTGTAGTTGTGGACAGAGGTCGGGTCAAGGGTTGGTTTTGTTGAGGAGAGGCTTAACTCTGGCTGTCTTGAAGGCAGCCGGGACAGATCCTGTGGATAAGGAGGAGTTGATTACGGTGGTAAGGTAAGGAAGGATGTCGGAGGAAATGGATTAGAGAAGAGGGGAGGGGATGGGATGGGATCGAGAGGGCAGGTGGTTGCCCACTTAGATGTGATCAGTGTGAGAATCTCATCAGGGGAGAAAAAGATGATAAGCCAGAGACCGAGTGTAGAGCAGAGTCTGGAAGGGGTGTTAAGGGAAGGGATATTCCTCTCTGCTCCTGATAGGAGAGGGTGAGAGAGGGGGGAGGGAGGGAGGGAGGGGGGGGTGGGAGAGAGACAGGGAGGCCAGTTCCAGAGAGACCCTATGTGTGCATACGTGCGTGTGCGTGTGCGTGTGCATGCGCGTGTGCGTGTGTGTGTGTGTGTCTAATCTGTATCGTGTGTGTTGCAGCTTTCAAGGCAGCGCTGTCTGAAGCAGAGTACCAGAGGAGAGAGTACATCAGAGTGAAGGAGGGTAAGAACACACACACACACACACACACACACACACACACACACACTCACTCACACACCTACATACAGCAATGAATCACACATGCATTATAGGACATACTGTGCACACACACTGACACACTCACAGAGACACATGTGTGTGTGTGTGAGTCATTGTTGTATGTAGGTGTGAGTGTGTGTGTGTGTGTGTGTATGTGTGTGTGTGTGTGTGTGTGTGTGTGTGTGCGTGTGTGTAGTAACATGAGTGTCAGCCTCGTGATGAAGTCATAATTGGTTAATAAATCAGAGTCTCTGTCTTGTATCCACCATGTTAACACAACAATGACATGAAATACTCTCTCTCCCCCCTCCCCCGCTCTCTTTCTCTCCCCCCTCTCTCTCTCTCTACCTCCTCCCCCGCTCTCTCTCTCCCCCCTCCCTACCCTCCCTCTCTCTCTCTTTCTCCCCCCCTCTTTCTCTCTCCCTCACCCCCTCTTTCTCTCTCTAGGTCCCCACTTCAGTGAGTTCCTGTCGGTCCATGTGGCTGATGACTGCTCTGTGGCACTGGTCTGTAAGGTAACCAACCTCCACACCACCTCCAGGGTCAGGGGTCAGGGTTAGGGTCAGGGGTCAGGGTTAGGGTCAGGGGTCAGGGTTAGGGTCAGGCTCAAGGTTAGGGTCAGGGTTACGGTCAGGGTTAGGGTTAGGGTCTACCTCCTGAGCCACAGCCGGTGTCTGTTTATCTCTATCCTTTGTTGATGGTGTGTGTGTGTGTGTGTGTGTGTGTGTGTGTGTGTGTGCAGGGGGCTATTCCACGAAACACAATTAGAGCTAATTCAGGCTTGTTTTCATAATTTGGCGATCATTTCAGATTGAGTTCCGTTCCAGGAATGAGAATGTGGCTCAAATAATTTGCTGTTTGGTTGCTATGCAACCAATCCTTCAGAACGAACCTGGTAGCGACAGGTGTAAAAAGATAGGTATGTGTATCAGCTTGCATCAGAAGTAACATAGTGATGTGTTTGGCACAGGGGTTAAGGCAGCCAGCTAGCAAACTGAAGGTTGCTGGTTCGACCGTTGCCTTGGGAGACAGTGGTTGACTTTTATTTAATAAATACATCTGTCTAAGTAAGGGAATCATCTATCCATCAGTAATCATAATAATAATAATCCAGGATCCAGTTACAATGCTAGAAGAACATCATTACTAGTCAGAATGGCTTCAAACACCATTGTAATCGTGTCAGTTCTCGTAAATTAGCTACACCATCATTTTAAACATACATTTTTAGATTAGATTCAACTACAAGCATCAGACAACAAAATGCAGTAAAACATGTATGTCAGAAGCGGGATTCGAACCCCCGTCTTAAAAAGAACACTATTAGCTGACGGCAGTGGCTAATACTACTCTGCCATCCAGATGATCTGATAGTGTGTAGCCTGCTTCTAATATCACCATAGTAGTGGATGTTCATTAATTAAAAAATTAACATAAAACAATAAGTAGGTGCTAGTATGACGTACGCCTTTAATCTATCAGCAATTTCTTGCCAAGCCATTTCCCTCGCCTCGTTAATTGCAGCAGTATTGCACTTTAGCAAGTATTAAGTAGTCTTCTTTTCGACAATCAGCTCTTCTGGGCTGCTTCTAACTCTAACTTCTAACTGGCGCACGCCCAAAGCGAGACTTTCCAAACCGGACTTGCGTGAACATTGATGACACAAGGCTGATTCTCATTCGATGGAATCACTTGAGGCTTGAATCCCAATTCGAGACTTGCTTGAACGAGGCTTTCCTTTTAATCGCGAATATCCTTATCAACGTACGCGGAATACCCCCCCATATCACCATGGCCTCTCTCCATTGGCTTCCAGTGCAGTTCAGGATTGACTTCCTCCTGTTTGCTTTGTTAAAGCTCTGAATGGGCAGCCCCCCCCCTCCTACATCTCAGACCTTTTAACCCCTTTATCCCCTTCATCCCCCCAGGTGGCCAACCTGAAGAAGGAGTCAGTGTTCCTGTGGTTCAAGGACGAGAAGGAGGTGGAGACTACCGCCCATGCTGACCTCACCTCTGGAGCCTGCAAGCTGCCCCTCACCATGGTAACACACGCACACGCACACACACACACACACACACACACACACACACTGACACGCACACACACACACACACACACACACACACACACACAGACACGTGCAGACACACACACACACACACACACGTGTGCACACACACACACACACACACACACAGACACGTGCAGACACACACACACACACACACACACACACACACACAGGCACGCACAGACACACTCCTCCCACTGCTAAATGCCTATCCCACAACACAGACAGATACATATACTTACTACATGTATTTACTTAGTTTATTTTACTGTATAATAAATTATTTTTTAATGGTTGTCATGGTAACCTGTCCTATGTACAGACAGATGTTCAGAGTTCAGATGCTGTGTGTGTGTGTGTGTGTGTGTGTGTGTGTGTGTGTGTGTGTGTGTGTGTGTGTGTGTGTGTGTGTGTAGTTCTCTCATAAGTCCACAGGCGTCTACAAAGCCACCATCAGTGACGACAGAGGGAAAGACATGAGCACTGTAGACCTGACTGGCCATGGTGAGAGCCGTGTGTGTGTGTGTGTGTGTGTGTGTGTGTGTGTGTGTGTGATCCATTAACACTGTGTTATATGTGTAGTATGTTATTAACTATGATGCCATGTTAGTATGTTATTAACTATGATGCCATGTTAGTATGTTATTAACTATGATGTCATGTTAGTATGTTATTAACTATGATGTCATGTTAGTATGTTATTAACTATGATGTCATGTGTAGTATGTTATTAACTATGATGTCATGTGTAGTATGTTATTAACTATGATGTCATGTGTAGTATGTTATTAACTATGATGTCATGTGTAGTATGTTATTAACTATGATGTCATGTGTAGTATGTTATTAGTGTGCTTGCTGTAGCACTATTGTTATTGCACATGTATATTCTTATTATTGTTATAGCCAAATCTTGCCACGGCTACTCCTGCCACAATATTGTCGACATGAACATTTGTGTTGCTGTTGTTTTGTGGAAGGTTCTGGATAACGGTTTATCCAATAATCTTGTTTTTGTGGAGACTTTTGCCCCATAGGGATGAATGGATGGAATGTTGGCAAACACAGTGGAGAGAATTACTTTTTCAAGAATTACACACATTTTGTAAACTGATGCCAGGACTGCAATTTTAAGTCCACATACGCATATTTTACATCACAATGTTCAGCTCTTCGCTCCGTCACACAAAATCTAAAATATATAAGCCATAACATGAATAGTTTTTACGCTCTGGCTGTTTGCTTGAGAGCTAGCAAAAGACGGCTAAAGGCTTTAAGCTTATGGCTGGTTGCCATGACAACTCAACTGCCAAACTGTTCATGGCACGACATACAGGTCTCCCACTGATCTGGAACAACACTGGAACACCTACCTGTCTGAGTTAACTATGATGATGTCATGTGTAGTATGTTATTAACTATTCTGGGTCTGGTTGAGTCTGGTCTGGTATAATGACCTGACCTGATATGATGTCATGGTGATATGATGTCTCTCTCACCTCAACACATGTTCTCATTCCTCTCCAGCCTTTGATAAGGTCATCAACGAGATCTCTCGCCTGGCTGGTAAGTATCCACACCCACACCTACACACACACACACACACACACACACACACACACACACACACACACACACACTCTCTCTCTCAGGTGTTACAGGTGTGTGTGTGTGTGTGTGTGTGTGTGTGTGTGTGTTGCCAGGCGCCAGCGCGGCAGAGCTGTCCATCCACTGCACGGCCGTGGGCATCCAGCTGCAGTGTCACATGAAGTACTACACTGAGGAGATGAAGATCACCTGGAAACACCTGTACGTACACACACACACACACACACACACACACACACACACACACACACACAGTGATGAGATTATCAAGTTTTAAACTGTTTTGATTTTGATAATGATTTCTCCACTCTCCTCCTCCCTTCTCCCCTTCCCTCCTCTCCTCTTCTCTCCTCTCCTCCTCTCCCCTCCTCTCCTCTCCCCTCCTCTCCTCCCCTCCTCCCCCCCTCTCCTCCCCTCCTCTCCTTTCTCCTCCCCCCCTCTCCTCTCCTCTCTCCTCCTCTTCTCCCCTCCTCTCCCCTCCTCTCCTCTCCTCCCCTCTCCTTTCCCCTCCTCCTCTCTTCCCCTCTCCTCTCCTGCCCTCCCCTCCAGAGAGAGTAAGCTGTCTGCCTCTGAGAAGGTCCTGATTGGAGGAGGGCCAGCCATGGCCACCATGGAGGTGGTGGAGCCGATGGACGGTGACCAGGGTGTCTACACCATGGAGATCTGCGACGCAGAGAAGACCTACACCCGCCATCTGGACCTGTCTGGAGCCGGTAGGCACCCTCAACACCACCACCTCAACACCACCACCTCAACACCACTACCTCAACACCACCTCAACACCACCACCTCAACACCACCTCAACACCACCTCAACAACACCGCCTAAACACCACCTCAACACCACCACCTCAACACCACCTCAACACCACCACCTCAACACCACCACCTGAACACCACCTCAACACCACCACCTCAACACCACCACCTCAACACCACCACCACAACACCACCACCTCAACACCACCACCTCAACACCACCTCAACACCACCACCTCAACACCACCTCAACACCACCACCACAACACCACCTCAACACCACCTCAACACCACCACCTCAACACCACCACCTCAACACCACCACCTCAACACCACCACCTCAACACCACCACTTCAACGCCAGGACTAACAGTCCCTCGGACAGACCAGCAGAGAGGCTGACCTGGGACACGTGAGGCGGTGGGGGAGGACCAGCGTGAAGCAGGTGGCCCAGGGCCGCGACAGTACGACTGAACACGCTTCGCTCTCCGCCAACCTTGAGAACCATCACAGCGTCATGGCAACAGCTAATAATAGAAGAGGCTGTGACTCACACACGTCGACAGTAATCACACATGTGTTCATACACATCCACATGCATCCATAACCATAATCACATTCAGATGCGCTGGGCTTCCCTGCCTAGTCCCTGCAGTCATCGTTAGTATGTGTGGTGTGTGTGTGTGAGAGAGAGAGTTGGGGGGGAGAGAGAGAGAGAGATCGAGAGAGAGACTCATCTGTTGTTCTTCTGAGGGGTGTGATCAGAGGAGAGAGAGGGGGTGGGGGGGAGAGAGAGAGAGAGACTTAGAGAGAGAGAGAGAGAGAGATCGAGAGAGACAGACAAAGAGACAGAGAGAGAGAGAGAGAGGGATAGAGAGAGACAGACAAAGAGATAGAGAGATAGAGAGAGACAGACAAAGAGATAGAGAGATAGAGAGAGACAGACAAAGAGATAGAGAGATCGAGAGAGACAGACAAAGAGACAGAGAGAGAGAGAGGGATAGAGAGAGACAGACAAAGAGATAGAGAGATAGAGAGAGACAGTCAAAGAGATAGAGATAGAGAGGCCACCTTGCACAGTGTGATTGCTCCCAGCATCACTGAACTCTGCTCTATGATGAGTTATTTTAGGCCCAACAGAACAACGTTCTAATGAGGTATGATATTATTATCATCAACAATATGGGCCTGGTATGACTAGCAGGCAGGCAGGCATACACACACAGACACACACACACACACAGTTTCTTCTCTACTGCCTTGGCGTCATTAACGAAGCCCCACTGACCCCCACTGACCCCCACTGTTCCCCTGACCCTCACTGACATCTTACTGTGTGTGTGTGTGTTCCAGGAAACACGTCTTCATCTCTATTATTATTATTATTATTATTTGACAAGCAGACAGGCAGGCAGGCAGGCAGGCAGACATACAGACAGACAAGCAGACAGACAGACAAGCAGGCAGGCAGGCAGGCAGGCAGGCAGGCAGACAGACAGACACAGACATGCAGGCAGCCAGGCAGACAGGCAGGCAGACAGGCAGGCAGACAGACAGGCAGGCAGGCAGGCAGGCAGGCAGGCAGACAGACAGACACAGACATGCAGGCAGGCAGGCAGGCAGGCAGACAGGCAGGCAGGCAGGCAGACAGGCAGACAGGGTGAGTTATTAATGTGTTATTAATGTGTTATTAATGTGTGTTTCCTCTGTTGCAGTCTATGAGAAGGCCTACACTGAGTTCCAGAGACTGAAGTAAGATCATCACATTGTGTCTCTGTGTGTGTGTGTGTGTGTGTGAGTGTGAGTGTGAGTGTGAGTGTGAGTGTGAGTGTGAGTGTGTACTACTATGACTGACACTATGACTGATACTATGACTGCTTTAGACCGCTTTAGACTGCTTTAGACCGCTTTAGACTGCTTTAGACCGCTTTGGACTGCTTTAGACCGCTTTAGACTGCTTTAGACTGCTTTAGACTGCTACGTTAGACTGCTTTAGACTGCTTTAGACCGCTTTAGACCGCTTTAGACCGCTTTAGACCGCTTTAGACTGCTTTAAACTGCTTTAGACTGCTTTCGACCGCTTTGGACTGCTTTAGACCGCTTTAGACTGCTTTAAACTGCTTTAGACTGCTTTAGACCGCTTCAAACTGCTTTAGACCGCTTTAGACCGCTTTAGACTGCTTTAGACCGCTTTAGACCGCTTTAGACTGCTTTAGACCGCTTTAGACAGCTTTAGACTGCTTTAGACCGCTTTAGACCGCTTTAGACTGCTCTAGACCGCTTTAGACTGCTGTAGACTGCTTAAGACTGCTTTAGACTGCTTTAGACCGCTTTAGACCGCTTTAGACTGCTTTAAACTGCTTTAGACTGCTTTAGACTGCTTTAGACCGCTTTCGACTGCTTTAAACTGCTTTAGACTGCTTTAAACTGCTTTAGACTGCTTTAGACTGCTTTAGACCGCTTTAGACTGCTTTAAACTGCTTTAGACTGCTTTAAACTGCTTTAGACTGCTTTAGACCGCTTCAAACTGCTTTAGACTGCTTTAGACCGCTTTCGACCGCTTTAGACTGCTTTAGACTGCTTTAGACCGCTTTAGACTGCTTTAGACAGCTTTAGACCGCTTTAGACTGCTTTAGACCGCTTTAGACTGCTTTAAACTGCTTTAGACCGCTTAAGACTGCTTTAGACTGCTTTAGACCGCTTTAAACTGCTTTAGACTGCTTTAGACCGCTTTAGACTGCTTTAGACCGCTTTAGACCGCTTTAGACCGCTTTCGACCGCTTTCGACTGCTTTAGACCGCTTTAGACTGCTTTAGACTGCTTTAAACTGCTTTAGACTGCTTTAGACCGCTTTCGACCGCTTTAGACTGCTTTAGACCGCTTTAGACTGCTTTAAACTGCTTTAGACTGCTTTAGACCGCTTTAGACCGCTTCAAACTGCTTTAGACCGCTTTAGACCGCTTTAGACTGCTTTAGACCGCTTTAGACCGCTTTAGACTGCTTTAGACCGCTTTAGACTGCTTTAAACTGCTTTAGACTGCTTTAGACCGCTTTAGACCGCTTTAAACTGCTTTAGACTGCTTTAGACTGCTTTAAACTGCTTTAGACTGCTTTAGACCGCTTTCGACCGCTTTAGACTGCTTTAAACTGCTTTAGACTGCTTTAAACTGCTTTAGACTGCTTTAGACTGCTTTAAACTGCTTTAGACTGCTTTAAACTGCTTTAGACCGCTTTAGACTGCTTTAAACTGCTTTAGACCGCTTAAGACTGCTTTAGACCGCTTTAGACCGCTTTAGACTGCTTTAGACCGCTTTAGACCGCTTGAGACTGCTTTAAACTGCTTTAGACTGCTTTAGACCGCTTTCGACCGCTTTCGACTGCTTTAGACCGCTTTAGACTGCTTTAGACTGCTTTAAACTGCTTTAGACTGCTTTAGACCGCTTAAGACTGCTTTAGACCGCTTTAGACCGCTTTAGACTGCTTTAGACCGCTTTAGACCGCTTGAGACTGCTTTAAACTGCTTTAGACTGCTTTAGACCGCTTTCGACCGCTTTCGACTGCTTTAGACCGCTTTAGACTGCTTTAGACTGCTTTAAACTGCTTTAGACTGCTTTAGACCGCTTTCGACCGCTTTAGACTGCTTTAGACCGCTTTAGACCGCTTTAGACTGCTTTAGACTGCTTTAGACCTCTTTAGACCGCTTCAAACTGCTTTAGACCGCTTTAGACCGCTTTAGACTGCTTTAGACCGCTTTAGACTGCTTTAAACTGCTTTAGACTGCTTTAGACAGCTTTAGACCGCTTTAGACTGCTTTAGACTGCTTTAAACCGCTTTAGACTGCTTTAGACCGCTTTAGACTGCTTTAGACAGCTTTAGACCGCTTTAGACTGCTTTAGACCGCTTTAGACTGCTTTAAACTGCTTTAGACCGCTTAAGACTGCTTTAGACTGCTTTAGACCGCTTTAAACTGCTTTAGACTGCTTTAGACCGCTTTCGACCGCTTTAGACTGCTTTAGACCGCTTCAAACTGCTTTAGACTGCTGAAGACTGCTTTAGACCGCTTTAGCCCGCTTTAGACTGCTTTAGACCGCTTTAAACTGCTTTAGACTGCTTTAGACCGCTTTAGACCGCTTTAAACTGCTTTAGACTGCTTTAGACCGCTTTAGACCGCTTTAGACTGCTTTAAACTGCTTTAGACTGCTTTAAACTGCTTTAGACTGCTTTAGACCGCTTTAGACCGCTTTCGACTGCTTTAAACTGCTTTAGACTGCTTTAAACTGCTTTAGACTGCTTTAGACCGCTTTAGACCGCTTTAGACTGCTTTAAACTGCTTTAGACTGCTTTAAACTGCTTTAGACTGCTTTAGACCGCTTTAGACCGCTTCAAACTGCTTTAAACTGCTTTAGACTGCTTTAGACCGCTTTAGACCGCTTTAGACTGCTTTAAACTGCTTTAGACTGCTTTAAACTGCTTTAGACTGCTTTAGACCGCTTTAGACCGCTTCAAACTGCTTTAGACTGCTTTAGACTGCTTTAGACCGCTTTCGACCGCTTTCGACTGCTTTAGACCGCTTTAGACTGCTTTAGACTGCTTTAAACTGCTTTAGACTGCTTTAGACCGCTTTCGACCGCTTTAGACTGCTTTAGACCGCTTTAGACTGCTTTAAACTGCTGTAGACTGCTTTAGACCGCTTTAGACCGCTTTAGACTGCTTTAAACTGCTTTAGACTGCTTTAGACCGCTTTAGACTGCTTTAGACCGCTTAAGACCGCTTTAGACTGCTTTAAACTGCTTTAGACTGCTTTAGACTACTTTAGACTGCTACTATTGCTCCCAGCCCCTGTCACAACCTAGCGCGCTCACTGAACACAGCACACTCGGATCTCTAGGTCCTAGTTTATGTTACTTTTAGGTTGATTAGGTGTATTCATTATAGGTACAATGCACAATAATCACCATTTAATTTCGGTAAATGTGACAGATTTAGCCAAAATGGTTTGGCTTTAGACCGCTTTAGACCGCTTTAGACCGCTTTAGACTGCTTTAGACTGCTGTAGACTGCTTAAGACTGCTTTAGACCGCTTTAGACTGCTTTAGACCGCTTTAGACCGCTTTAGACTGCTTAAGACTGCTTTAGACCGCTTTAGACTGCTTTAGACCGCTTTAGACTGCTTTAGACTGCTGTAGACTGCTTTAGACCGCTTTAGACCGCTTTAGACTGCTTTAAACTGCTTTAGACTGCTTTAGACCGCTTTAGACTGCTTTAGACCGCTTAAGACCGCTTTAGACTGCTTTAAACTGCTTTAGACTGCTTTAGACCGCTTTAGACCGCTTTAAACTGCTTTTGACCGCTTTAGACCGCTTTAGACTGCTTTAGACCGCTTTAGACCGCTTTAGACTGCTACGTTAGACCGCTTTAGACTGCTTTAGACCGCTTTAGACTGCTTTAGACCGCTGTAGACTGCTTAAGACTGCTTTAGACTGCTTAAGACTGCTTTAGACCGCTTTAGACCGCTTTAGACTGCTTTAGACCGCTTTAGACTGCTTTAGACTGCTGTAGACTGCTTAAGACTGCTTTAGACCGCTTTAGACTGCTTTAGACCGCTTTAGACTGCTTAAGACTGCTTTAGACCGCTTTAGACTGCTTTAGACCGCTTTAGACTGCTTTAGACTGCTGTAGACTGCTTTAGACCGCTTTAGACCGCTTTAGACTGCTTTAAACTGCTTTAGACTGCTTTAGACCGCTTTAGACTGCTTTAGACCGCTTTAGACTGCTTTAGACTGCTGTAGACTGCTTTAGACCGCTTTAGACCGCTTTAGACTGCTTTAAACTGCTTTAGACTGCTTTAGACCGCTTTAGACTGCTTTAGACCGCTTAAGACCGCTTTAGACTGCTTTAAACTGCTTTAGACTGCTTTAGACCGC
>NC_137674.1:107520712-107523212 GCF_963989245.1 Nansenia antarctica
CCCCAGCATTGTGTCTCCTGAGACACCTACTACTCCCCAGCACTGTGTCTCCTGAGACACCTACTACCCCCCAGCACTGTGTCTCCTGAGACACCTACTATCCCCCAGCACTGTGTCTCCTAAGATTTCTACTTACCCCCTTGTACTGTTTCTCCAGTGCTTGGAGTTCTTCTTCTAGCACGACGACTGCCAATGGCCCCTGGCCTGAGCTAGATTACTCTTCCTGCTACGACTGGTGGATTGATGATTCACTTACTTAGTCAAATGGAATGATTGTAAGTCGGTTTGGAATAAGGCGTCTGCTAAATGCCAAACTAACCTACCTGGGTACAGTGCAGTCAGCTACAGCACAGAGAGAGAGAAAGAGAGGGAGGGAGCGAGCGAGGGGGAGGGAGAGAGGGAGGAGAGAGGGGGAGGGAGAGAGAGAGAAAGAGAGAGAGGGAGGGAAGGAGGGAGGGAGAGAGAAAGAGAGGGAGGGAGAAAGAAAGAGAGGGATGGAGGTAGAGAGAGAGAGAGAGAGAGAGGGAGGGAGAGAGAGAAAGAGAGAGGGAGGGAGGGAGAGAGAGATGTTTCAGACTGCAGTATTAACCGTCTGACAGTGAAGGAGGTGAGAGTCCTGGGGACACGCCTCACCATCCTTCACACACACACACACACACACACACACACACACACACACACTCGCGCACGCACGCACGCACGCATGCACGGACGCACGCACACCCACACGCACATGCACACGCACAAACACACACACACACACACACACACACACACACACACATACACACACACACACACCCACACACACCTCGCCAGGCTCTTGCTCATTAACACGTGTTCTGCATCCCATAATTACCTGGCCATATGGTCGTCATGGCGCCCACGCCTCCCTGCTGTCAGATCAGACAGATGATGATGGGTATTATGGGCTGCGGTGTCCCTGAGTACCTGCAGTGTTCTACTGGTGAGGCTCGGAGCGGACGTAACCACGGCCACTGGTCGCCATGACGACTCTCTCACCCTGCTGGCCACTGGTTTCCATGACGACCCTCTCACCCCTACTGGCCACTGGTCGCCATGACGACCCTCTCACCCTGCTGGCCGGCCACTGGTCTCCGTGACGACCCTCTCACCCTGCTGGCCACTGGTCTCCATGATGACCCTCTCACCCTGCTGGCCACTGGCGGCACCAGAGACTCCTCCTTCTTGTTGTCCTTGTTTCATCCCACTGGGTCACCTGATCAGAAGCCTGGGTCACCTGACCAGTCTGGCCCCCGAGGCGGCTCTAATAGTAGGTAAGGTAGCCACGGCTGTTCTAGTGTTAGAAGGGTGTCCCACAGGGATCGATTCTTGGTCCAGTTCTTTTGACTATTTCGATGAACAATATTATTGGATTATCTGTAATTAATTGTAACCTGTATCTATATACTATATGTCGGTGACAATTGTTATTGCAGACAGGACAGACAGGGTAGGCAGGCAGACAGGGCAGGCAGACAGGGCAGGCAGGGCAGGCAGGGCAGGCAGGGCAGACAGGCAGGAAAGGCAGGCAGGCAGGCAGACAGGCAGGCAGGCAGACAGGCAGGCAGACATGGCAAGCAGACAGGGCAGGCAGACAGACAGGGCAGGCACAGGGCAGGCAGACAGGCAGGCAGACAAGGCAGGCAGGGCAGGCAGACCGACAGGGCAGACAGACAGGGCAGGCAGACAGTGCAGGCAGACAGACAGACAGACAGGGCAGGCAGGCAGGGCAGGCAGACAGACAGATAGACAGGGCAGACAGGGCAGGCAGGCAGACAAGGCAGACAAACAGACATGGCAGACAGACAGACAGGCAGGGCAGGCAGGCAGGCAGGCAGGCAGGCAGGCAGGCAGACAGACAGACAGGGCAGGCAGGCAGGCAGGCAGGCAGACAGACAGGGCAGACAGACAGACAGACAGACAGGGCAGGCAGGCAGGCAGGCAGACAGACAGACAGGGCAGGCAGGCTTTGGTTGACCACGTTGACGAAGTGGGTCTCAACCTCAGAAAAAGACGGCGACGGGGAGCATGCTCATCTCATCACTTTTCTGGACACACGACACCGCCGTCCTCACCCCGGTCCAGCAGACGGATAGACCCAGAGCAGCCCAGGTACGCTGTCATGTGGGACAACGTACGTTTCCACCGGGCTGCTCTGGTCCACCACCGGTTCATCGAACACCCACTTTTTTTCCCCGTTCTGCATCTGCCACACCATATTCTCAATTTCTCAACCCTATCGAGGAACGTTTTTTTCAGCTTGGGCGTTGGAAGGTATGAATGCAGGCCCCATGAGCGCATACCCCTCCTACAAGCAATGGAGTGCATGTGGTGATGTAGCTGCTGAAGCATATCAGGGCTGGATGCGTCATGCCAGGCGATACTTTTCCCGCTGCTTGGCCAGGGAGAACATTGCCTGTGATGTGGATGAGGTCCTGTGGCCAGACAGGAACGAAAGGCAGGAGGCAGCAACATT
>NC_137674.1:107533212-107540712 GCF_963989245.1 Nansenia antarctica
AGAGACGGGGTGGGGGGGAGAGAGAGAGGGGTGGAGAGAGGGGGTGGGGGAGGGGGGGAGAGAGACAGAGGGGGGGAGAGAGGGAGAGTATTTGCAGCTCCTCCCCTGCAGAGATCATTGATGCTGTTTGTTTCATCATCATTCAATAGAATCCTCACACACACACACACACACACACACACACACAGACAGACAGACAGACAGACAGACACACACACACACACACACACAGACACACCTAATGAAACACACACACACACACACACACACACACACAACTAATGACACACACACCTCCACTCTGACTCATTGACTCATAAATTATGAACTGAAGGAGTCATTAATATTCATCCTCCCACTGTTAATATGCAGCCTGGGGGGGTTACCATGACAACACGCTACGTTAACACGCTACATTACCACGACGACACGCTACGCTATCATGACGACACGCTACATTACCACGACGACACGCTACGTTACCATGACGACATGCTACGTTAACACGACGACACTCTACGTTACCACGATGACACGCTACGTAACCACGACGACACGCTACGTTACCTCGACGACGTGCTACGTAACCTAGACGACACACTACGTTACCACGATAACACGGTAAAGGACCACCAGGACACAGTAGAGGACCAGACACAGTAGAGGACCAGACACAGTAGAGGACCAGACACAGTAGAGGACCACCAGACACAGTAGAGGACCACCAGGACACAGTAGAGGACCACCAGACACAGTAGAGGACCAGACACAGTAGAGGACCACCAGACACAGTAGAGGACCAGACACAGTAGAGGACCAGACACAGTAGAGGACCACCAGACACAGTAGAGGCCCAGACACAGTAGAGGACCACCAGACACAGTAGAGGACCACCAGGACACAGTAGAGGACCAGACACAGTAGAGGACCACCAGACACAGTAGAGGACCAGACACAGTAGAGGACCACCAGACACAGTAGAGGACCAGACACAGTAGAGGACCACCAGACACAGTAGAGGACCACCAGACACAGTAGAGGCCCAGACACAGTAGAGGACCACCAGACACAGTAGAGGACCACCAGGACACAGTAGAGGACCAGACACAGTAGAGGACCAGACACAGTAGAGGACCACCAGGACACAGTAGAGGACCAGACACAGTAGAGGACCAGACACAGTAGAGGACCAGGACACAGTAGAGGACCAGACACAGTAGAGGACCAGACACAGTAGAGGACCAGACACAGTAGAGGACCAGGACACAGTAGAGGACCAGGACACAGTAGAGGACCAGACACAGTAGAGGACCACCAGACACAGTAGAGGACCAGACACAGTAGAGGACCACCAGACACAGTAGAGGACCAGACACAGTAGAGGACCAGACACAGTAGAGGACCACCAGACACAGTAGAGGACCACCAGACACAGTAGAGGACCAGACACAGTAGAGGACCACCAGACACAGTAGAGGACCAGACACAGTAGAGGACCAGACACAGTAGAGGACCAGACACAGTAGAGGACCACCAGACACAGTAGAGGACCAGACACAGTAGAGGACCACCAGACACAGTAGAGGACCAGACACAGTAGAGGACCAGACACAGTAGAGGACCAGGACACAGTAGAGGCCCAGACACAGTAGAGGACCACCAGACACAGTAGAGGACCAGACACAGTAGAGGACCACCAGACACAGTAGAGGACCAGACACAGTAGAGGACCACCAGACACAGTAGAGGACCACCAGACACAGTAGAGGACCACCAGACACAGTAGAGGACCAGACACAGTAGAGGACCACCAGACACAGTAGAGGACCAGACACAGTAGAGGACCAGACACAGTAGAGGACCAGACACAGTAGAGGACCACCAGACACAGTAGAGGACCAGACACAGTAGAGGACCACCAGACACAGTAGAGGACCAGACACAGTAGAGGACCAGGACACAGTAGAGGACCACCAGGACACAGTAGAGGACCAGACACAGTAGAGGACCAGACACAGTAGAGGACCACCAGACACAGTAGAGGACCACCAGACACAGTAGAGGACCACCAGGACACAGTAGAGGACCAGACACAGTAGAGGACCACCAGACACAGTAGAGGACCAGACACAGTAGAGGACCAGGACACAGTAGAGGACCAGACACAGTAGAGGACCACCAGACACAGTAGAGGACCAGACACAGTAGAGGACCAGACACAGTAGAGGACCACCAGGACACAGTAGAGGACCACCAGGACACAGTAGAGGACCACCAGACACAGTAGAGGACCAGACACAGTAGAGGACCAGACACAGTAGAGGACCAGACACAGTAGAGGACCAGACACAGTAGAGGACCACCAGACACAGTAGAGGACCACCAGACACAGTAGAGGCCCAGACACAGTAGAGGACCACCAGACACAGTAGAGGACCACCAGGACACAGTAGAGGACCAGACACAGTAGAGGACCACCAGGACACAGTAGAGGACCAGACACAGTAGAGGACCAGACACAGTAGAGGACCAGACACAGTAGAGGACCACCAGGACACAGTAGAGGACCACCAGACACAGTAGAGGACCAGACACAGTAGAGGACCAGGACACAGTAGAGGACCACCAGACACAGTAGAGGACCAGACACAGTAGAGGACCAGACACAGTAGAGGACCACCAGACACAGTAGAGGACCACCAGACACAGTAGAGGACCAGACACAGTAGAGGACCAGACACAGTAGAGGACCAGGACACAGTAGAGGACCAGGACACAGTAGAGGACCAGACACAGTAGAGGACCACCAGACACAGTAGAGGACCAGACACAGTAGAGGACCAGACACAGTAGAGGACCACCAGACACAGTAGAGGACCACCAGACACAGTAGAGGACCAGACACAGTAGAGGACCAGACACAGTAGAGGACCAGGACACAGTAGAGGACCAGGACACAGTAGAGGACCAGACACAGTAGAGGACCACCAGACACAGTAGAGGACCAGACACAGTAGAGGACCAGACACAGTAGAGGACCAGACACAGTAGAGGACCAGACACAGTAGAGGACCACCAGACACAGTAGAGGACCAGACACAGTAGAGGACCACCAGACACAGTAGAGGACCAGACACAGTAGAGGACCAGACACAGTAGAGGACCAGGACACAGTAGAGGACCAGACACAGTAGAGGACCACCAGACACAGTAGAGGACCAGACACAGTAGAGGACCAGACACAGTAGAGGACCAGACACAGTAGAGGACCACCAGACACAGTAGAGGACCAGGACACAGTAGAGGACCACCAGACACAGTAGAGGACCAGACACAGTAGAGTCCATCTGTTATGGAAACACACACATACACACAGACACAGACACACAGACACACAGACACAGACACACACACACACACACACACACACACACACACACACACACACACACAGACTTGGCACATCATCCTGAAATGGCTCTTCTTAATGGAGTGGTTCTGTAATAGAACTCTTGACTTTCTGGAAGGAGAGAATCATTGATGTCACGCAGGAGGAGTCTGTCTGTTCACCTCAAGGTCGCCTGGGAGGCAGGGACAGGGACCACGGAGGGAGTGAGTGAGCGTGTGTGTGTGTGTGTGTGTGTGTGTGTTTCTGTCTGTCTGTCTGAGTCATTGTGTCCTGAAGTTGTAGAGACACCGTGACAGACAGCAACATTTACACACCGTTATGGTGTGTGTTTGTCCGTGTGCGTGTGAGTGTGTGTGTGTGTGTGTGTGTGTGTGTTTGAGTGCGTGTGAGTGTGGTTAACAGGATGCCTGATGGTAGATATTAATAACTCCATATCAATGACACTCAGCTCAATGTCACCATGGTAACCCTCAATTACAGCAGCGCTACGCTTAGAATTCCATGGAACTTTCTCTCTGTCTCTACTACTCTGGTCTGTCTCTCTGTCTCTCCTACTCTGGTCTGTCTCTCTCTGTCTCTACTACTCTGGTCTGTCTCTCTGTCTCTACTACTCTGGTCTGTCTCTCTCTCTGTTTCTACTACTATGGTCTGTCTCTCTCTCTGTCTCTACTACTCTGGTCTGTCTCTCTGTCTCTACTACTCTGGTCTGTCTCTCTCTGTCTCTACTACTCTGGTCTGTCTCTCTCTGTCTCTACTACTCTGGTCTGTCTCTACTACTCTGGTCTGTCTCTCTCTCTGTCTCTACTACTATGGTCTGTCTCTCTCTCTGTCTCTACTACTCTGGTCTGTCTCTCTCTGCCTCTACTACTCTGGTCTGTCTCTCTCTCTCTCTCTCTACTACTCTGGTCTGTCACTCTGTCTATACTACTCTGGTCTGTCTCTCTCTGTCTCTACTACTCTGGTCTGTCTCTCTGTCTCTACTACTCTGGTCTGTCTCTCTCTCTGTCTCTACTAGTCTGGTCTGTCTCTCTCTGTCTCTACTACTCTGGTCTGTCTCTCTCTGTCTCTACTACTCTGGTCTGTCTCTCTCTCTGTCTCTACTAGTCTGGTCTGTCTCTCTCTGTCTCTACTACTCTGGTCTGTCTCTCTCTGTCTCTACTACTCTGGTCTGTCTCTACTACTCTGGTCTGTCTCTCTCTCTGTCTCTACTACTATGGTCTGTCTCTCTCTCTGTCTCTACTACTCTGGTCTGTCTCTCTGTCTCTACTACTATGGTCTGTCTCTCTCTCTCTCTCTCTCTCTCTACTACTCTGGTCTGTCACTCTGTCTATACTACTCTGGTCTGTCTCTCTCTCTCTGTCTCTACTAGTCTGGTCTGTCTCTCTCTGTCTCTACTACTCTGGTCTGTCTCTCTCTGCCTCTACTACTCTGGTCTGTCTCTCTCTCTCTCTCTCTCTCTACTACTACTCTGGTCTGTCACTCTGTCTATACTACTCTGGTCTGTCTCTCTCTGTCTCTACTACTCTGGTCTGTCTCTACTACTCTGGTCTGTCTCTCTCTCTCTGTCTCTACTACTCTGGTCTGTCTCTCTCTGTCTCTACTACTCTGGTCTGTCTCTCTGTCTCTACTACTCTGGTCTGTCTCTCTCTCTGTCTCTACTACTATGGTCTGTCTCTCTCTGTCTCTACTACTCTGGTCTGTCTCTCTCTCTCTCCTACTCTGGTCTGTCTCTCTCTGTCTCTCCTACTCTGGTCTGTCTCTCTCACTTCCATAAATCTTCATAATTGTTCGGCATTTGCACTTAATTTTCCCTCCATTACCTTTAGTTTGCATTTAGATCAGGCATTCATCACTGTCAACCCTGTGTGTGTGTGTGTGTGTGTGTGTGTGTGTGTGTGTGTGTATGTGTGTCTGTGCATGTGTATATTTGTGTGTGTGTCTGTGTGTGTGTGCGTTTGTGTGTGTGTGTATGTGTGTTTGTGTGTGTGTGTGTGTGTGCGTGTACCATCATGTCATCCCAATCAGAGGAGTCAAATCTTCACCAGATGGTCATCCCCTCTTCTCTCTCTCTCTCTCACTGTCTCTCCCTCTCTTCTCTCTCTCATAACCAAATTGAATCAAACGCTTTTTTTAAATCAACAAAACAGGCAAATATAGCTCATAGCTTTTGTTTTTGTTTACAATGGGAAGCTGCTACTTACACACAAAGACCACTAGTTGGCCGTCTTGTCAATTAGCCTTTCTCCTACACAGAAAAACAGCAAAATAGCTTTATACTAGCTTATCCTGATGTGATTTTTAAAATGTAAGGATACTGGGTGGTAGAATGCACATATCTAGGAAAAGTCATGAAAGGAGGGTCCTGAAATTTGATCGAATGCAAAGATATCTTCTTTTTTTTTTTTTTACTCACTTGGTCACATGACCCCCACCCATGGCTCGTAGAGGCTGACTGTGAACGCCCTGAGAGACACCAGGCTGAGGTCAGTGATAATTAATAATTACAATGAATGAAAGAAAAAGTAATGCATCAAATAAGTCCAGATGCAGAATGACGATGTCGTCTCTACACAACGTCATACAAAAAACATCATAAGAAAAATACTGCCTTCAAAGACTATCTTCCTCAACCTCTTGGTCACTGTTACCCAGAGATGAGCTGTAGATGTACCGACCGTAGGTGTCTCCTCTAAGCCTACCGTCGACTATGTACAGTCCCAGTGAATGATAGAGCTGTAGCCACCCCCCCTCTCTGTCTGTCTCCCTCTCTATCTCTCTCCATCTCTCCTTCCGTGTCTCTATCTCTCCATCTCTATCTCTCTCTCTGTCTGTCTCTTTCTCTCTCCATCTCTCTCTGTATCTCTCTCTCTCTCTGTATCTCTCTCTCTCCATCTCTCTCCCTCTGTCTGTGTCTCTCTGTATCTCTCTCTCTCCATCTCTCTCTCTGTCTCTCTCTCTCTCCATCTCTCTCTCTCTCTGTGTCTCTCTCTCTCTCTCCCTCTGTCTGTGTCTCTCTGTATCTCTCTCTCCATCTCTCTCTCTGTCTCTCTCTCTCTCCATCTCTCTCTCTCTCCATCTCTCTCCCTCTGTCTGTGTCTCTCTGTATTTCTCTCTCTCCATCTCTCTCTGTCTCTCTCTCTCTCCATCTCTCTCTCTCTGTGTGTCTCTCTCTCTCCCTCTCTGTATCTCTCTCTCTCCATCTTTCTCTCCCCTCTCTCTCTCCGTATCTCTCTCTCTCCCTCTCTCTATCTCTCTCTCTCCATCTCTCTCCATCTCTCTGTCTCTGGTGTTTTTTGTGGAACTGTTTATAGCACTCATGTCAGAACCTATTACACGCTATGCTGTTACACACACACACACACACACACACACACACCTACACACACACACTCACACTCACACTCACACACACACACACACACACACACACAGGGAATAAGACGATGACATCAAAACATGGCCAGTCTGATTGACCTCCGAACTACCCACAGGTCTCTTTGCTTGTCATGGCAACCTCCTCTCTCACACACACACACACACACAGACACACACACACACACACACACAAGCACGCACGCAGCACGTTCTCTCCCTCCCCCCCCTCCCTACCTCCCTTCTCCCTCCCCCCCAGCCTGTCTACATACATCAGTGATCCTCAGAGGACCTTCTCTCCTTTTACATCTTCATTAACATTCCTCCCACCTGCTCTGTGTGTGTATGTGTGTGTGTGTGGTTGTATGTGTGTGTGTGTGTGTGTGTGTGTGTGTGTGTGTGGCCACAGGGCAGAGAGTGAAACAGGACCATCGTTAAACTACTGATCTTCACAATACCTCTTCTTTACCACCCTGCTTTCTCTCCTCCTCCCCTCCCCTCTCCTCCCCTCTCCTCTCCTCTCCTCTCCTCTCCTCTTCTCTCCTCTCCTCTCCTCTCCTCTTCTCTCCTCTCCTCCCCTCCCCTCTCCTCCCATCTACCCCTCTCCTTTTCTCTCCTCTCCTCTCTCATCTCTGGGGGTTGGGGATAATTGAAATACTAGAACATTCCTCCCACCTGCCCAGTGGATGTGTCTGTGTGTGTTATTGTGTGTGTGGTTG
>NC_137674.1:107543212-107550250 GCF_963989245.1 Nansenia antarctica
TAGTGGGGGAGGTCTATTATTCTAGTCTTTAGTGGGGGGGGGGGGTCTCTATTCTAGTATTCAACACATCAACAATGTTTTAATTCAACATATTTCCATTACAGCTTCAAGTTTAGACCAGGGCAGGGCCCTATGTTTACGTGTTTACCAGGGTTAGGGTTAGCTAGTTAGCTAGCCGGCCCATCTATGCTTATGTGTTTACCAGGGTTAGGGTTAGCTAGTTAGCTAGCCGGCCCATCTATGCTTATGTGTTTACCAGGGTTAGGGTTAGCTAGTTCTTTGGAGGAGCAGGTATCTGAAGACCAGGGGTGACCAGGGGGTAACCAGGGGTGACCAGGGGGTAACCAGGGGTAACCAGGGGTAACCAGGGGTGACCAGGGGGTAACCAGGAGAGTCCCAGGGGTGACCAGGGGTAACCAGGGGGTAACCAGGAGAGTCCCAGGGGTGACCAGGGGTAACCAGGGGTAACCAGGGATGACCAGGGGGTAACCAGGGGTAACCAGGGGGTAACCAGGGGTGACCAGGGGGTAACCAGGGGTAACCAGGGGTGACCAGGGGGTAACCAGGGGTAACCAGGGGGTAACCAGGGGTGACCAGGGGTGACCAGGGGGTAACCAGGGGTAACCAGGGGTGACCAGGGGTGACCAGGGGGTAACCAGGGGTGACCAGGGGGTAACCAGGGGTGACCAGGGGGTAACCAGGAGAGTCCCATGGGTGACCAGGGGTGACCAGGGGTGACCAGGGGTGACCAGGGGGTAACCAGGAGAGTCCCAAGGGTAACCAGGGGTGACCAGGGGTGACCAGGGGTGACCAGGGGGTAACCAGGGGTGACCAGGGGTGACCAGGGGTGACCAGGGGTGACCAGGGGTGACCAGGGGGTAACCAGGGGTGACCAGGGGTGACCAGGGGTGACCAGGGGTGACCAGGGGTAACCAGGGGTGACCAGGGGTGACCAGGGGTAAGCAGGGGGTCACCAGGAGAGTCCCAAGGGTGACCAGGGGTAAGCAGGGGAGTCCCAAGGGTGACCAGGGGTGACCAGGGGGTAACCAGGAGAGTCCCAGGGGTGACCAGGAGAGTCCCATGGGTGACCGGGTGTAACTAGGGGTTACTAGGGGTTACTAGGGGCGACCGGGGGTAACTAGGGGTAACCAGGGGTAACTAGGGGTAACCAGGGCTGACCAGGAGTAACCGGGAGAGTCCCAGGGGTAACCTGGGGGACCGAGGCCAGTGGAGGCAGGTGTGTATGACTGTGGTGATGGGAGATGAGACTAAAGACACTGTGCATGTTGTTGATGTTGTTCTTTAGGTGCTTTAGAAAGGAGGGAAGGGGCTGGGGAGGGGCTGGGGGAGGGGCTGGGGGAGGGGAGGGGAGAGGGGGGGGGGGCTAGGGGAGGGGGGGCTGGGGGAGGGGGGGCTGGCATTGATTTGCATGGTGATCAAACACGATGACAGATGGAGGATCATGATTGGTGCCTGCATCGTGCCGAAATCTGTATTCATGGAGTGACGTGAAATGTCGCCTCATCGTGAAAAGCTGCATAATGTTTGAGACTCAAGACTTTTAAAAAAAAGAAAATAACTTATAGAACCATGTCAAATGTAAGACAGATGTTCAATAGATGTAGTATTCGCTGAAGTGAAAAAATAAATCCAAAATAAAAAGAAGCGTGTTTTCTGATTCAACAGCAGGCCAGATGGACGTTCTGTACCCACATGTTTATTTACAAATGCTCATAAACCCTGTATGTCTTTTAATTTTTTCAGATACGTTTTTTAAAATTCCTCTCTTTTGACTCGTACCTAGTCGTAACACTCTAGTGCAGACCAGACCATTTACCTAGAGGTCAGGGGGGGGTGGACCAGACCATTACCTAGAGGTAAGGGGGGGTGGACCAGTCCATTACCTAGAGGTCAGGGAGGGGGGGTGGACCATTCGTAACACTCTAGTGCAAAATTTGTGCGATAAAGTTTTTTCCGCCCCAACAGCAGCGCAGCCCGGAGGACGTAGCAGCTCTGCTCTTTATCTGAGGACGACTGGAGAACGTCTGGAGAACGTCTGGAGAACGTCTGGAGAACGTCTGGAGGACGTCTGGAGAACGACTGGAGAACGTCTGGAGAACGTCTGGAGAACGTCTGGAGGACGAGAACGTCTGAGTGGGAGGAGCAACGACTCTTCAAAGCCGCCTCCTCCTCCTCCTTTATGGTTCATCTTCACTGAAGAAAACACTTTTACCACCACCCCTAAAACCCATGAAACATTTGTTATGAACAGTTACGTGGCTGGCCCCCCACGGAGGGTTCAGGGTTCAGGACTCCTCGGGGAAAGAGAGAGAAGATAGAAAAAAGGACGAAAGAGGGGATGAAAACAGCATTTATCCCGGAGAAGCAGCAAGGCAGGAGTCCAGGTTCTCTCTCTCCGTCACGGCGCGTCTGTCTGTTTGTTTGTTGTATCTTTGCGGCGTTGAAGTTCTTTGTTTAATTTAAGTTTGAAGTTCTTTATTTGATTTAAGTTTGTGTAATAAAAAAAAAAAAGTTGTTGATTTAAATTGTCTTTTTTCCCCCCCATCTCAACAGAGAGGTACTAAAGTCAGTTGTCATGGCGATGTGAGCATCTGAAGAAAAATACGGTCCTGCTTTCCCCCACCCCACCCGTGATGTTTTAGTGGACCAGTCCATTACCTAGAGGTGAGGGGGGGGGTGGACCAGTCCATTACCTAGAGGTGAGGAGGGGGGGTGGACCAGTCCATTACCTAGAGGTGAGGGGGGGGGGGGGGGGGGTGGACCAGTCCATTACCTAGAGGTGAGGAGGGGGGGGGTGAACCAGTCCATTACCTAGAGGTGAGGAGGGGGGGGGTGGACCAGTCCATTACCTAGAGGAGGTGAGGAGGGGGGGGGGGGGGGGTGGACCAGTCCATTATATAGAGGTGAGGAGGGGGGTGGACCAGTCCATTACCTAGAGGTGCGTGTGTGTGTGTGTGGCGGGGGGGGGGTCAGTCCATTACCTAGAGGTGAGGGGGGGGGGGGGGGTGGACCAGTCCATTACCTAGAGGTGAGGGGGGGGTGGACCAGTCCATCTCTGGCTGCAGGGCTATACCACGGTGTTCAGGGTGTTGAGGGTGGTGTCAGGGCTCTACCAGGGTGCAGACAGTGTTCAGGGTGGTGTTGAGGGTGGGGTTGAGGGCTATACCACCGTGCAGACAGTGTTGAGGGTGGTATTCAGGGCTATACCACGGTGTTCAGGGTGGTGTTCAGGGTGGGGTCAGGGCTATACCACGGTGCAGACAGTGTTAAAGGTGGTGTTGAGGGTGGGTTCAGGGTGGTGTTCAGGGTGGGGTCAGGGCTATACCACGGTGCAGACGGTGTTGAGGGTGGTGTCAAACCTCACAGCCTTGGCCTCTGTGGGTTTCATGTTGGTGTCGTACATCGGGTTCTCAAACGACGCCTGGCCGTTGGTGTTCTCATGGCCCGCGTAGCCGTTGTACTGGACCTTGGCTCTGGTCCTGGAAGGACAACACAACACAGTTACACCTCAGGTGGTCCTGGAAGGACAACACAACACAGTTACACCTCAGCTGGTCCTGGAACAACAACACAGTTACATCTCAGCTGCCAGACGGGAGAGTTAGTGATGGAACTGTTTTATATCAAATATACTGAGAATTGAAGTCTATATCTCTACATTCTGGGAAATCGTAGCAAACAATTCAGTCTGCCTGGGGACAGTGCCAATGATTTGTTGCGCACTTACTGAAGTCTAGTTTCCTGTCACCACATTTGTTTGCCAAGATTAGTGATCTCATAAAGGGTGTCGACTTTGTATATACGGGGTGTGCTCAGAGAAGGAGGAGGCTCTGAGGCTCTGGACTTTGCAAATTCTAGACTGCTGTCATGTAACTTTATAAATAAAAGGCTTCAAGCTAAGTTGATCAATCTCCTTGTGTTCAATATTCAATATCAATAGAGAAGAAACCAGATTCAATCCACTACAGAACAACATCTGCTCTGGGGTGGGATGGGATGGAGGGCTGACGTCAAACTGATGGAAACGGTCATGAGTAGAATCACTAGTAGAACCACAAGTAGAATCACGTATATAGTAGAATCTGTTGAGTGAATGAGAGAGATTTTGCAATCCTCAAATACTCTGATTAAAATAAAAACACAGAGCGATAGCTGAGGAGATATATCCAAGGGCGTACCACAGGGATCAGTCCTGGGACCATTACTTTTCATTATATACAGTATATATCAACAGTCTCGATCAGAATGTCTCAAATGCTCATTTCCATGTTTATGCTGATGACACTGTGATATACTACTCTGTCTTCAGACTTGACCGTTAAAACCTTCCGCTTAGGACGTCTAAACAAAGTGGCTTAAATGTCAACGAAAAAAACAAATCCAACAACAAACATTCCGTCATTATCACTTACCGGTAGCCTCCGGCAAACGAGAACAGTGAATCCACTCCACAAATTATAAGTATATAGTGATCGTTAAACTGTTGTTTATTATATCGAGTGGGTACTTTAAAACTTCAAGTTGGTGCTATGAAAACCCCCCGAAAACTAGATATTGTTGACAACAAGTTCACCAGTCGCAGTCATATGTGGACAGAGAGATGAGAGCCTAACCTACCCCTAAATATGTGGACAGAGAGATGAGCCTGAGTAACCCTGTAACCCATGTCCCTGGCCGAGGAGGGCCGTGAAAGGGTCCGCTGTTGATTTGGTTGATTTTGACCTCCCTTTGTCTGTTTATCGTTCATTCCACAGGATGAGGAAAGTGAAAGAGGAGGATGGGGGATGTGGTAGTCAGCTGGTCTTACCTGCCGCCGGGTCTGAGGTCTTTGGGCCGCTCGTTGTCATCAGAGGTGTCGTGTGAAAGCACCCTGCCGACGTTTATGTGTTTAATAATCAGAGTCATGTGACATATGTGTTATTTAATAATCAGAGTCATGTGACATATGTGTTATTTAATAATCAGAGTCATGTCAGTCTGATCATTTGGTCCGCATGTCGCCAACCAATCAAAATGTTCTGATTTTTCTTTTGAAACACAGAACTATGTTTCAACGTTGTTGAGAATCACAACACAAACTCGCTAGTCAAGCCAAAATACTGCAACGCAGTGGATTGGGTGAGTAATCCCCACTGCTACCTAGTTAACTATGACACCACTTAACATTGTTAGCAGGCTCACAAACAAGCTGTGTTAGCTGACCACCGATGTGTCGTTGATTTTCAACAACGCGGAAATGTATTCACATTTCTCGAAAGAAAAGTCTGATCATTACATCAGATCCCGACATGAGGACCAAAGCATTAGAACGTGTCACATATTATATGAGGTATTTCATTCTGCTGGCCTCAGTTAGCTTTGAAAAACTCCAGTGGTTTACCAGAACGGATCAGAAAGACACACTGATTCTTAACATCCAATCATCACCAACGACACACACACACACACGTCCATCAGCATGGCAGGTTACCGTGGCGACCATGTGCATACCTGTGTTTGTAGAGGTAAAAGGCGAAGCCGGACAGGATCAGAGCAAAGAAGGGAACCAAGATGGCCGCCGCCACGGAGCTGCTGTTGGTGTACGGGCTGGAGGGGTCCACAGCGGTCGCAACAGGACCTGACCACACACACACACACACACACACACACACACACACACGCACACACACACACACACACACACACACACACACACACACACACGCACACACACACACACACACACACACACACATAAACACTAAACCTGCTAGAACATAATTTCAGCTTGGACACCATCTGTAACCTAAATTTACCTGACTGTCATCATATTATTATCACAGTATTACCATAGTGTGTGTGTGTGTGTGTGTGTGTGTGTGTGTGTGTGTGTGTGCATGGCTGAGTAATGCTATTAGCAGATGTTCGGTACCTTTTCTCGTCAGCTGAAAGGTTCCAAAGTCCTTGCTGTGAATCTGACCCTGGAATATAAACGTCTGCTGGTCCGACTCGGCCGTCACCTAGGCAACACAACACAACAACATTCACCTAGGCAACACAACAACAGAGTAACACTCACCTAGGCAACACAACACAACAACACAACAACATTCACCTAGGCAACACAACAACACAATAACACAATAACATTCACCTAGGCAACACAACACAACACAATAACATTCATCTAGGCAACACAACAACACAGTAACATTCACCTAGGCAGCACAACACAGTAACATTCACCTCACACCTCCTCTCCTCCCCTCCTCTCCTCTCCTCTCCTCTCCACCCCTCTGAAACCCCAAATTGTTTCCAATGAGCGGGCCTACCTTGCATGGTAGCTTGCAGCCATTGGTGTGTGAATGGGTGAATGAGAGGCCATTGTAAAGCACTTTGGAAAAAGACTCTATATAAGTCTATAAAAGTCAGTCTGTTTACCATTTATATCGTTTACAGCTGTCTGCGGCGTACGTGACAACTACAATCGGATTTGATTTGAGCTGCAAAATATGAGTTGTCATGTCATAATTTGTCAGTTGTTATGACAACAATCGTCTCTTAACAGCTCATAAACTGGAGCTCTATCAGAGTTGAGGAGATGGAGGGACAGACAGCCAATCACGAGGCTTTGTGGTTAGACTGGGGCGGACCCCGAGGTGCTGTGGTCCAATCACGAGGCTTCGTGGTTAGACTGGGGCGGACCCCGAGGTGCTGTGGACCAATCAGACTCACGTATCCGTCCATGGCCCAGGCGGCGCTGGTGAACCTGCTGGAGGACTGTTCTGCTGGGCCTCGGACCTCCAACACCTTCAGCAGCAGGTGGTTCTCCTCTCGCTTATACGTCCCTGAGACACACACACACACACACACACACACACACACACACACACACACATGGTGAACACACCGCTACACGGTCCTGGAGACAGTAGTAATATTAGAGCATAACGAGCGGCAAGATTAGTGAGATCATGTACTGTAGTTCTATATCTAGTGTATGGTGGTAGTTGTAGTTCTAGAGGTATGTGGTGGTAG
>NC_137674.1:107555450-107560450 GCF_963989245.1 Nansenia antarctica
CATGTTTTCTCCAACAATAGTATGTGTGTGGTACCTGTGTATGGTCGTGTATGGTAGTGTATGGTAGTGTATGGTAGTGTATGGTAGTGTATAGTAGTGTATGGTAGTGTATAGTAGTGTATGGTAGTGTATGGTAGTGTATGGTAGTGTATGGTGGTGTATGGTAGTGTATGGTAATGTATGGTAGTGTATGGTAGTGTATGGTAGTGTATAGTAGTGTATGGTAGTGTATGGTAGTGTATGGTAGTGTATGGTGGTGTATGGTAGTGTATGGTAGTGTATGGTAGTGTATGGTAGTGTATGGTAGTGTATGGTAGTGTATGGTAGTGTATGGTAGTGTATGGTAGTGTATGGTAGTGTATGGTGGTGTATGGTAGTGTATGGTAGTGTATGGTAGTGTATGGTAGTCTATGGTAGTGTATGGTGGTGTATGGTAGTGTATGGTAGTGTATGGTGGTGTATGGTAGTGTATGGTAGTGTATAGTAGTGTATGGTAGTGTATGGTAGTGTATGGTAGTGTAGTGTATGGTAGTGTATGGTAGTGTAGTGTATGGTAGTGTATGGTAGTGTATGGTAGTGTATGGTAGTGTATGGTAGTGTATGGTGGTGTATGGTAGTGTATGGTAGTGTAGTGTATGGTAGTGTATGTTAGTGTATGGTAGTGTATGGTAGTGTAGTCTATGGTAGTGTATGGTAGTGTATGGTAGTGTATGGTGGTGTATGGTAGTGTATGGTAGTGTATGGTACTGTATGGTAGTGTATGGTAGTGTATGGTGGTGTATGGTAGTGTATGTTAGTGTATGGTACTGTATGGTAGTGTATGGTAGTGTAGTGTAGTGTATGGTAGTGTATGGTGGTGTATGGTAGTGTATGGTAGTGTATGGTAGTGTATGGTAGTGTATGGTAGTGTAGTGTATGGTAGTGTATGGTAGTGTATGGTAGTGTATGTTAGTGTATGGTACTGTATGGTAGTGTATGGTAGTGTAGTGTAGTGTATGGTAGTGTATGGTGGTGTATGGTAGTGTATGGTAGTGTATGGTAGTGTATGGTAGTGTAGTGTAGTGTATGGTGGTGTATGGTGGTGTATGGTAGTGTATGGTAGTGTATGGTAGTGTATGGTGGTGTATGGTAGTGTATAGTAGTGTATGGTAGTGTATGGTAGTGTATAGTAGTGTATGGTGGTGTATGGTAGTGTATGGTAGTGTATGGAGGTGTATGGTAGTGTATGGTAGTGTATGGTATAGTAGTGTATGGTAGTATAGTGTAGTGTATGGTGGTGTATGGTAGTGTATAGTAGTGTATGGTGGTGTATGGTAGTGTATGGTAGTGTAGTGTATGGTAGTGTATGGTAGTGTATGGTAGTGTATGGTAGTGTAGTGTATGGTAGTGTATGGTAGTGTATGGTAGTGTATGGTAGTGTATGGTAGTGTATGGAGGTGTATGGTAGTGTATGGTAGTGTATGGTAGTGTATGGTAGTGTATGGTAGTGTAGTGTAGTGTATGGTGGTGTATGGTAGTGTATGGTAGTGTATGGTAGTGTATGGTAGTGTATGGTAGTGTAGTGTATGGTAGTGTATGGTAGTGTATGGTAGTGTATGGTGGTGTATGGTAGTGTAGTGTAGTGTATGGTAGTGTATGGTAGTGTATGGTAGTGTATGGTGGTGTATGGTAGTGTAGTGTAGTGTATGGTAGTGTATGGTAGTGTATGGTAGTGTATGGTGGTGTATGGTAGTGTAGTGTAGTGTATGGTAGTGTATGGTAGTGTATGGTAGTGTATGGTAGTGTATGGTAGTGTATGGTAGTGTAGTGTAGTGTAGTGTATGGTAGTGTATGGTAGTGTATGGTAGTGTATGATAGTGTATGGTGGTGTATAGTAGTGTATGGTGGTGTATGGTAGTGTATGGTAGTGTATGGTAGTGTATGGTGGTGTATGGAGGTGTATGGAGGTGTATGGTAGTGTATGGTAGTGTATGGTAGTGTATGGTAGTGTATGGTAGTGTAGTGTAGTGTATGGTGGTGTATGGTAGTGTATAGTAGTGTATGGTGGTGTATGGAGGTGTATGGAGGTGTATGGTAGTGTATGGTAGTGTATGGTAGTGTATGGTAGTGTATGGTGGTGTATGGAGGTGTATGGAGGTGTATGGTAGTGTATGGTAGTGTATGGTAGTGTATGGTAGTGTATGGTAGTGTAGTGTAGTGTATGGTGGTGTATGGTAGTGTATGGTAGTGTATGGTAGTGTATGGTAGTGTAGTGTATAGTAGTGTATGGTAGTGTATGGTAGTGTATGGTAGTGTATGGAGGTGTATGGTAGTGTATGGTAGTGTATGGTAGTGTAGTGTAGTGTATGGTAGTGTATGGTAGTGTATGGTAGTGTATGGTAGTGTAGTGTATGGTAGTGTATGGTAGTGTATGGTAGTGTATGGTAGTGTATGGTAGTGTATGTTAGTGTATGGTAGTGTATGGTAGTGTATGGTAGTGTATGGTAGTGTATGGTAGTGTATGGTAGTGTATGGTAGTGTATAGTAGTGTATGGTAGTGTATGGTAGTGTATGGTAGTGTATGGTAGTGTATGGTAGTGTATGGTGGTGTATGGTAGTGTATGGAGGTGTATGGTAGTGTAGTGTATGGTAGTGTATGGTAGTGTATGGTAGTGTATGGTAGTGTATGGTAGTGTATGGTAGTGTATGGTGGTGTATGGTAGTGTATAGTAGTGTATGGTGGTGTATGGTAGTGTATGGTAGTGTATGGTAGTGTAGTGTAGTGTATGGTAGTGTATGGTAGTGTATGGTAGTGTATGGAGGTGTATGGAGGTGTATGGTAGTGTATGGTAGTGTATGGTAGTGTATGGTGGTGTATGGTGGTGTATGGTAGTGTAGTGTATGGTAGTGTATGGTAGTGTATGGTAGTGTATGGTAGTGTAGTGTATGGTAGTGTATGGTAGTGTATGATAGTGTATGGTGGTGTATAGTAGTGTATGGTGGTGTATGGTAGTGTATGGTAGTGTATAGTAGTGTATGGTGGTGTATGGTAGTGTAGTGTATGGTAGTGTATGGTAGTGTATGGTAGTGTATGGTGGTGTATGGTAGTGTAGTGTAGTGTATGGTAGTGTATGGTAGTGTATGGTAGTGTATGGTGGTGTATGATAGTGTAGTGTAGTGTATGGTAGTGTATGGTAGTGTATGGTAGTGTATGGTAGTGTATGGTAGTGTATGGTAGTGTATAGTAGTGTATGGTAGTGTATGGTGGTGTATGGTAGTGTATGGTAGTGTATGGTAGTGTAGTGTAGTGTATGGTAGTGTATGGTGGTGTATGGTAGTGTATGGTAGTGTATGGTAGTGTAGTGTATGGTAGTGTATGGTAGTGTATGGTAGTGTATAGTAGTGTATGGTAGTGTATGGTAGTGTATGGTAGTGTATGGTAGTGTAGTGTATGGTAGTGTATGGTAGTGTATGATAGTGTATGGTGGTGTATAGTAGTGTATGGTGGTGTATGGTAGTGTATGGTAGTGTATGGTAGTGTATGGTAGTGTATGGTAGTGTATGGTAGTGTATGGTAGTGTAGTGTAGTGTATGGTAGTGTATGGTGGTGTATGGTAGTGTATGGTAGTGTAGTGTATGGTAGTGTATGGTAGTGTATGGTGGTGTATGGTAGTGTATGGTAGTGTATGGTAGTGTATGGTGGTGTATGGTAGTGTATGGTGGTGTATGGTAGTGTATGGTAGTGTATGGTGGTGTATGGTAGTGTATGGTAGTGTATGGTAGTGTATGGTAGTGTATGGTAGTGTATGGTAGTGTATGGTAGTGTAGTGTATGGTAGTGTATGGTAGTGTATGGTAGTGTATGGTAGTGTATGGTAGTGTATGGAGGTGTATGGTAGTGTATGGTCGTGTATGGTAGTGTAGTGTATGGTGGTGTATGGTAGTGTATGGTAGTGTATGGTAGTGTATGGTAGTGTATGGTAGTGTATGGTAGTGTATGGTAGTGTATGGTAGTGTAGTGTATGGTAGTGTATGGTAGTGTATGGTAGTGTATGGTAGTGTATGGTAGTAGGGATGCTCCGATCTGGATTTTTGGGGCCGATACCGATCACCGATATTTTTCCTCAAGATCAACCGATACCGATACCGATACCGATTTTTAAAAAAATACATAACTGTAGGCCTACTGACTGGATAGCCTACATATTTTTTGCTTTTTAGACAAAAGTTTTGATCCATTAGGCACCAAGCAAACGCAGACCCATTTTTATGGCATAGTAAAAGTCTGGCCTATCACCCAGTTAGGGCCTGAAGCCCAAGTCAGTGATATGGCTGTATAAAAGACATCATAAACGTGGCCTTCATGGTTTACATACTGTTACATCCTCCTATGTTTTCTGTTCAGTTATCTGTCTTCCCCAGGAAAAAAGAAAAAAAAAAAAAAAAAAAAAAGAAGATCGGTTTTTGCGATCGGCCATTTTTGCCGATCACCGATCGAGTCATTTGGAGTGAAATCGGCCGATTTAAATCGGTGGCCGATAAATCGGAGCATCCCTATATGGTAGTGTATGGAGGTGTATGGAGGTGTATGGAGGTGTATGGTAGTGTATGGTCGTGTATGGTAGTGTAGTGTATGGTGGTGTATGGTATTGTATGGTAGTGTATGGTAGTGTATGGTAGTGTATGGTAGTGTATGGAGGTGTATGGAGGTGTATGGTAGTGTATGGTCGTGTATGGTAGTGTAGTGTATGGTGGTGTATGGTAGTGTATGGTAGTGTATGGTAGTGTATGGTAGTGTATGGTAGTGTATGGTAGTGTATGGTAGTGTATGGTAGTGTATAGTAGTGTATGGTAGTGTATGGTGGTGTATGGTAGTGTATGGTAGTGTATGGTAGTGTATGGTAGTGTATGGTAGTGTATGGTAGTGTATAGTAGTGTATGGTAGTGTATGGTAGTCTATGGTAGTGTATGTTAGTCTATGGTAGTGTATGGTAGTGTATGGTAGTGTATGGTAGTGTATGG
>NC_137674.1:107575450-107582950 GCF_963989245.1 Nansenia antarctica
TCTTATAGGAATATCTACACTGTTTATGTCTTATAGGAATATCTATCCTGTTTATGTCTTATAGGAATATCTACACTGTTTATGTCTTATAGGAATATCTACACTGTTTATGTCTTATAGGAATATCTACACTGTTTATGTCTTATAGGAATATCTACACTGTTTATGTCTTAAAGGAATATCTACACTGTTTGTCTTATAGGAATATCTACACTGTTTATGTCTTATAGGAATATCTACACTGTTTATGTCTTATAGGAATATCTACACTGTTTATGTCTTATAGGAATATCTACACTGTTTAAGTCTTATAGGAATATCTACACTGTTTATGTCTTATAGGAATATCTACACTCTTTAAGTCTTATAGGAATATCTACACTCTTTAAGTCTTATAGGAATATTTACACTGTTTATGTCTCATAGGAATATCTACACTCTTTAAGTCTTATAGGAATATCTACACTATTTATGTCTTATAGGAATATCTACACTGTTTACTGTCTTGCTGTTCTCCTAATTATCCTCCTCTGTGTCAGCAGAGGCAGAGAGGTTGTATCACCACAGCTGTGACTCCAGAGGGGTGGGATTAGATTAGATTAGATAAGATTAGATTAGATTAGATTCAACTTTATTGTCATTGCAGAGTACGAGTACCAGACAACAAAATGCACTTCAGAGTGTAGAAGCTAGGTATGTCGTAGTTATGTTATATATGTAATGTTATAGTAGTAGTTATGTTATAGTAGTTCATGCTAGATCTTTAGCGAATAAGTCTCTCTTAATCAACGACTTGATTAGCTCCTATGAACTCGATTTTCTAGTTATAACCTAGACTTCGCTAAACAAAGATAACAAGGCACCAATTCTTATTGAGTCAGCCCCCCCCCAATTTTAGAACCTTAGATGTTGTTAGATCCCATAAGAAAGGAGGTGGAATCGCCTCCTTTTTCAGAGACAGTTTTTAACTGCAAACAGCCATCCTTCAGAGAATTTTTATCATTTGAATATCTTTCAGTTGTTTTTAAATGTTCCACTCGAATTCGCTTTATAATTGTATATAGACCACCCCAATACTCTCCTAACTTCTTCAATGAACTTACGGAGCTTCTCTTCATCATTACTACTGAATTTAATGGTCTAATCATTGCTGGCGATTTCAATATTCATGTAGAAAACTCAGAGGACAACAAAGCCAAAGAACTCTCTGTTCTGTTAGAAGTTTTTGAACTTCAACAACATGTGAAACTCCCGACTCATAATCGAGGTCACACTGGACCTTATCATCACCAAAGCCCCCCCCCCCCCCCAACTTCTATTTCAACCTCATTAAATGACCTTCTACATGATGTCAACTTAACAATCACAAAAAACATTGATGATATTGTGCCCATTAGGTACAAATGCATGAATGCAAAAAGCTCCCTGGAGAACTGCCCCATCCATAAATACCCCAAAAAGAGAATGTCATAAAGCAGAGCGCAGATGGAGGAAAACAGATCATAAACAATAATATCAATAATGCCCGCATCCTTTTCAGAACTGTTGACAGACTAATAAATCCCCCAACACCCATTGCTCAGGAGTTTCACTCGACTAGTACATTCAATGAGCTTGCATTCCTTTTTTTAACAATGAATTAGAAACCATTAGACAAGGCATTAGCTCTTCTGTCAGGCATGAAAAACATGTCTCCATTAACACCCCCAAATATGTCACAATTTAACGCCATCGACTACAAGACCCTAGATAAAATCATGTCACATCTTAAACCATCCACCTGTTCCCTTGATGTCCTGCCAACAAGCTTTTTAAAAAACACATTTAGCTGCATGGCAGGCGAACTAATACAAATAATCAACACTTCCCTTTCATCAGGAATCTTCCCTGAAGCCCTGAAAACTACAGTTATTAAGCCTCTACTAAAAAAGAACAGCCTAGACCCATTTGTACTAAACAACTACAGACCCATATCAAACCTTTCCTCTACAGGAACCCATGAACAACTTAGCAATTATTTGACCCTAAATGATCTCTTCGATGACTTTCAACCAGGCGTTCGCTCCCTACAGAGCACTGAAACTGCCCTTATTAAGGTCCTTAATAACATTTGTGTAAACACTCCGGAAGAATCTCAGCTTTGGTACTACTAAATCTTAGCGCTGCCCTTGACACTGTAGATCACAACATTATAAAAGATAGACTAAAAACCTACAGAACAGAAGCTACTATGTCTCCATTGGCAACTTTGTGTCTGACCAAATTAAAATGACATGTGGGGTTCCTCAAGGATCAATCCTTGGCCCCCTTCTATTCAATCTTGAGTAGTAGTTATTTTATAGTAGTAGCTATGTTATAGTAGTAGTTATGTTATAGTAGTAGTTATGTTATAGTAGTAGTTATGTTATAGTAGTTATGTTATAGTAGTTATGTTATAGTAGTTATGTTATAGTAGTTATGTTATAGTAGTAGTTATGTTATAGAAGTTATGTTATAGTAGTAGTTATGTTATAGTAGTTATGTTATAGTAGTTATGTTATAGTAGTAGTTATGTTATAGTAGTTATGTTATGTTATGTTATGTTAGGTGCCAGTTCTTACCACACAGCGATGTAGTCTGTCACAGGCTCCGTCTGCAGTAATGTGAAGTTGATGTAGATGCTGTGCCCGTGGGGGACGGTGAGCAGCCAGGAGCAGTCCTGGGAGTTGGGATACTCGTTGGGGTAGTTAGGGGAGAAGATGGTGCCGTTCTCAGCTGTGATGTTGTATCCACACGGAGCTGCAGAGAGGCAATGATACCAATGATACCAATGATACCAAGGTGAAAATCTATGATTTTTTTTCGTGGAGTACATCATGTTTCTGTCGACATTGTACCATCACTGCAGCGTGCAGCGAGAGGGGAGAGAGAGGGGAGAGAGAGGGGAGAGGAGAGGAGAGGAGGGGGGGAGGGGAGAGGAGAGGAGGGGGGAGGGAGAGGAGAGGAGAGGAGGGGGGAGGGTAGAGGAGAGGAGGGGGGAGAGGAGAGGAGAGAGGAGAAGAGAGGAGGGGGGAGGGGAGAGGAGAGGAGAGGAGAGGAGGGGGGAGGAGAGGAGAGAGAGAGGAGAGGAAGGAGGGGGGAGAGGAGAGGAGAGAGGAGAGAGGAGAGAGGAGAGAGGAGAGGAGAGAGGAGAGAGGAGAGAGGAGAGAGGAGAGAGGAGAGAGGAGAGGAGAGGAGAGAGGAGAGGAGGGACACACTCTTGATCACATGATCACAGCTGACAGCCACGCTGGAGGAACCAGGAACACGGCAAGAAAACTGCTCTTCTCTCTCTCTCTCTCTCTCTCTCTCTCTCTCTCTCTCTCTCTCTCTCTCTCTCTCTCTCTCTCTCTCTCTCTCTCTCTCTCTCTCTCTCTCTCTCTCTCTCTCTCTCTCTCTCTTCTCTCTCTCTCTCTCTCTCTCTCTCTCTCTCTCTCTCTCTCTCTCTCTCTCTCTCTCTCTCTCTCTCTCTCTCTCTCTCTCTCTCTCTCTCTCTCCCCAGGCCAGACGAGACAACTCCAGTCCAGACCACCTTAACTACCTTAAGTGAAACAGTCTTTCAAATGAAAGTTTATAACCTTGCCGGCTGCCATTCCAGGCTTTGTGGAAGCATCAGCCAGGTAATGAAGCCGGTTCCCTTTCAGAGTCTCTCTACTGCTGAGAGCTGTGCTCTTAAAGAGCTTTACCCAACGACTGGGCTGATTGTTAGTGAGGGACAGCTCTTGTTAATCATAGTCAACGACTCCTCACTCTCTCCCTCTCGCGAAGTCTGCAGCGTTGACTCGACACTAGCTGTGTTAGCTCCAGACTAGCATAGCTGTGTTAGCGCCAGCAGAACAGACAGACAGCAGAACAGACAGACAGCAGAAGACAGCAGAACAGACAGAACAGACAGACAGCAGAACAGACAGACAGCAGAACAGACAGAACAGACAGCAGAACACACAGAACAGACAGCAGAACAGACAGACAGCAGAACAGACAGCAGAACAGACAGACAGCAGAACAGACAGACAGACAGCAGAACAGACAGACAGACAGACAGCAGAACAGACAGAACAGACAGCAGAACAGACAGAACAGACAGACCGCAGAACAGACAGAACAGACAGACAGCAGAACAGAAGACAGCAGAACAGACAGACAGCAGAACAGACAGACAGCAGAACAGACAGACAGCAGAACAGACAGACAGACAGGTTCTACAGACAGCAGAACAGACAGACAGACAGACAGACAGGTTCTACAGACAGCAGAACAGACAGGTTCTACAGGGAGGGTCAGAGGTCAGGATCTCACCTTCGCACCACGGAAACGGATGATTCCACTTCCTGTTGGTCCCGTGTTGACACGTCAGCACCGGCTGGCCAATCAGGAGGTAGCCTGGGAAGCAGGCGAAGGTGATGGATTGGCCGGCGTTGTAGTCGTTATTGATGATGTAACCGTTAGTGAAGGGGGCAGGGTCCTGGCAACTCTGCAGCTCATAGGCTGAGAGAAGAGAGAGAGAGAGAGAGAGAGAGAGAGAGAGAGAGAGAGAGAGAGAGAGAGAGAGAGAGAGAGAAGAGAAGGGAGAGAGAAGAGAAGGGAGAGAGAGAGGGAGAGAGAGGGAGACAGACAGAGAGGAGAGAGAGAAGAGAGAACAGAAAGAGAGAAGAGAGAGAGAGAGAGAGAGGGGGGGGAAAGAGAGAGAGTGAGAAGAGAGAGAGAGAAGAGAGAGAGGAGAGAGAGAGAGGAGAAAGAGAGAGAGGGAAGAGAGAGAGGAGAGAGAGAGAGGAGAAAGAGAGAGAGGGAGAGAGAGACAGACAGACAGACAGAGAGGAGAGAGAGAAGAGAGAACAGAAAGAGAGAAGAGAGAGAGAGAGGGGGGTGGAAAGAGAGAGAGGGAGAAGAGAGAGAGAGAGATTAAGAAAAGAGAAGAGAGAGGGAGAGAGAGAGAGAGAGAGAGAGAGAGAAAAGAGAAGAGAGAGAGAGAGAGAGGGCGGAAAGAGAGAGAGGGAGAAGAGAGAGAGAGAGACAGATTAAGAAAAGAGAAGAGAGAGAGAGAGAGAGAGAGAGAGAGAGAGAGAGAGAGAAAAGAGGGAAGAGCATGCGATGGTGTGTATTAATGATGTCTGAATAAAACAATAAAGAATAGAGATGATGTCACAAAAGGACCCTGTTTCACCTGCAGGAACACACACACACACACACACACACACACACACACACACACACACACACACACACACACACACACACACACACACGCGCACACACACAGTGTGGATAGTGGTGGCCTAGTGGATAGTGAGTGGTCTGGTGATCAGAAGGTCCTACTGAGCCCTACGTTACTCCAGGGAGACTCTGTACTGGAGGCTGTCTCTGTGATCTCTAACTGTCTGTCGCTTTGGATAAAAGCATCTGCTAAACATGGTTAACATGTACAAAAAAAAAAGATACACACACATGCACACACACGCACACACACACACACACACACAACTGCCACTTGCATCTTCAGCAGGCTATTTCAAGCACTAATTACATCGTCTTGTCAGCCAGCAGATGTTCCATGACGCCTGAAGACCTCAAACATCTAATGTATATCTATGTAATGTACATCTATGTAATGTATATCTATCTAATGTATATCTATCTAATGTACATCTATCTAATGTAAATCTATCTAATGTATATCTATCTAATGTACATCTATCTAATGTATATCTATCTAATGTATATCTATGTAATCTATCAAATGTATACCTATCTAATGTTTATCTATCTATCTAGCGATCTATCTATCTAATGTGTAGGTGACGCTTTTATCCAAAGTGACTTACATTGCAGTAGTGCAGACTGTTTCAGTATATATAGGCCAGTTGAAGCTGTTCTCACCTTGATAGGCCAGTCTGAAGCCCTGTCTGTTCTCTGAGTGGTCGCTGTAGAAGTGGATGACCGTCTCGTGGGTGGTGCTCAGCAGGTTTGGGGGGAGCTGGCTTCCGCTGAACTGACCAATCAGAGAGCTGCTGTGCTGAGGTCCGTTCTGCACCTCCAGGAAGTCGTGGTTGTCTTCAGACGAGAAGTTGGTGAACTGGAGGAGAGCTCCTGTCACACACACACACACACACACACACACACACACACACACACACACACACACACACACACAGACACACAGACACACAGACACACACACACACACACACGGGTTTGAGCTCCTGGAACACAGAGGAAACCATGAAGGACAGATAGATGTATAGAGAAAGAGAGAGAGAGAGAGAGATAGGGATGGATAGATTCATACCAGGGTATGCTATGCTACAGACCAGGCTATGCTATGCTATGCTATGCTACAGTCAGACCAGGTTATGCTACGCTATGCTATGCTATGCTACAGTCAGATCAGGTTATGCTATGTTATGCTATGGTATGCTATGGTATGCTATGCTCCAGTCAGACCAGGTTATGCTATGCTGTGCTATGCTACAGTCTCACCGTGTCCCACAGGTAGGATGATCCTCCAGGTACAGTCCAGGTTGCCGGGGTAGTTGCCAGGGAAACCAGGACTCAGGATCACGTTGCTCAGATCGTGCAGCGTCCCGCCACACTTAGCTGCAACAGAAGGATTAATAACGCTGGTATATATATATATGGTAATAAACATCTATGTAATAATACTACAGGTAATAAACACCTGTGTAATAATATAACAGGTAATACGGTAATAAACATCTATGTAATAATACTACAGGTAATACGGCAATAAATATCTGTGTAATAATACTACAGGTATTACGGTAGTAAATATATATGTAATAATACTACAGGTAATACAGTAATAAATATCTGTGTAACAATACTACAGATAATACGGTAATGAGGCGTGTCATACCAATGCAGAGAGGAGGGGGGTAGTTCCATCGGCGCACCGTCCCCGGCATACAGGAGATATGGGAGTGGCCCTGGGGGTGACATCACCATGACATCACCAACACAGGCCTTAGCCAGGCGGAATATCACCATGTTACAGGTTAGCTTGATGCTACAGGTTAGCTTGGTGCTACAGGTTAGCTTGATGCTACAGGTTAGCTTGGTGCTACAGGGTTATACAGGGATGCACAGTTTAGCCTTTAGCAGCACTGGACACTGGAGAAATGTTATTAGCCACTAGCTGTGGCTAGCTTTGACCCACAGGTAGTACAGAGTCCCTCCCTCCCTCCCCCCTCCCCCCCTACCTCCCTCCCTCCCCTCCCTCCCTCCCCTCCCTCCCTCCCTCCCTCCCTCCCCCCCTACCTGCAGGGCGTATCCGGGTTCGCAGGTGAAGGCCACCACCTCGTTGACCATGTATCTGTCTCCTGCCTTGATGCCGTTGGCTGGAACCATGGGTTCAGGACAGGTGGTCAGGCCCACCGCTGGGGGGGGGGGGGGAGGGGGTGGGGAGGGGGAGAGAGAGGGGCGGGAGAGATAGTGATAGTGTGTTATCATGATGACAGGTAAGGT